>NW_011494832.1:831107-834479 GCF_000754665.1 Bison bison bison | reverse complement strand
TTTTGTGGCTGCAGTCACCACCTGCAGTGATTTTGGAGCCCCCAAAAATAAAGTCTGACACTGTTTCCACTGTTTCCCCATCTATTTCCCATGAAGTGATGGGACCGGATGCCATGATCTTCGTTTTCTGAATGTTGAGCTTTAAGCCAACTTTTTCACTCTCCACCTAGTTTTTTAATAAGTGTTTTTAGAGACATGTCTTAGAGTCTTTCCCAAACATTCAATTTTATTTGTGTGTGTGTGCCTGAAAATATCTTTATTTGACCTTTACTTATAGCAGGAAGTGAGATTTATATTGAGAGTTTTGAGGGGAATAACAAGAGAAGAAATGATGATAAGGACCATTACCAGCAGCCGTGCCCGCATCCCAGGCTCATAACTGCTGGGGAAAGCTGCGCTCCTTCTTTAATGATCATTTAACTGAGTATAGATATGAAGTTGATAGTTACTTTCTCTTATTTAGAAAACAGTAGAAAAGGACCCAAAGCAAGGGAGCCCTCTAAGTGCATGAATGGGCAGAGCTATGGAGAAGGACTGGCCAAAGAGACCTTCTGATCACCAGCTATAAGAAGCTCAACAAAAGATTCTTTTAGGGCCATAACTCCTGCAGTAGAGGCAGTCCGTGTCCCTGCACACTTGGCGCCGACAGGGTCCCTGCAAGCCAAGCAGCTGCACCTCCTTCACGTTCAACCCTCATTGGGGCAGAGCTGCCACAGGCAAAAGAAACAGTCTTACGTTTGTGTGCACAGGGTTGCTTCAGTCATGTCCGACTCTTTGCAATCCTGCAGACTGTGGCCTGCCAGGCTTCTCTGTCAGAGAGGGTGTTCTCCAGGTAAGAATACTGGAGCGTATTGGCCAAGATTGGTTGCCAAACCCTTCTGCTGCTGCTGCTGCTGCTAAGTCACTTCAGTCGTGTCCGACTCTGTGTGACCACATAGACGGCAGCCCACCAGGCTCCCCCGTCCCTGAGATTCTCCAGGCAAGAACACTGGAGTGGGTTGTCATTTCCTTCTCCAATGCATGAAAGTGAAAAGTGAAAGGGAAGTCGCTCAGTCGTGTCTGACTCTTAGCGACCCCATGGACTGCAGCCTACCAGGCTCCTCTGTCCATGGGATTTTCCAGGCAAGAGTACTGGAGTGGGGTGCCATTGCCTTCTTCCCAAACCCTTCTAGAGCACCGTATTTCCTACTACCCTAGTCGCTAACCCCCCCTGAGCTCCTGGTGCTGCCAGAACTCCTGTGACCCAAGCAGCTGCACCACCTCCAAACCTGGCCCTCACAGGGGCAAACTCAAGCCCTCCAGGGCAGCCTCAGGAGCTAAACCCCAGTGGAAGACACACATGTAGAGGCAGAAATAAAACCACAATTGAAACCCAGGGGCAGTGTGTCTAAGGAAGAAGACCCAAAACCTTCCCACCAGCTGTACAAGCTGCAGATTAAATCCACACAATCAACTAAGCAGACTCTATGTCTATGGAATATATAAAAGGCCACTGAGAGTGCCCACAAAAGATGACACACTAGCTCTGATAGCTATGGACATTGGAGGCAAGAACACACAGGAGTAGGACCAGATTAGAATTTGAGCAGCCCCCACAGCAGGTCCAGAGATCAGCACAGTTTTGGAGGGGATCCTAGGGAGGGGACTCTGACAGCAGTGACTCAAGAAAAACATTTATTATTATTTTTTGACCTGTTCTATAGATTCTTTTGGATTGTTTTTTCTTTTTTCCCCCCTCTGTTGTAATTGTTGATTCTATTGGCACTAAGAAACTCAATTAAGCTTTTGAGCTTTTTTTTCCCCCTCAGTCATATTTTTTATTGTTGTTATAAACCTCTGCCTCTACACTGGGCTTTTGCAGTTCTGTGGAGTTTTCCTCTTTTTTTTCTCTTTTTTTAATTTTAATTTTTTAAATCTATTATTATTTTCTCTACATTTATTTCTTTGTTTGCTTTTCCTACTGTTCTTTTCCCCTTGCAGTTAATCATTAACGTATATAAACACTTATATGTTATATTTAACATATCTACATTTAACATTATCTACCTCTATTTAACTCTGAATATCTATTCTTTCTTTCTTTTCTTTCTCTCTTTTCTTCTAAACATATTTGTTACTTTTATTTTCATTGCTTTATTCCCCAGTTGTCACTTTGCTTTAGTTTTGTTTCCCAGTTTGTGCTTTAATTGGTGTTGTTCTGGTAGATAAAATTTTTGGTTTCCTTTGTTCACTGGGTCAATCTATTGTATTTTATTTTTGTTGAACTGTTTTGATTTTGCTTATGGGTATATATGTATATGTGTATATTCAGTCACATTTTCTATTCTTGTTAAAAACCTCTGCCTCTACAGTGGGCTTTTGCAGTTTGTGGAGTTTTCCTTTTTGTTCCCTTTTTTCTTTCGTCTTCTGTTTTTTTTTCTCTTTTCTATTTTTAATTTTTTTAAACCTATTTTTTCTACATTTATTCCTTTGCTTGCCTTTTCTTCCATTCTTTTCCCCTTGCAGTTAATCTTTAATTTATATAAATCTTCTTCATCTACCTCTGTTTAACTTTGCGTATCTATTCTTTCTTTCTTTCCTTTCCTCTCAACATATTTGTTAGTTTTGTTTTCATTGCTTTATTCCCCACTTGGCACCTTGCTTTAGTCTTGTTTTCCAGTTTGTGCTTAAGTTAGTTTATATTTTAACTGGTAAATATAATTTTTGATTTCCTTTGTTCACCAGATCAATCTACTGTACTTTATTTTTGTTGGACTGTTTCCACTTTGCTTATGGGTGTGTGTATATATATATGTGTGTGTGTGTGTGTATTCCATTATTTTAATTATTATTTGCCTGATTTTGTAACTGCCATTTGTCTGGGGTTCATCTTTGGTTTCTTGTTTTTGGATATTTGTTTTAATCTCACTTAATGCCATAACAAACCACTTGTGGAATCTTCGTTCCTGACCAGAGATTAAACCCTGAGCCTTTGGAGTGGGAGCACTGACTCCAAGACCCTACACTACCAAGGAACTAACCCTAGGGAGTATCAAATAGTGAGAACTCACACAAAGGAAACTACTTGAATACAAGACCCAGCATCGCCCAACCACCAGTAGCACCCTGTGCAGGATGCCTCATCTAAACAACAAACGAAACAAAAGTACAAACTCAATCATCAGACAATAGGATTACCACCTCACTCAGCCTTGCCCATCAGAGGCAAAACAAACAAACAAAAACTCAGCACAAATCTCACCCTACATGAAGCTCACACAAACCACTGGACCAACCTTCAGTTCAGTTCAGTTCAGTTCAGTCGCTCAGTCGTGTCCGACTCTTTGCGACCTCATGAATTGCAGCACGCCAGGCCTCCCTGTCCCATCCACC
>NW_011494832.1:756217-831007 GCF_000754665.1 Bison bison bison | reverse complement strand
CCTGAAAAAGAATTCAGAATAATGATAGTAAAAATAATCAAAAACCTTGAAAACAAAATGGAGAAAATGCAAGAATCAATTAACAAAGACCTAGAAGAGTTAAAGAATAAACACACAGAGAGAAACAACTCAATTACTGAAATTAAAAATACTCTAGAAGGAATCAAGAGCAGAATATCTGAAGCAGAAGAATGAATCAGTGAGCTGGAAGATAGTGGAAATAATTTCTGAAGAGCAGAATAAAGTAAAAAGAATGAAAAGAGCTGAGGACAGTCTCAGAAACGTCTGAGACCATATCAAATGCACCAACATTCAAATTATAGGGGTTCCAGAAGAAAAAGAGAAAAATAAAGGGTATGAGAAAATTTTGGAAGAGATTATAGTTGAAAATTTCCCCAACATGGAAAAGGAAATAGTCAATCAAGTCCAAGAGGCACAAAGAGTCCCATATAGGATAAACCCAAGGAGAAACACACCAAGATGCATACTAATCAAACTAACAAAGACTAAACACAAAAAAAGAATATTAAAAGCAGCAAAGGAGAAGCAACAAGTAACATACAAGGGAACCCCATATGCTTAACAGCTGATCTTTCAGCAGAAACTCTGCAGGCCAGAAGGGAATGGCAGGATATATTTAAAGTACTGAAAGGGAAAAATCTACAACCAAGATTACTGTATCTGGCAAAGATCTCATTCAAAATTGATGGAGAAAAAAAGCTTTTCAGACAAGCAAAAGTTAAGAGAATGCAGTGCCACCAAACCAGCTTTACAGCAAATGTTAAAAGGACTTATACAGTCAAGAAATACAAGAGAAGAAAAAAAGATCTACAAAATCAACCCCAAACAATTAGAAAATGGCAATAGGAACATATATATCAATAATTACTTTAAATGTAAGTCATTAAATGCTCCAATCAAAAGACACAGACTGGCTGAATGGATACAAAAACAAGACCCATATATATGCTGTCTACAAGAAACCCACTTCAGACCTAAAGACACATATAGACTAAAAGTGAGAGGATGGAAAAATATATTCTATGCAAATAGGAAGCAAAAGAATGCTGGAGTAGCAATCCTCATATCAGACAAAATAGACCTTAAAATAAAGAAGATTACAAGAGATAAGGAAGGACACTACATAATGATCGGGGATCAATCCAAGAAGAAGACATAACAATTGTAAATATCTATGCACCCAACATAGGGGCACCTCAATACAGAAGACAAACACTAACAGACATAAAAGGAGAAATTGACAGTAACACAATAATAGTAGGAGACTTTAACACCCCATTCACACCAATGGACAGACCATCAAAACAGAAAATTAACAAGGAAACACAAGCCTTAAATGATACATTAGATGAGATGGATCTCATTGATATCTTCAGGACATTCCATCCAAATGCAGAAGAATACACCTTTCTCTCAACTGCACATGGAACATTCTCCAGGATAGACCACATCTTGGATGACAAATCAAACCTCAGTAAATTTAAGAAAGTTGAAATCTTATCAAGCATCTTCTCCAACCACAATGCTATGAGACTGGATACCAATTACATGAAAAAGACTGTAAGAAACACAAACACATGGAGATTAAACAACATGTTTCTAAATAACCAACAGGTTACTGAAGAAATCAAGACGTAAATCAAAAAATGTCTAGAAACAAATGACAATGAAAACACAACTCAAAACATATTGGGTGAAGCAAAAACAGTCCTAAAAGGGACGTTTATAACAATACAGTCCTACCTTAAGAAACAAGAAAAACATCAAATAGATAGCCTAATGTTACACCTAAAACAACTGGAAAAGAAGAACAAAAAAAACCCCCCAAAATTAGTAGAAGGAGAGAAATCATAAAGATCCAAGCAGACATAAATGAAAAAGAAATGAAAGAAGCAATAGTAAAGATTAATAAAACTAAAAGCTGGTTCTTTGAGAAGATAAACAAAATTGATAAACCCTTATTAAGAAGAGATGGCAAGAATACACAGAAGAACTGTACAAAAAAGATCTTCAAGACCCAGATAATCACGATGGTGTGATCACTGACCTAGAGCCAGACATCCTGGAATGTGAAGTCAAGTGGGCCTTAGAAAGCATCACTACGAACGAAGCTAGTGGAGGTGATGGAATTCCAGTTGAGCTATTCCAAATCCTGAAAGATGATGCTGTGAAAGTGCTGCACTCAATATGCCAGCAAATTTAGAAAACTCAGCAGTGGCCACAGGACTGAAATAGGTCAGTTTTCATTCCAATCCCAAAGAAAGGCAATGCCAAAGAATGCTCAAACTACCGCACAATTGCACTCATCTCACACACTAGTAAAGTAATGCTCAAAATTCTCCAAGCCAGGCTTCAGCAATATGTGAACCGTGAACTTCCTGATGTTCAAGCTGGTTTTAGAAAAGGCAGAGGAACCAGAGATCAAATTGCCAACATCCGCTGGATCATAGAAAAAGCAAGAGAGTTCCAGAAAAACATCTATTTCTGCTTTATTGACTATGCCAAAGCCTTTGACTGTGTGGATCACAATAAACTGTGGAAAATTCTTCAAGAGATGGGAATACCAGACCACCTGATCTGCCTCTTGAGAAATTTGTATGCAGGTCAGGAAGCAACAGTTAGAACTGGACATGGAACAACAGACTGGTTCCAAATAGGAAAAGGAGTCCGTCAAGGCTGTATACTGTCACCCTGTTTATTTAACTTCTATGCAGAGTACATCATGAGAAATGCTGGACTGGAAGAAGCACAAGCTGGAATCAAGTTTGCCAGGAGAAATATCAATAACCTCAGATCTGCAGATGATACCACCCTTATGGCAGAAAGTGAAGAGGAACTAAAAAGCCTCTTGATGAAAGTGAAAGAGGAGAGTGAAAAAGTTGGCCTAAAGCTCAACATTCAGAAAACGAAGATCATGGCATCTGGTCCCATCACTTCATGGCAAATAGATGGGGAAACAGTGGAAACAGTGTCAGACTTTATTTTTCTGGGCTCCAAAATCACTGCAGATGGTGACTGCAGCCATGAAATTAAAGATGCTTACTGAGGAAAGTTATGACCAACCTAGATAGCATATTCAAAAGCAGAGACATTACTTTGCCAACAAAAGTTCGTCTAGTCAAGGCTATGGTTTTTCCAGTGGTCATGTATGGATGTGAGAGTTGGACTGTGAAGAAGGCTGAGTACCAAAGAATTGCTGCTTTTGAACTGTGGTGTTGGAGAAGACTCTTGAGAGTCCCTTGGACTGCAAGGAGATCCAACCAGTCCATTCTGAAGGAGATCAGCCCTAGGATTTCTTTGGAAGGAATGATGCTAAAGCTGAAACTCCAGTACTTTGGCCACCTCATGCGAAGAGTTGACTCATTGGAAAAGACTCTGATGCTGGGAGGGATTGGGGGCAGGAGGAGAAGGGGATGACAGAGGATGAGATGGCTGGATGGCATCACCAACTCGATGGACATGAGTCTCAGTGAACTCCAGGAGTTGTTGATGGACAGGGAGGCCTGGCGTGCTGCGATTCATGGGGTCGCAAAGAGTCGGACACGACTGAGCAACTGATCTGATCTGATCTAGCCAGACTCATCAAAAAAAAAGAGAGAAGAATCAAATCAACAAAATTAGAAATTAAAAAGGAGAGGTTACGACAGGGCAGAAATACAGAAGATTATAAGAGACTATTATGAACAACTATATGGCAATAAAATAGATAACCTGGAAGAAATGGACAGATTCTTAGAAAAGTTCATTCTTCCAGGGCTGAAGCAGGAAGAAATAGAAATTATGAACAACCCAGTTAGAAGTACTGAAATTGAAGCTGTGATCAGAAATCTCCCAAAAAAAACAAAAGCCCAGGACCAGATGGCTTCACAGGAGAATTCTATCAAACATTTAGAGAAGAGCTAATGCCTATCCTTGTAAAACTCTTTCAAAAAATTGCAGGGGAAGGGACCCTTCCAAATTCATTCTACAAGGCCACCATTACCCTGATACCAAAACCAGACAGACAACACACAAAAAGAAAACTACAGACCAGTATCACCGATGAACATAGATACAAAACTCCTCAACAAAATTTTAGCAAACAGAATTCACCAACACATCAAAAAACTCATACACCATGATCAAGTTGGGTTTATTCCAGGGATGCAAGGATTCTTCAATATACAGAAATCAATATGATAGACCATATGAACAAATTGAAAGATAAAAACCATATGATCATCTAAATAGATGGAGAAAAAGCCTTTGACAAAATTCATCAACCATTTATGATTAAAACTCTTCAAAAAAGTTTGAAAAGTACATAGAAGGAAACTAACTCAACAATAGTAAAGGCCATCTATGATAAGCCTACAGCAAACATTGTTCTCAATTGTGAGAAGCTGAAAGCATTCCCCCTAAGATCAGGAACAGGACAAGGGTGTCCACTTTCACCACTATTATTCAACATAGTTCTGGAAGTCCTAGCTACAGCAATCAGAGAAGAAAAAGAAATAAAAGGAATCCAGATCAGAAAAGAAGAAGTAAAGCTCTCACTGTTTGCAGATGACTTGATACTGTACATAGAAAACCCTAAAGATAGTATCAGAAAATTATTAGAGCTAATTAGTGGATTTAGCAAAGTTGCAGGATACAAAATCAATACACAGAAATTACTTGTGTTTCTATATACTAACAATGAAAAATCAGAAAGAGAAATTAAGGAATCAATCCCATTCACCACTGCAACAAAAAGAATTAAATATGTAGGAATTAACTTACCTAAGGAGACAAAAGAACTGTACACAGAAAATTTTAAGACACTGATGAAAGAAGTCAAAGAGGACATAAACGGAGAGACATTCTGTTCCTGGGTAGGAAGAATCAATATTGTGAAAATGACTGTTCTACCAAATGTAATCTACAGATTTAATGCAATCCCTATCAAATTACTAATGGCATTTTCCACAGAACTAGAACAAAAAATTTCACAATTCATATGGAAACACAAAAGACCCTGAACAGCCAAAGCAGTCTTGATGAAAGAAGACTGGAGCTGGAGGAATCAACCTTCCTGACTTCAGATTATACTACAAAGCTACAGTCATCAAGACAGTATGGTACTGACACAAAAACAGAAATACAGACCAATGGAACAAGATAGAAAACCCAGAGATAAACCCATGTACCTATGGGAACCTTATTTTTTACAAAGGAGGCAAGAATATACAATGGGGCAAAGACAGTCTGTTCAACAAATGGTGCTGGGAAAACTGGACAGCTACCTGTAAAAGAATGAAATTAGAACACTTCCTAACACCATACACAAAGATATACTCAAAATGGATGAAAGACCTAAATGTAAGACCAGAAACTATAAAACTCTTAGAGGATAACATAGGCAGAACATTCAATGATATAAATCAAAGCAAGATCCTCTGTGACCCACCTTCTAGAATAACAGAAATAAAAACAAAAGTAAGCAAGTGGGACCTGATTAAACTTAAAAGCTTTTGCACAGCAAAGGAAAGCACATAAGCAAGGTGAAAAGACAGCCCTCAGAATGGGAGAAAATAATAGCAAATGAAATAACTGACAAAGGATTAATTTCCAAAATATACAAGCAGCTCATACAACTCAATGCTAGAAAAACAAACAACCCAATCAAAAAGTGGGAAAAAAACTTAGACAGACATTTCTCCAAAGAAGACATACAGATGGTTAACAAATACATGAAAAGATACTCAACATCGCTCATTAGTAGAGAAATGCAAATCAAAACTACAATGAGATATCACCTAACCCCAGTCAGAATGGCCCTCATCAAGAAGTCTACAAACAGTAAATGCTGGAGAGTGTGTGGAGAAAAGGGAATGCTCTTGCACTGTTGGTGGGAATGTAAATTGATACAGCCACTATGGAAGACGGTATGGAGATTCCTTAAAAAACTAGGAATAAAACCACCATATGACCCAGCAATCCCACTCCTAGGCATATACCCTGAGGAAACCAAAATTGAAAGAGACACATGTATCCCATTGTTCACATGCCTTGCTTTGTGTTCCTTGTCATGATTTGTCTTTCATCTTTATACCAACTCTTTGTCTCTTGGAGCTGTATTTTGAGCATTTTATTCTTTCAGCTTTATCTTTTCAAATTGGAGTATAATTGCTTTACAGTGTTGTGTTAGTTCCTGCTGACAACAAAGTGAATCAGCTATACATATGCTCACATCTTCTCCCTCAGGAACCTTCCTCCCACTTCCTACCCTAGACCTCTAGGTCATCACAGAGCACCGAGCTGAGCTCCCTGTGCTGTGCAGCAGCTTCCTACTAGCCAAGCACTCAACTAACCAACCCACCAGTATTCTTTTTGTATACATATTTCACTTGTCTGGGGTAATATTTTATTAATATTTAAATATTATTTAAATGGTTGTTTCAATATTTAAATAATATTTAAATTTAATAATATTTAAACAATCAAATATTTAAATACTATCAATTAATAATAGTGTTAATAAGATAACTAGCATGAGTATGTTTGGAAATAAGAACAACTTATTGGCAGGAACAGAAATGTGAGAGGCTCCATGGCTAGTCAGACCTCATAGCATCAGTTCTAAGGTTCAGGAGCAAAGAGTTTTGTTTCTGCAGCAGGATGTTATAGAGGTTGATTGAGAGAATCGTAGATATAACAGGAATTATACTGTCCTTGGGAAGACAGCATAGCCATGCTGACAACAATGAAATGGTGTGACTGTGCTGAAATTCAAACCCAGGTCTGCTGCCTCCAAGCTCAGTGGTTGAGTTCGGTTTTCTCCTGTATCCATAGCTCTTCACACCATTATTTCGCTGTTATATATCCTACTCTAGCAAAAACAAACACTGGATTCAAGAAGACGTATTTGGATCCCAGCCAAGGGCGTTTATTAAAATGATGTATGAAGAGGACCTCATTTATAGTGCTGTTTTACCCACGCAGCTTTGTGTTATGTAGAAGTGAGTGTGTTTCTAGGCAATTCTAAAATAGATATCACACTTTAAAAGATTCGTACATATCTTGTACTTCTTTGGTGATGGGAGGGCATGGTTTAGATTTAAATACCAACGGAATTGTCTTCTTACTTTTTAAAGATTATTCAGTGGATTTCTGAGAACATCTCTGCCTGCCATTCATTTGACCTCATTCAGGAATTTATAATTGGTAGGTGTTTCTGATGGTGCATGTTAAATTGAATCCATGATTCTTTTGCTTAAGGGAAAGCGGTAAATTGATAAGGCCTCAATATGTCAAAATGTTGGATAGGAGCATTTTATTTTTAAACTCTATTGTAGTCAGCAGCTAATTCTCTTGTGGTTTTGCAAGAAGCTGTGACTCTTTGGAGACTGATGGAATATAAGACATGATCTTGATTCTATAACCTTGTTAGTGATTTTTTTTTCCAGTAAAAAGTAATGCTCAGCATTGTGTTGGCTGGTTCTGTGTGAAGTGATATAATGTCATTTGGACAGATGTAAATGTCAAATAATTTTTGAAATTGTTCTCAATGTAAAAAGTAGAACCTGAACATTTTAATCAGCAGACAGAACCATGATGATTAGCCTTTTGAGAATGAAGAATAAGGCAATGAAAACTTTTGTTGGTTTGCTTGTTTTGGTGAATTACAAAGTCTACTGCCTGTTCTTCATATTAAAACATGTCTCCCCCTCCCCAAACTTACTCAGCTTCTTCATATTGGAGCATTTATCCAGAGACAAGTAACATGGATAAACTTTTGCCGTATTCCTCACTGCTCACTTGGGATACAGTAAGTTAACACTTTATATATTCCTTGTGTAATTAAAATTGATTCACAGTGGGTCAGTTGTAGGACATCCTTGTCTCAGTAACCAAGGCCGTGATTTCATTTCTATTTTGACTCATAAGAATCTGAAAGTGAAAGTGAAAGTCACTCAGATCAGATCAGATCAGATCAGATCAGTTGCTCAGTTGTGTCCGACTCTTTGCGACCCCATGAATCGCAGCACGCCAGGCCTCCCTGTCCATCACCAACTCCCGGAGTTCACTGAGACTCACGTCCATCGAGTCAGTGATGCCATCCAGCCATCTCATCCTCTGTCGTCCCCTTCTCCTCCTGCCCCCAATCCTTCCCAGCATCAGGGTCTTTTCCAGTGAATCAACCCTTTGCATGAGGTGGCCAGTCGTGTCCAACTCTTTGCGACCCCGTGGACTATACAGTTCATGGAATTCTCCAGGCCAGAATACTGGAGTGGGTAGCCATTCCCTTCTGCAGGGGCTCTTCCCAACCCAGGGATCGAACCTCATTGCAGGTGGATTCTTTACCAGCTGAGCCACAAGGGAAGCCCAGGAATACTGGAGTGGGTAGCCTACCCCTTCTCCAGCGGATCTTCCCAACCCAAGAATCAAACTGGGGTCTCCTGCATTGCAGGCAGATTCTTTACCAACTGAGCTATCAGGGAAGCCCCCATAAGGATCTGAATTGGGGATTTCTGGCAGAAGAAAGACAGTGAATCGTTACTGTTGGCCAAATGTATTTAACATAAAACTCTAGAATTGAAGGAGAAGATACAGTGTATGTGTTACCCTTCCTACTACCAAGCAGAATGAAGCTTCTATCATCTTCAAATTGTTTTAGTTTTTAAAGATTTTTTTAGCAGTGGAAGTATATGAAAATAATCTTAGGATTTTATAAATGAGCAGCGGCTGGACCACTGCTGTTACTCAGAGCCATTCTATTTACTTAGTAGATTAGCACCTTCATAAGCTTTTCCCCCAGCCTTAGGAAGAAAAGCTGTGATAACTCTAGAGTGTCAAGATCAGTTAAAGTCAGTAATCTTAAGCAAATTCACCCTATTCATCGTTTTCTTCCTGTTGGTCCAGACTCCCTTCCTTTTAGTTGGGAAGAAGTGTTACAGGAGAAAACATTGTTCATTTTCTCTTGAATGTGGTTCAATAAACTGAACTTTGTTGGATCAGAAGTGAAAACCACGTACAGGCTGCCCCTGAAAAAGGTTCTGCCTCTCCTCCTTACATGTTTAGATGTTAAAACTACTGTGTGCTTACTCTTGAGGCAGAGGTTTGTATCAATAAGGCATTTAGAAAAATAAATTTATTTCAGGAGACACTGGAAAATAAGTACTAGGATAAACTGTAACACTTCCCATTTTGTTTTAAAACTATCTAAATTTAATCCTTTAAAAAGGCCTTTCAGATGTGTTTGATTTTTAATTTTTTTGGTGGTGGCCCTGTCCTGCAGCATGTAGGACCCTCGTTCCCCTCACCAGGGATCGAAGCTGTGCCCTGTGCCGTGGAAGCATAGCGTCTTAACCGCTAGGGAAGACTTAATCACGTCTTCCAGCCAGGGAAGTCCCATGTTTGATTAATTGCTAAATTTTTGACATTCACAATGGAAGAGTTTTCCCAAAGGCCCTTTCTTCTTGTCTCTCACTTAGAGTTGTTAAACTTTCATGCCTCGCTGTGAAGTTATAAGGGAAGATCTGAGCTTGTTTCTTCTCCAGGTCCTCACTGTTTGAAGAACAAGGGTTCTTCAAACGTGCAGACTGTGTGGTAAGGTGGCAGGAAGTTTGCAGGTTAACCCCCACCTCCACCCTAGCCAGAAGCAGGAAATGTACATTTCAGCTTCCTCCCCTCACCACCAATGCTGGCTGTCACTATCTGTGTTCAGTGTCTGGGAGACTAAACAGGCCCTCTAGTTCCCAGGGTTGAGAATATGTTAGCTGGTTGTTGTGTGACTGTCACCCTGACAGACAGTTCTTCACATTTGTGTTTCTCCTTTTTTGTGGGACAGAGGAACTTTGTGGACATACAGAGTGACATCAGGAAGTCCTATGAGAAATACAATATGAAAAATATGAAAAAACCCAGTTAAACCACTGCACAGAGCTTATTTTAGGGTTTACCACGTTGCTTTAAAGTTCTTGTGGTTAGAGTATGTTACCTTAAAGGTCTCTCCTAGTTCTGAAATTCTATGATCCTATGATTTGATTTTAGCATTGATATAAATCATTTACTGTTCTCTAATCTGCCTATGCTCTTAATGCTATACCCTTAATAAATACCTGCCACAATAGAAAATTTTAATTCATACTTCTATTACTACATCTTTTTTTTTTTTCAAGAAGCACATTATTTTATTTACAGTCCCATTGTTTTATATGTACATTTATGGGCTGTCCAAAAGCACTTCTTTTTTTAAGCAATCCTGGAAATTTTAAATACTCTAAGCGGCTCCTGAAGATCAAGTTGTCAAATTCCTCATCAAGGACAGCCTTAGGTCATCTTCACGTTTCCAGATAGTTAAGTATTCAGTTGGCAGCAGTCTATGCTTCCAGTGTCCATCTTTCACCTGCGAGGATGGTGATACTCATTTCCGCCAAATTCTGCACCATGACATAGTTATCAAGATCTACACCTGAAATGGCACTCTCTCGTTGACCTGATTTCACACCACGACATGGTCGGCATTACATGCTGTTGCACGGTGAAGCCTTTCCCTTTCACACGCACAAAATCCCCTCATTAGAAATTCCCTGACACACAGTCAATGAACTTAAAAGCCCCAACCCCCATCGCCCCGTCTCCTGGCATGGAAAAGCAGACTCGGGGCCGCTTGGAGCCTCCAGAGGTCTCAACAACGTGCCGGAGGCCAAAGCAGGCCGCTGCCCTCCACACGTTCAGGTGCCGGGAGCATCTTGCCTGGCTCGGTTGCGGCAGCAGCCTTCCAAGACTCAGGGAGGCCATAGGGTCCTGCCCGGCGCCCGGGCCCTCAGAGGGCTGGCTGCTGGACGACCCGAGCCATCCGAACCTCTAGCAAAGGAACATCCCCACCGACAGCCGAGGCCAGGAAGCTACTACATACTTGTATTACTATATGGAAATAGATTATTTCTGTAAATAGCTGAATTGGATTTTTTAAGATACTAGAAAATATTGTGCTCTTACTCATAGATAATCCTGAATTATGCTTTGCAGACAATGAGGCCTGTTGTGCCTATTTTAAGATGCTATTTATAGCCTAAAACTGTAGTGAAATTTCTGTTCCTGAGTAGTGATAAGTGAAGCACATATAGATTCTTAAAACAGGCTTTCTCCTGTCAAGTGAAGATCTCAGTTGCTTGAATGTTCTGGAGGTTTATTTCTCCATCCCTGTGATGCTATTTTTCTCAGGAATATTGTATGTCAATGAAACTCAGGACATTTGAGTTCTAAACAAATACCAGATTTTATTTCTATTTTCCCATATATCATCTACTTTTTTTTAGGAAGTGAAAGAGGAATTGACTAGTTGAGAGACTAATAACAACAAGGAACCACTGTTTTCAAAATAAGTGGCAATTTTGGCAGTTTATCTTTTTGTTTAAATTTCTGTTGTAATGCTCATGAGTTAGAAGAATGTTATTATTTGGATTTCCTGATATGAATTGCCTCTTGCACATTTGCCATGGTGATTGTGCTGTATAAATCTTTATGGAGATCTCTTATTTCTGAAATTATGTTGGAGGATGAAGTGCAGAACAGTTTTCCACTGAAGTCAAAAAAGAATCCCATTAGTGAGATGGGGATCAACTATAATATATTTAAATGAAGGGGAAGAGGGAGAAAGGAGTAAAAAAAAAAAAGTGTCCACCTTATCATCATACTTGATGGTGCAAATGTAATTTGCCTCCTTTGTTCTTAAATGGAAATGTATAAATAATACATTATTCTGTTTCTTTATAGTAGTCTTATTCTTTCCTTTAGTGATACTGTCAACTATCATAATTGTAACTTTACAGAATATTTCCTTCCTGAGGTAAGAGATAGGTTGTGTTCACTAGTATTTATAAACCCCAAGGTTTATTTAAAGTAGAGGTTAGCAAACTGGGAGCTGCCCTCAGCTTCTGTGTGCACAGAAAACACTTCCTGCAGGCTCAGGCTGGTGGTAGTTGATAGTTCAGCAGTTGTGTGTGTGTTTCCCCCTCCACAGGAAATTCCTGGAATAACCCTTGTGACAGAAGAGATTCCGTTGCCTCTTATGAAGGTAAGTGCTTACAGAGAGACAAAAGCCCAGGCCTGCATGGCTTCCTTGCTGGCCTCCACAGTCACCTGCCCCAAACGTCATGGCGGTTCCAGAGGGATTGTAAACTATTGGGGGAGGGTGGGGTGACGGGTAAGGCTGGTTGTCTAGGCAGTCCTTTGTATGTGGTAGTCTCTAAGGATGGTATCAGGGCAATTCTTAGGAGTGCTCTTTAAAGAGGGAGGTTTTCTGAAGACAGAGAATATGAAGCATGTAGAAGTCATACTTTCCACTGTGCTTGAAGCCGGTCCACGCTGGAGGAAGTCCTGTAAATTTTCTCTAGAGGACCCGAGAGCTGTGGTTTTTTTTTTTTTCACTTCACTTACTTTGTCACCCCCTCAACACACACACACACACACACACACACACACACACACACCACAGAATCTTAAAACCATTAAGTAACCTGGGCTGGGATTATCTAGTTTCCTTCTGGTTCTGAGAACGGGCTTTCTGCTTCTTAAGAGTGGCCTGTTTGGGCTGTCTCTGTGGTCTCAGAGCACCTTCTTCCTGCCCGCCAAGTGACAGCGTTAGTGTCTCTCTACAGGCTGGTGGTTTCACAGGAGTTTCTAAGACAATGGGGAGGGTGGGGTAAGGTGGGTGAGTAGAAAAGAATGTGTATGTAGTTAAAAACTGGGGAGTATTTTAGCACAGTTTCCTTGAAGCTCCTTTGTTGTTTTTGGCACTGCCTCCTGTTAATTATAGCTTGCTGTGTGCTGGGAAATCTCAACTTTTGGCAGCAGGCAGCCCAGTGTGCCTCTTGGTATTTACATTTGATTCTTTTGATTCCATGAAGAGCAGGCCAGGCCCAGGAAGCTGGGGGGAAGCTGTGGGTGTTTGAGGTCATGCTGATGCCCTGGGGGTGAGAGAGGGCCGACTGGGGCAAGTTTAGTGGTTCTTGGTTTTGGCCTTCAAGCATCCTTTAAGTGGAGATGGATGAGAGAGGTTTCTAGGCAGCAATGTGGGACAACTTTGAAGTTCTACCAAAGCAGGAAAATGATGCAAAAGAAAGGTTTGATTAACAGCGTAAAAGATTTTTATTAAGAACCTCCATCTTCTCATTTTCTTGTTTTTGCTTTTATCACAAGTTCAACAAATCCAGAATGTGTTTAATGGACACACAATAAACCAGTGAAGGAATTTTTAGAAGAGAGCAACGTCACCCACAGTTCTTTAATTTCTAACATAACTGTCTGTTTGCCCCATTTCCTCCTGGTCTTTGTCATAGGTGAGCATATTTTGCCTAGTAGTACTGGCCATCTAGTGATATTTAATAAAGATTATGAATTACAGTATATCACGCACATCTTCATGTTGGTACATAAACTTCATAATTTTCATCATTATGATTTCTAATGACTCCATAGGTTTTCACTGTGTTGCTGTGTCTTAGTTTACTTAATCATTCTTCCATTTTGAGACATTTAGTTTGTCTCTAGCCCCCACTGAAAAAATTATTTTTGCTATTAAAAATAATTTGGCAATGAATACTTTTATGTAGGTTTTTTTTTGGGTGTGTGTGTGTGTGTGCGTGTGTTATTTATTTATTCCTCTAAGGTTAAATGCCCAGGAGTATTACTGAGTGAAAGGCCATGATAATTTTTAGAGCCTTTGATTTTTATTGCCAAACTCATATTCAAAAAATGTTGTGATAATTTATAGTATTATAAGGGATTTATGAGTTTATCAGTTTAACTATAACCTTACCAACATTGTGTATTTTCACTTAAAAAATTAAGTATAAAACACTGATGGGAAGGCTCTCAAGATTTTTACGCATCGATTTGTTCTAAGAATACAATTTGTCTTTGCTTGGGAACAAGCTAGCTTATTTTTGCACTCTCTAACTTTGTGTGTGTGTGTGTGCACATGTATAAAATTATTTTTTTATGTAGTTCATTTATTTCCTTCTGTTATTCACTTTGCCTTTTCCTCCCTTTTTTCTACTCTCCCCTAATTGTCTTTAGCATTTGGCTCTGCAGAGAGTTATTTCCCATTAACTGTTGCCAAACATGCTTGGGAGTTCTTCTGAGATGCTACATGTTTTCATATACGAGTCAGAAGTATTACATAGGACAAGTTTGAGCTGTAGATCTCTTCACTGTCCTTTCCATGCAAACATGATCCATCAGGGAAGCCATAGGAATGTCGAGGGATTTTCCCTTGGACTCAGGAGAAGATGGTACTGGGTTTGGTTTGGCCAGCTCCTGCCCCTCTCCCCCACCCCCATAACTTATCAAATCTTTCAGTTCACAAGACTCTTGGCCCTCACAACTCTCATTTGTTTCTCCATCTCTGCTTGCATAATACCTCTCACTATAAGCAGCTGCCTTTGACCTACTTCTACCGCAGGTCCCAGCCCAATTATATTGCAATGGATCTTGTAGTAGCATATCCCCACTACTTTTCTTCCCTCCCTGGCCCGTTATGTGACTATTCTTGCAGCTTCCCTGATGGGAGTTGGCTCTGAGCGCCCTTAACCTGAATCACAAGTTACCTTTCGGAGGTGTGCTTGCTGCTGGATTTTCCATGAGGCCCAAGGGACCCCTGTCTGCTCTGAGCACGCTTGCTTCCATTCTGCTTGTAAGATGACTGCCCTGATAAGGAGTCTGGAGAAGGAAGGACAAAACGAAACTAGACGAGCACTTTCCGTCTGGTCTTCATGCAAGTAATTTTAGTGTGAAGTGGAGTACTTTATAAATGTTTAATATATGGTCATCGAATTTAATTGGTTTATACCAGTTTATCATCTGAAAGACAAAAGGTTTCCTTTATAGAATGGTTTCCAAAAGAATTTTTTTTAATGAAACAGAAAGTATATTAAAACAAGATCTGCACCTTAAAATCTTAAAAGGAATGTCATCGAGAATGGCGTGCCTAAGAATGATTTAATCCCTTCCACAGGAAGTCATGTAAGAATTAAAAAAAAAAAAGTAGAAACAATAGCTTACTTGAATATCAAGAATGGAGAAATGGAGTATTTTTATTAAAGTATTTTTAAGGCAAACATCTTTAGTTTCATTTTATACAGTAAGGAAGGCTTTAATTTAACCATTTGTGTTGTGACTATTAACTATCTGACCCAGAGACTGGAAAGGAGAAGGACTTCAAGCCCTTTCCCAGTTATGGCCACTCCAAGTGAGGGGGCTGCTGCAATGTCCATCAGGGGTCTGGATGCCCCTGAGCAATTGGAGAAAGAGTGGTTTTCACTTGATTATGCTTCTTCTCTTAAACACTTAAAAAGTGTTTAAAAAATACTGTTTTAATTGGGCAAAGCATGAACATAATTAAGCTTTTAGTGAGGCACAAAAGACACCTTTTTCCTTGACCCTTCCAGTGCAGATGGCTACCATCACTTGAAGAAAAGGTTTCTTAGCAATTCAAAGTGTTGAATCATAACAACTTACAGTTTTTAAAAATGAGAATTGTTGCTTTGACAACTGTGTAGCATTACCAAAAATGTCAATTGGTTATGAGTGAGATATTGACTTTCCAAAGTTTAGTTTGTACATATGCGATCTTGTGATATAACTAGAAATATATATTTCATCTTCTTCCATGATTCCTGGCACAGAGCTCCTAAAATCTTTGTGATTTCCTAAGTGATAAGAACTATAGGGAGATCTTTTGTTAAAATGTTTAGTGCTCCAGTTCCTGAAATAGCTCCAGAGCACAAAGGTGAAAAGAAGGTCTTATTATTCCTAACAAGCCCCTTTCAGCCACACCTGAGTTTGTCAATGAAGTTACTTTTGGAAAGCACCTAAGGGCGGAGCTGGTTGCCAGTAGAACCGACCATGTGATTAGAGGGTTGGCCCTTTCAGCCCTCTACCAACACCACCTTCCAAGGCTAGAGTGGCTAGAGATAGAGTTCAGCACTGATGGCCAATGGTTTAATCAATTGTGCCTGTGTGATGGAGCCTTCATAAAGAACTCTGGTTGAAAGGTTTCAGAGATTTAATGGGTTGGATGAATATATGGAGGTGCAGGGGTGGGGGTGGTGCACCTGAAGAGGACATGAAGCTCAGAGCCCATTCCTGCCCTATGCATCGCTTCAGTCTGGTTATTACTGAGTTGTATCCATTTATAATCAACTGGCATATAGGCAGTAAACTGTATTCCTGAGTTCAGAACCACTGTAACATATTATAGAACCCATGAAGGGGCGCTGGGAACGTCGGATTGATACACAGTTGGTCAGAATCACAGGTAGCAACCTAGACTTGAGATTAGCATTTGAAAAGGGGGCAGCCTTGTGGGACTGAGTCCTCAACCTGTGGGGTCTGAGATTGTCTCCAGATACTTGTAGGACACCTTGCTGGCACTGGAGAATTTATGAATGTGGAGGAAAAAACCCACACATTTGGTGACCAGAAATGAAGAATTTTGTGAATAGACTGTTGGAGAGAAAAAACACAAGTTATTCCTATATAGTGTATTTTTAGAGGCAGAGAATTATGGCAAGTTCAGTTAAGATTGTAGAAACATAATTTTATAATGGTCCAAAGAAACACTACTTGTTAGAGACAGCGCACCAGGCTGGAAAATTTATTCTTCTCATTATCTGTAGAGATGGGAGTACCTTCAGTTTACTTCCCAGATATTGAAATTGAGGAACAGACCTGATCAAGGATTCCTATTTTTCTTCCTCTTCTGCCAGTCATTCGACTGTGCTGTTTTTGTTCATAGTTTGGTTGAGAAGATAATGTTTAATTCTTAAGGTTGACGGTAGAAAACTATCTTAGCATGGGCTTTCTTAAGATACATGTTGATCGTGAGATGTAATAGTTTAGAGCCATATTTAGGAAATTACATTAAAAATTACATCCCATTAAAAATGAGTACTACCCAGCTGGGAAGAGAAGAGAGATATTTTTACTAAATGTTGGGAAGAAGGAGAAAGTCCACTTGCAAATTGGAGAATTTGCACATACAGCATGTGGTCTTCCTAGCAGGAAGCCTCAGGAGTTAAAGTCACTGTCCTCTGTATGGCTGGCCCTGCTTAGAGCATCTTGGCCTAGTAACGTACCTTGCTAGCTTTATGGACACATAGATGTTTCTAGTTTATTCTGTTTGTACTAGAAGTAGTGGGCCACTGTGTTTCTCTGGGCTGCAAGTAAAAGCTGATACTGAGATAGTATCCACTGAAGAGACAAGTTTGATGCTTTACCTCTACTAGTTGAGCCCTGGCATGAAGGATGAGCTTGGCTTCCTCTTCTGTTAAAGAAGATGCTGGTTAATCAGCAGATGTAGGATCAAAGCCAGAGGGCCTTTAAGAAACAGAGGCAGATATTTTTTTCCTGGCAGTAATTTGCAGATGAGCCAATAAGTACCACAGTGTTTTGTTTTGTTTTGTTTTGTTTTTTCCTTTCTTGGTACTTCTTTTTTAAAGAGAAAAAAATCAAATTTATTTCCCACATAAATGGGAAACAGTCTGTTAATATAACCCTTTAGTCCTTTTTTTCAATTAATATTAGTTTTGGTGGGCTACATTTGGTTAATTATTTCATGTCATCCTAAAAGTCAAATTAAGATTATTTCTCAAGAAGAGACTTGAAATAATTCTCCTTCCTTTAAAATCAAAATGTAAAACTGTCCCTTGTATAGGGAAATGCTCCTGGGTTATTCCTTAAGGATCTGATGGCTTCTAACACCAGAGTCTCCCAGAAGTAGCTAAACTCATGGGTATGATAAAGCATTTTTGTGTATTTGAAAGCATTATAAGCTCTTTTCAAGAAGCTGGCAATGTGCTTCTTAGATTGTTGTGGCTTTTCCTTTCCTGTTGTCCCTGATGAATATGGTGCTTAGTACTCAGCTAGTGCCGTAAATGCTGGCTGACAGAGAGGAGTGTCCTTCTGTGCTCCCAGGCTAGCTGGTAGGGTGTGATTGTGTAGCTCCCACGCCCTCTTCCCCCCATACTGTGTAACAACAGCTAGCATTTTAACTTGGTGCTTCTTTTACTCTCTGGGTCAAGGAATGTGCTGGTGTTACGTTGGCATTTGAAGATTCTTTGAAGGTTAGATTGAACCTCCTCTCTAACCCTATCTCCTGTTATGTCACAACATAATTGCAAGTCTTCAGGCAGGTGGTTCTTCATCAGCCTTTAAGCCAGAGATGTAGATGAAAACCTTCGAGAGTGGGTAAGAGACTGACATGACCTGGATGTGCTCAAGCATGTTCTCAGCCCAGGCTGAATAGTAGACATGCCTGGGAAATGTCTAAAACTCACAAGGCCCAGGTCACAGCCCACACCAGTAGGAGTCTAGGGAATGGGACCCAGGTGGTTACTGAGGTTGGCAGTCATACCCTAGGGGCAGGTATCTTCACTGCAGAGATTGAAGTGCCGTGGGGTTTTCTCTACTTTTTCTAAAGCTCTGTCTATGGTCTGAATCTTGGCTCATTTCCTAGGAGCTGCACCTGGAACATTCTCTCTTCACCCTTCACTTATGTATCCATTTTCATCTTCTGGGTCTTATCTATTTCCAAGACTTCCAAATGGGCTTCCCTCGTAGCTCAGCTGGTAAAGAATTCACCTGCAGTTCAGGAGACCCCAGTTCGATTCCTGGGTCGGGAAGATCCCCTGGAGAAGGGATAGGTTACCCACTCCAGTATTCTTGGGCTTCCCTGGTGGCTCAGACAGTAAAGAATCCACCTAGAATGTGGGAGACCTGGGTTTGATACTGGGTTGGGAAGATCCCCTGGAGGAGGGAATAGCAACCCACTCCAGTATTCTTGCCTGGAGAATCCCCATGGACAGAGGAGCCTAGCAGGCTACAGTCCATGGGATTGCAAAGAGTTGGATATGACTGAGTGACTAAGCACAGACTTCCAAATAGCCCTCCCAATTTATAATGATCTTCATGAATTTTCATAGCTTAAAAAATTGCATCCTTATCTAGTAGATACCAAGTAGTGACATATGCCATTAACTGTTTGCACTCTTTCAATATCTATATCATAACATCCAGCCCAGTGACCTCTTTCAATGACCTACACATATCAAATAGACCTACAAATATTAAAATATTTCTGGGGCTTTGGGCTACCCTTATTTAAATGTAAGTTATTATTTTAAAACTTAATGTTTCCTTCTACCTCAGTAGTTTTAAACTATTTTAAGCTATGGATTCCTTTGAAACGGATATAAACTGTAGACCTTCGTCCCAGAAAAGTGCTCATAAGAACACATACTCTGTTTTACATACAATCATTAGACTCTGGAGCGCCTCTGAAGCATGTCCTTGGACTTGTTTTATCTGCTTATTCTCAACTAAGACAAGGCTACATGGAAAGGGACTTTTTTAATGGGGCGAGGGTGAGAGGAAGGTAGTTTGGGAGAGATCTTTTCTTGGGAGCCACAGTGTGAGTATGAAAATAGGGTCTTCTGACAGAAGGATGCCTTTGGCCTGAGGGGAAGAGGGACTCGCACAGGTAGGACATCATCATTCCTTCCTCCCCTGTCTCATCCTGGGCAAGGTTGAGTGCACCGAGCCGTGGGACTCCAATGCAAAGCAGACAGAACCAAATGCATAACTGACCACTAGATGTCACCACAACACCAGCTAATTTGCTGGCTTTGGGCACTAGTTGCCAGAACCGAGATGTAGAATAGCTTCAGCAAGAAAAGCTGCAGCGACTTCCTGTCAGGGTCCTAATTCTGTCAATTGTCTACGGGGTTTGCTTTCATTATTGTTCTTTCAGTATAAGGGAGACAAAAAGGTGGACAAAGATGTATTCACTGTCAGTGTATGGACAAGGAAACAAAAGATAAAACAGACGGGTCAGATGGAGAGTGGGACCTGACTCCAGGTTTCCGATTTCCTCTGGAAATAACATTTTCTTGGACATAGCTCTTCCTGTCTCTGTGAAAATGGGTGTTGGCTGGATAAGCCTTTCAAGCTTCTAAAATAGCAAGTTCGTTTTTTTATGTAACTCACTTTCCTGATACCGGTATCCATTTTAAGCCACTTGTGACTGTGCTTTCAATAAGAATTTGGGTGATGTGACTGAGAGACTTCCCTTTCACTTTTCACTTTCATGCATTGGAGAAGGAAATGGCAACCCACTCCAGTGTTCTTGCCTGGAGAGTCCCAGGGACGGGGGAGCCTGGTGGGCTGCCGTCGATGGGGTCACGCAGAGTCGGACACGACTGAAGTGACTTAGCAGCAGCGGCAGCAGCTATTACTTAACAAAGGGCATTTTCCTTGATGGGGCATTTTTTTTAAGTTCTCTTTTTTTTTTACCCCTTGTAATACAGCCAAGTCTGTTCCCTCTGTAAACATTAAGCTCACTTTGTTTCCTGGCCACACATTGCACCCTTGATCCCAGTCAAATCTTTTATAAATGCATATATTTCATGAATCTGTCTTCATTAATTTGCCAAAACAATTTTTTGTCAGGATATCCTTTAACATTAAAAATGTATTACTATAGCATTTTATTTTAAAATGAACATAATGAATATTTTTTGCTTCGGGCTAGTACAGTGATATCAATATGTCAAAAACCTAGAGGGAGATGGTTGCCAGCTAATTCCATTTTGAAATAGTTGACAACTGAGTGTGAAAGGAGTTCGCTTCACCTATCTGATTCTTGAGTTTTGAAAAAGACCCTTTGGAAGTAAATAAACTTAACTGGAAAGTAAACCTATGCTTCCGTGTGCTCCAAATCTTGTGACCATTCTGTCAATGAACATGACATTGTTGATATAACCTGAGTCAGAATGGGCCTCCGGGGAGGAAATGACTTGATGTGTTCAAAGTAGGCTTCCCTGCTTAGCCTTCACCCAGGGGGAGTCACACTGGTTTAGGGAACTGAGCAGCTCTCTCTCTGTGTAAAAGGGGCTCGAAAAGAAAGGGAGGGAGGCAAGCCTCTTTGAGTCTGTTTTAGAATTCCTGTCGGGACAAGACTGCCATCCCTTGTGGGAAGTATCTGCTCAGAAATGCTGCCTCCTGAGAGCTTTGTAGCAAGGCCTGCAGGGGCCGTGCTGTGTAGTTCAGGCCACAGGACCTGCTTCTCGAGCCCACTGATGTTTTTGTCTCTTACAGGTGCATAGCTTTAAGGGCTACTGGGAAAAACTGAACTCCAACCTGGAATATGTTAAGTACTCCAAGCCACACTTACACTATAACAACAGCGTGGTCAGGAGAGAGTGGCACAACCTGATCTCAGAAGAGGTATGTGTGGGTTCCTGAAAGGAAAGCAAGAAGCCCAGCAGAGTAGGTTAGGTGAGGCCCTTAGGTCATAAAGCTGGCTTAGGTCCAGCACTCGCCGCTGTTGCCAGGCACTGTTCATAAGTGCTGCTGATCCCCAGTAGGCAGACCAAGGTGCTTCTGTGATCTCTTTCTCTTCAAGAGGAAATTAAAGTGCAAAGAGGTTAAGGGACACACACAACACGTTCATAGTAGAAGTGGTGGGATTCACATTTGAGTCTTAGATGTGTTCTTGCATTACTTACATACACACTGAGGAAACCAGAAGGGAAAGAGACACGTGTACCCCAGTGTTCATCGCAGCACTGTTTATAATAGCCAGGACATGGAAGCAACCTAGATGTCCATCAGCAGATGAATGGATAAGAAAGCTGTGGTACATATATACAATGGAGTATTACTCAGCCATTAAAAAGAATTCATTTGAATCAGTTCTAATGAAGTGGATGAAACTGGAGCCTATTATACAGAGTGAAGTAAGCCAGAAGGAAAAACACCAATACAGTATACTAACGCATATATATGGAATTTAGAAAGATGATAACAATAACCCTGTGTACGAGACAGCAAAAGAAACACTGATGTATGGAACAGTCTTATGGACTCTGTGGGAGAGGGAGAGGGTGGGAAGATTTGGGAGAATGGCATTGAAACATGTAAAATATGTATGAAACGAGATGCCAGTCCAGGTTCAATGCACGATAGTGGATGCTTGGGGCTAGTGCACTGGGACGACCTAGAAGGATGGTATGGGGAGGGAGGAGGGAGGAGGGTTCAGGATGGGGAGCACATGTATACCTGTGATGGATTCATTTTGATATTTGGCAAAACTAATACAATTATGTAAAGTTTAAAAATAAAATAAAATTTTTAAAAAAATCTATAAGTTCCCAAATTTGTGGTTGCTAGGAGTTAAGGAGGGCTCCCCTG
Organism: Bison bison bison; assembly: GCF_000754665.1. Lineage (NCBI taxonomy): Eukaryota > Metazoa > Chordata > Mammalia > Artiodactyla > Bovidae > Bison > Bison bison. The sequence continues at coordinate 808,768 of NW_011494832.1, read as the reverse complement.
ATGGCTTAGTGGTAAAGAATCCACCTGCCAGTGCAGGAGACGTGGGTTTGATCCCTTGATGGGAAAGATCCCCTGGAGGAGGAAATGGCAACCCACTCCAGTATTCTTGCCTGGGAAATCCCATAGACAGAGGAGCCTGGCTGGCTACAGTCCATAGAGTGACAAAGAGTCGGACACGACTTATCAACTGAGCACAGACAGATGGGTTAGGAATGGTTGAAAGCAGAAGAATGAATATGACCCCTATAAAGGGGTAACAAAAGGGAGATCTTGGGGGTGATGGAGCAGTTCTGTCTCGGGATTATGGTTGTACATTGTCATATGTGAATCTATACATGTGAAAAAATGACAGAACTGTGTGCTCACTGATTTGGGTATTGTACTGTTGTTGTTTATATAAGATACGAACACTGGGAGAGACTGGGTGAAGAGTATGTGAGCTCTCTCTGCAGCATTGTTGGATATAGTTACAGTGTTATTGTATTGATATATAAAATATAGTTGGACTTGCAGCTCCCTGAAAACTTGTAATAGTTTCAGAATAAAAGTTTTTTAAGCCAATTTTTTAAGAATCTAGGTGTTTTGATTACCTTGAAAGAAAGTCTCCTTTTTTCTGAACTCTTAACTATATTGTATTATGACCTTAATGTGGAAAATGTCACCCACAAAACCTTCACCTTCCATACCTCTGATGTATTTTCACTCCTAGAAAACAGGAAAAAGAAGGTCTACGGTGTATGTGAGAAATATTCTTGATAATGCAACAAAGTAAGTAAAATGAAGGATTATTATAGCTATAAATGGCTATCTTTTGTAATTACTTTGCTGGCTGCCTTTCAGGGAAGTAGCTTATTACTTTTGTTGTATTCTCAATGAGATGATGCTGTCAGCACCGCCCAAGCCCTGTTTTGGAGATTGGAGCTAGAGTTTCTTGTAGGAAAAGTTTATATGTTAAACCTTTTAGATTTGCATCCTGGGGATGGATGACTCAGAAGGAATAAGTGGTAATGAAAGCTCTTACTAATAGAGCACTTTAAAGGGGTACAAGTAGTGGGTTGATTTTAAATAAGAGTTAGTCGGCTGGTGAACCTGCTCTTATTTTGAAAACATGTTTTCTGAGTAGATGAGTCATCTCGGAGTGCTACAAGCATAGGCCCCATTCCAACCCCTGTTCTATTTTCTGTTCCTATTATTTCCAATAACTGAGAGCTGCAATTGTTCTAAATTACCGTCATTGTTTGCACTAAAGAGTTTTGAGATTTTATAATTGCTTAATGTGGCTTTTGCCAAGTTGATTAAAGTTTTTGAGGTTTTCAGCAGCCTGAGAACAGTCTCTGCAGTGGTTTTATGGGTTTTTAAACGACAGTATCTTTGTATGGTATTGTGGGTTTTTAAAAATTTTTTTTTATTAATGTTTCCTGTGTGAATAACGTTGGCTAATTTTTCTTATAGGGTGATTTCTAACGTAGAAGCAAAGAATTTGGGTAAGAAAAGACCTATAACAAAGTCTTCTGATTTCAGTCAGTTGTTTGTTTGTAACACCATTCTCCCACTGTGGGTTGGCAGGGAAGTCACTTCCACTAGCTCAGTGAAGGCAGCACCCTTTACTATCTTCCTGTCAGAGCGACTCCCAGTTTCTTCCATGTCTGTCTTGGCACCAGGTCCTTTGGGAACAGCTGCTGAATGTGCTTTTGCTGTAGGACTCCCTGACTGTAGGTTTTCCTCCTATTTCCCTGTAGAACTGATCTAATTAACATGCTCGCTGGGTGTACTTCCCTTGGCCTAGAGCTGTTCTCTCTCCAGCTATCTATCTGTGGGACTCTTTCACACCTCTTAAAGGTCAGCCTCACTTTTTTTTTTTTTTTAAGCTGTTATTTTTATGTTGTTTTATGGGCTTGGATGTTTAGTTATATGCTGGGTGACCCTAATGGAAATTATTTTATACAGTGCTTTGCTGCACATCCTGCAGCTGTGCACACAGCCCACGTGGCAGTGAAGCCAGGGTTCTGCCACCAACCCCAGGCAGGAGCCAGGGGTTGTGAGCATGCTTGCAGGCTCCCCTTCTTGCATCACTCGGGGATTTGTAGTATGGGAAGTGTGACTGGTCTGGCTGAGGTTTCTGTGTCCTCTGTTCCCACGTCTGGTTAGAGCTCCTTCCGCTCCTGAGCTTCAGGGCTGTTTGCATCTGTTACTAGTCATTCTCTCTTGATGCACTTTAGGGAACTCGCTGCTTCCTCTCACATTCTTTGTTTGTGCTAATTTCCTAGGAAGAAAGTCACTGTCAGAAGCGAACATTCTTTGTGAAATGCGGAACAACCATGAAAACTGCTGGGCTCTAGTTTTGAAGTTTTCATCATGAAGGTTGTGTAGGATCCAGTTAGGATTTATCCCAAGTGGTCAAGAAGCATCTGTGCCCTCCTGAAAGGAGTCCTCAGCTCCCTGACCAGGGCAATTCTACCTCTTGACCAGCACTGTGACTCAGGTTCTGGCAGAGGAAGATGGGCATGAAGGTGCTCTAGGAGATCTTCCTAGAGACAGCATTTGCCTGCCCCTCCAGTCCTGCTGGCACAGTGCAAATCATGGTGGAGAAAATGCCATTTGGTTTAACCTTACACGCCACTTTTCCATCTCAGTCTAACTACATTTTCATTCCTATAATGTGCCAGTTATTATTTGCCTCAGTAATTGACTGTGGTGACTGGTCCCCTCACCTCAGTAATTCTATAAACTACAAGTTGGAGTCAGAAAGAAGGGAGTCACGTGATCCTTCCACTCAGTCCCTGTTCCTGGGTTTGCCACTCCTTAGGTTAAGAGAGGACCTGAGTTGTTTAGTCTCCTGTGAAGCAGAGGATCTCAGTGACAAGTCTTCACATTGAAGAGAAATTGAAGCCAGAGGGTATTGGTGTTGGCAATGTGTTCCTTGTGTTCTCTCTCTCTTTAAGTCTGCGCCTCTCTCTGCTTCACAGTGCTCCCTGCGTATTACCTGAGTGATAAGTTGCAGCGTGTAGGGCAAGGTCACACTGAAAGAGAAGTTTTCATCCTGTCAGGAAAGTGTTATAATTTCCCCAATGACTCAGAGAAGGGAAGCCCAGACTGAGGCCTCTTCCTTCTGGTCATTTCCTAAAAACACCCTGCTTGACTATCACTCTGTTTAATTTCAGAGCCAAGATTAACACCCCTCTTCCAGGAGGAAGACACCCACCAGCAGCTGCTTATCGGGCTGGTAAGTAGGACGTTTGGTGCTGGCAAACAGTGAGCTCCAAGGAAAGGGGAGAGGACTAGATTGTATTTCCCATTCTGATCTTGTTTTTCATCCATTCTGTCCACATATGGCTGTTGCCATCCACCCACTGTAGGCCCTGTGTGTTCAGTAGTAGGGAACACATACATAATTTCTGCCCTCTTGGTATTTGTAGTCTTGTGAGAGAAACACAAATTAATCAGTCACCCCAATAAATGTATAATTATAATGCATCATAAAGAAATGTATAGCACTGAGAGTATTTAAAACAGGAAAGACCAGCATCTCTGTGGCCTTTGTATTTGGGTTTAAAATACAAAGGAATAAAGTATTCTTTCTCAAGAGGTCTTACCGGTAGGAAGACCAAAGATGTAAATCAAAATAAATTAATTGAAGAGCAGAATTGGCAAATAAATCCAAAATCTTAAAAACAACAACAACATGGAGTATTACTCAGCCATTAAAAAGAATACATTTTTATCAGTTCTAATGAGGTGGATGAATCTGGAGCCTATTATACAGAGTGAAGTAAGCCAGAAGGACAAACACCAATACAGTATACTAACGCATATATATGGAATTTAGAAAGATGGTAACGATAACCCTGTATATGAGACAGCAAAAGAGACACTGATGTATAGAACAGGCTTATGGACTCTGTGGGAGGGGGAGAGGGTGGGAAGATTTGGGAGAATGGCATTGAAACATGTGAAATGTCATGTATGAAACAAGATGCCAGTCCAGGTTCAATGCACGATGCTGGATGCTTGGGGCTGGTGCACTGGGACGACCCAGAGGGATGGTATGGGGAGGGAGGAGGGAGAAGGGTTCAGGATGGGGAACACATGTATAATTTTTTTTAAATTAAAAACAACAACAACAACAACAAACAACTAGTTAAACATCTAAATCTGAAAAACATCTTTAACTGAAAAACTAGTTTTAAAAAAATTTAATAAAATATTTATAATGCTGTGCAGGCTTAGGAATGGGATAATCTATTACCTTAGATAAGGCTAGTTTAAAAATATGAGAAAAATATGTGTAAATACATAGCCATACACTTAAAAATTCTAGTTAAACAATGTTTCCTTGGCAAATAGAAATTACAAACTTGAGCCAAGGAGAAATAGAAAACCTGAACGTATAATAACCATAAAATAATTTGGAAAAAATGTCAAAGATTATCTCTAAAAAAGGCCCCAAGTTATCTAATAAGTTAGTTCTTTCAAACTTTTAAAGACCAGATTATTCTCATATTATGTAAAGTATTTCTGAAGAAAGATGGGAAGCTTTTTACTCACTTTAAAAAGCATGATCTTTAAACCAGAATCTGACAGTGACCACTTTTACTTGTGAATATAGATCCCACAGGCTTAATTAAAATACTTTCCAATACTTTGTTTGAAAATACAACTTGGCCACATGGGCTTATTTCCAGGAAGGCTTAATATTAGAAAACATATTAATGTAGTTCATCATATCACTGAGTCCAAGAGGCAAAAATGATTCTATGGGTGCTAAAAGTTGATGAAAGTATAATTCCACTCTTGGAATTTTAAACAAAGTTTAGTCTAATCCTAGTAGCCAACATCCTTCTTAATCTCACTTTGGAGGCATTCCTATGAAAATCAGAAAGAAGCTAAGTATACTTGCTATTGTCACTAAAATTTTACATTATTCTAAAAATTCTAGCCAATGAAAGAAGAAACAAGAGTAAAAGAAGATGGTATAATTGTCTAATGAAACAACACAATAATCAACTGGGAAAATGGAAAGTAATAAAATTAAAAAATAAAGAATAAAAATAATATGAGTTAGTAAGCTGACAATGCTATATTTATTTTCATTTTATTAGAATTAACCAGTTAGAACAGATAATGAAAAACAGTGTATAATTTCCAAATCTTTAGCATCTAGCTTTAATGAAATTACAAACAAAAAGCCAATGAAATTTCTCTGACAATTGACTGAGTGACTCACTTAACAAAATAAGAAAGAGTGGGACCGACATTATGAGATATCTAAATGTGCTTTTGATCTGCAATAATTAGAAAAATATGACACTAACACAAAGATAGGAAATTCTGATTTAATTTTGAATATTTGGTGAATGATAAATGAAATATTTAAAAATCAATGTGAAAAGAAATTATTTTTAGTCAGTTGATCAATCAGTGGTTGACTATTTTGAAAAGTCAATTAAATTCGATTTTTCCCACCCCAAATACCACTTTATACCATAGAAATATCAGATTAAGGAATCTAATATAAAAATTAGTATAATGTATATATTATTTAAATAAAATTAATATATAAATATAAAAAATTAAACTGTGAAATAATTTGAATAAAATAAGTAGACAAATAATACTGAGAAAGCTTTTCAAGTGTATTATTGAATATAAACATATTGTAGAAGATTGATTGAAATCTTGAAACAGAACAACAATAAGGCAAGCAATAATATTTAGAAAAAAATATTTGCCACATAATGTGATAAAAGGATAACATTTGGCTTATAAATAAAGCTTATAAATCAGTAAGAAAACAACATACCAGAAGGGAAATGGACAAAAACTGTTACCAATGAATTTTCAAAAGTTAGTTTAGGCTGAAAATATCTCGAGTTGGGGCAGAGAAAGAAAAACAATACTTAACATTGCTATAACCAAATGACAAACAGAATAAGTATTTGTTTGTTGTTTTTGCCTATCAAATTGACAAAAATTAAAAATTATATTAGGAAGGGTCATAGTATGGGGGATTTGACAGTCTCATCCAATGGAATTTGAAATTAGTATTAATATAATCTCAGTAGAAGGCATTTCAGTAATGTCTCTGTTAAGTCTAAGTACAGGACCCAAGAAATTCCATTTCTAGGAATTTAGCCTGACAAAATAATCAAGGATATGACAAACAACCCTTGTATACAAAGTTTTTGGTGGTATTATTAATAGTAATAAATATTCCATATGTATAAGAAGGGAATAAACAGTTCAATTATAGTATTTTTTCATAAAATTGGTTACTGTACAACTATTACAACTAGTGTGATAAAGAATATTTAATGACAAACTATTAAATAAAAAAGCAGATTGTAAAATATTAGAATGACTATACACCCTGGAAAAAAGGAAAGTAAAAAACCAAAATGTTAATATAAATGGTAGGATTATGAGCAATGTAAGTTTTCATCTATATGATTATTATAGAAAAATTAAAATGGGAAGAATATGCATCATATTTCATGCAAAAAAAAAATAATGTTTTTTTTTAAAAGCTTTATCATTTAATACATGCAGGAGACTGAAATAATATACCACTCTGTCTTGGCCCAGGATGCCATGGGCTTAGTTTTGCCCAGGGTGTCTATTATAAATCTGCTTAGATATTAATAGAAGATACATACATACATGTGTGTGTGTTGTTAGTTGTACAATTCCCATGGTGTTTATTGGTACAAAGGTTTCTCTAGCCAAGAGGGTCTGTTGCTGAGCAAGGCATTTAGACAAAAGAGACAAGAAAAGGAAGAAGGGAAGAGAAAAGCTAGGAATGCTACACTAATTGGGGAGCCCCAGGGATGGTCCTAACAGTGCGACTATAGAAACAAGCCCATTTGGAGGCACTAGAATAAATTTTTCCATACCTTTGCATGTCAGGGAACTGTGTGGAATGTATAAGCCATTGCACAGAGGGAGGTACCTAGGGCATTTCCTTTTTATTCCAGCCTCTGTCCTTCCAAACATCCAAACCCTGTTCCTTCCCGTTAGCATAGACTTTCCATGTTTAGAGTTGCTCCTGTTAGTTCTCCAGAGCCAGGAGCAGGAGACTTCAATCCTTTGGTAGATCCCAAAGCTTTTGACTGCTGAGCCTAGTGATTTCCACTGGCTAACTTCCACTGGCTGCTTTGGAGAATTCTAACAGTCAGGCAGCCTGACTCTCAGCTGCTCACTGGGCTTTGGGTGTATCATAAGTCATTCCTCTTGAGGAAAATGGTAGTGCCGCCTGATTTATGCCCATCAAAGGAACATCATGGGTTATACATTTCTGCTAGTGGGATCTTCAGGTCCAATATTTTTCATATTAATAGGGAGTGTTAATAAATGAATTCAAACCACTTGCAGGTGTGAGTGGGTAGGTTGTGACTTATCTACATTCTGTTTTCAGATGGTGTCTGAACTAAGAGAGCATCTTTTGAGACATCTACAGGGTGTAGAAAAGAAAAAAATTGAACAGATGGTTCTGGACTACATTTCAAAACTGGTTGGTTTTGCTTTATCTTCTCTACCCGTGCACCCTTCCCCCAACCCACCTCCTTGGTCCCCTGGTGTATAGTTTCCAGTATGTGGTTCAGTATGTTTTTCATATTAGGATTTTGGATCTCTCCTGTCCTCAAACCTGTATATATGATGCTGTAGATTGAAGAAAGGGGGAAAAGAACCAAAAAACAAGGAGAACAGGCCTTGGAAATGGTTTATTTTTCCCTTCCAATAGTGGTTATATATGTTTATGGAACAGTGCATATATATGTTTACATATGTATGGAACAGTGATGAATTCAGCATGGGTGCCAAATGTTCATGTCATCTTGGCATTTTCCAGCTCCTTATTAAACTGTAGGTAGTAATTTCTATACATGGAGGTTTATGCAAACGTGAGAGAACTTGAATTTCAATTCTTAATTAGCTCCAACAGCCTAATTAGGCGAGATTCCAGCTCAGTTGTATAAATACTACCACGTTAGAATCTGCAGGTGAGATTGGCAGCTCATTCACTGGGTAGCCACTCATTGAAATTGTGTGATCGAACTTAATAACACTGATCCTTGTGTAAACAGAAGTGATGAGGCTGGATTGAAATTTGAGCCTGTCTTGGTATCATTCAAAATGCGTATGGAACTGAGGCCTGACCCTACTTAGAATCTAGAAATAATATGATAGATAAAAATTGTTTAAGTATTTAAATATAAAGAAAGAGGAAAAAAAAACTCCAATACTCCATTTCTCTAGTTTGGATAGGACTAGTGTGTAAATATGAACAAATATTTTTGCATTGAACTCCAGAAGATTCAATTTATTGGATATGGCCCTGATTTAATTTCATGTTCAATTTTTATAGTTTTCCCCTTTTATTGCAGTCACTGATATCTGTTTTTAAATGATATATTTGAATTTCTACAGCAAAGTTTGAGTTTTATAGTTTTTAATATATTAGGAGAGGTTGGTATTTGCATATACTAATGTGTACAAGCAGGGCATTGGAACTTTCTTAGATAATAATTCTTTGCGGTAGAAAAGGAGCTCACTTTACAAATGTGTTACTGATCTTTCTTATGTTGATACTGACTTGATTTCACTGTCCTTTTAAAAAAAATTTTTTTTGTTTATTTATTTTTGATTGTGCTGGGTCTTCATTGCTGTGCAAGCTTTTCTCTAATTGCAGCAAGTCGGGGCTACCCTCTGTTGCAGTGTGTAAGCTTCTCATTGCGGTAGCTTCTTGTTGCAAAATGCAGGCTCAAGGGTGCATAGGCTTAAGTAGTAACAGTGCATAGGTTCAACAGTTGCTATCACCAAGCTCTAGAGCACAGGCTCAATAGTTGTGGCGCATGGGTTTAGTTGCTGTGCAGCATGTGGGATCCTCCTGGACCAGCGATCAAACCTGTGTCTTCTGCACTGGTAGATTCTTTACCATTGAGCCACCAGGGAAGCCCCTGTCTTTGTCCTTTCATGCTGCTGCTACTGCTGCTAAGTCACTTCGGTCGTGTCCAACTCTGTGTGACCCCATAGACAGCAGCCCATCAGGTTCCACCGTCCCTGGGATTCTCCAGGCAAGAACCCTAGAGTGGGTTGCCATTTCCTTCTCCAATGCATGAAAGTGAAAAGTGAAAGGGAAGTCTCTCAGTCGTGTCCGACTCTTCATGACCCCATGGACTGCAGCCCACCAGGCTCCTCCATCCATGGGATTTTCCAGGCAAGAGTACTCGAGTGGGGTGCCATTGCCTTCTCCGTGTCCTTTCATAATGCACAGTTATTTATCATATCATGTATCATCTTTCTTTCTGTTGACTTTAAACGTCCTCTTCCAGAGCGTTAGGGTTTTTCTTCAAGCATCAGTCTTCCCTTTAGTTAATCATATTAAAAAAAAAAAGAATCCATGTGACACTAGTTTGTGCTAATATCTCCTAGAACCAATAGGACCAGAAATGGTAGCAATGTAGTCTCAGAAAATTGAGACTTGGTGCCCCCTGCCTTTCCAACCCAGCAGTCACTGACTGATGCCAAAGCTGCTTGCCCTGCCCAGAAGCAAACATCTGCATCTCCCAGTCCCCTCCTAGGAGGGTGACTGGACAGCCTTTAAAAATAAATCCTAGGAAGTTGCTGCAGAACCTGATTATATTGCTTGTGTGTTATCTTTCATGATTTCAGCCAGGGAGAAACTGAGAATCTGTATCACTGAGAATAAATAGTGTCTGTCTGTGCTCATATGGAAACTCTTCCTAATTTTGCTCCCTGTCCTTTGCCTACATGTGCAGTGCATGGATTTGTGGTCCTGATAACAATTCCTTGAACACTGTCCTATTGCTGACAAGCTAGTAAAATATAGAACTTGACTTGAAACTAGTTTTACTTCACAATCCATGCTCGGGACCTCCATTCTGTTCAAAATCGCCTTTCCTCTGTCAGCTGTCTACCGTGTCACCCTTGCCACATAACAAGCCTAAGGCAAAACCCTGTTGCACTTGACCTTCACTGGTGGACAAAGGCCTGTGATTGAGGGCCTGTGTTGTGAGCGGTGGGGCCAGTTAGCGGTGGGGAAGCCCCGCTGGGGCACTACCCACAATGACAGTGGATGCTGTGTTAGATGTGGCTGCACATTTTCAGTCTTTCCATTTTGAATTCCAGTGCTTCAGAATTGACCTCTGAAAGGCTGGTTCTATGTCCAGGCACAGCCTGAATGCCAGCTGCCCTGAATGTGCCTGTTAGAGCTATGGAAGCAGAGCAGTAGGGGCTCCTGAGGGGAAGGGGTGTGAACGGAGGTTAACAGACTCTCTTTACCCTCTAGCTGGATCTCATTTGCCAAATACTGGAAGCCAGTTGGAGGAAACATAATCTTCATCCCTGGGCTCTCCACTTGTACGCAAGTATTTCTTGCTCTGTTTTATTCTGGTGTGCAAAATGCTAAACAACTCTGCTGCTAGTATTAGCAAAGCCTTGATTAAACTTAGTAGATGAAAGTAACTTTCACAAGTTCTTACACCATCCGTCCTAGTTCTGAACTCAGCATTTAAAGTTATGCCCCTGCTTCTTCACCCGTCCTCTTTCTTTGGTATATGCTTGGTGAGAAGGGAGGGGCACATAAGCTCAGTACTGCCAAAAAGGGGAATTTGAGTTAACGCAATTTGTCATTTATGTGCCTACTGTCTCGTTAGATTCTAGGCATTACAACGATGGTCATCATCATATCTGTGAAGCTTTCCATAGGGTATTGCCTTTCACTGATAGCATGAATTTCATCTGGACTTGGCACTCAGAGCCACTGCTTATGTGCAAATGGGGTTTGGAAATGAGCTGCTTGGCTGAATTGCTGCTTTGTTCTTTGACCTGCAGCAATAGACAGGCGAGTGCTGCTGAATTTGCGGTCTTTCACATCATGACCAGGATTTTGGAAGCTACTAACACTTTGTTTTTACCCCTGCCTCCTGGTAAGTCTTGGCTTTTTGTTGTTGTAATAAATTTGTTCTTTCTTCTGGACTTTGGCACATTATGAGTTTAAGAATGAGACCTCCTGAGTCTGAGAAATTTTTGGTCTCATGTCAGTGTAAGAGATGGGTCTGAGGTTGGTCTCTGCTGATCACATCTCCTCTGATTTTTTTTTTTAATATTTATTTATTTGGCTGTACCAAGTCTTAGTTATAACACATTCCATCTTTAGTTGCGGCATTTGGGATCTAGTTTCCTGACCGGGGATAGAACTCAGGCCCCCTGTATTGGGAGCACACAGAGTCCTAGCCACTGGACCACCAGGGAAGTCTGCCTTGTATATTTTAAAGAGCAGATTGAAGGCCAAGAGAATAGCCAAGTCTAACTTCTATGGAAACTTGCTGGCTCGTGCTTTCTCAGTAGATGCGGGGAGCTTAGAGTCAACTACTGTTCCTTTCTGGAAAGATGAAGTACTGGGCAGGGGAAACGGGAGAAGTCTTTTAGGAGGGTATAGACTGCAGTGATGTAATCCATCTCCTCTTTCCTGGGGGAGGATTTACGGCCTCCTGCTCCCTCTTCTTAAGTGTCCGTAACTATTACCTGGATTCAAGGCCCTATGGACGAGGGAGCTGTGGTTAACCAGAAACTCTCTTCTGATTATTAAACTGTACTGTAGCTTGTCACCAACTTTAGGGGGCCAAATCTGGTCCCCATGCAACTGTCTAGGATATTTTGAACCAGTGAAAAACTTACGTTGATGTCTCCAGGCTTAGTTTATCTGATCAAAGAAGTTAACACTCAGAAGGAAGTGAACCTGGCTGTGTTTCAAAAATTGAGTTGATTTTTATGTGTTCCTTGGAAACTGAAAACTTCCCTTGGGATTTTGAAACAGGACCAAATCAGGTCTCAAAACACTCTTGGCACGTGTGTCTGCAATCATTCATTTAATTGGTCGTTTTTAAATTCAATCAACAAACATTTGTTGAGCAATTACATTCCAGGTACTGGGCTGGTAGTTAGAGCAGTTCCAAAAATTAACAAAAGTCTACTAGGGAAAATATGCATATAAATCAATATTCATTTTAAGAAAAAAATAAGCTCCTGTTTACTCTAAACTGCTTAACTTATGCTGAATATGTTTAGGTTCTGATGAATTTTAAGCTTATGGTAGCTACTGCTGCTGCTGCTAAGTCGCTTCAGTCATGTCCGACTCTGTGAGACCCCATAGACAACAGCCCACCAGGCTCCCTGGTCCCTGGGGTTCTCCAGACAATAACACTGGAGTGGGTTACCATTTCCTTCTCCAATGCATGAAAGTGAAAAGTGAAAGTGAAGTCACTCAGTAGTGTCCGACTCTTTGCGACCCCATGAACTGCAGCACACCAGGCCTCCCTGTCCATCACCAACTCCCGGAGTTCACTCATACTCACATCCGTCGAGTCGGTGATGCCATCCAGCCATCTCATCCTCTGTCGTCCCCTTCTCCTCCTGCCCCCAATCCCTCCCAGCATCAGACTCTTTTCCACTGAGTCAACTCTTTGCGTGAGGTGGCCAAAGTACTGGAATTTCAGCTATTTAGCATCATTCCTTCCAAAGAAATCCCAGGGCTGATCTCCTTTAGAATGGACTGGTTGGATCTCCTTGCAGTCCAAGGGACTCTCAAGAGTCTTCTCCAACACCACAGTTCAAAAGCATCAATTCGTCGGCGCTCAGCTTTCTTCACAGTCCAACTCTCACATCCATACATGACCACAGGAAAAACCATAGCCTTGACTAGATGGACCTTTGTTGGCAAAGTAATGTCTCTGCTTTTGAATATGCTATCTAGGTTGGTCGTAACTTTCCTTCCAAGGAGTAAGCATCTTTTAATTCCATGGCTGCAGTCACCATCTGCAGTGATTTTGGAGCCCCCAAAAATAAAGTGTGACACTGTTTCCACTGTTTCCCCATCTATTTCCCATGAAGTGATGGGACCGGATGCCATGATCTTCGTTTTCTGAATGTTGAGCTTTAAGCCAACTTTTTCACTCTCCTCCTTCACTTTCATCAAGAGGCTTTTGAGTTCCTCTTCACTTTCTGCCATAAGGGTGGTGTCATCTGCAGATCTGAGGTTATTGATATTTCTCTTGGAAATCTTGATTCCAGCTTGTGCTTCCTCCAGCCCAGTGTTTCTCATGATATACTCTGCACATAAGTTAAATAAGCAAGGTGACAATATACAGCCTTGACGTACTCCTTTTCCTATTTGGAACCAGTCTGTTGTTCCATGTCCAGTTCTAATTGTTGCCTCCTGACCTGCATATAGGTTTCTCAAGAGGCAGGTCAGGTGGTCTGGTATTCCCATCTCTTTCAGAATTTTCCACAGTTTATTGTGATCCACACAGTCAAAGGCTTTGGCATAGTCAATAAAGCAGAAATAGATGTTTTTCTGGAACTCTCTTGCTTTTTCAATGATCCAGCGGATGTTTGCAATTTGATCTCTGGTTCCTCTGCCTTTTCTAAAACCTGCTTGAACATCAGGAAGTTCACAGTTCACATCTTGCTGAAGCCTGGCTTGGAGAATTTTGAAAATTACTTTACTAACGTGTGAGATGAGTGCAATTGTGTGGTAGTTTGAGCATTCTTTGGCATTGCCTTTATTTGGGATTGGAATGAAAACTGACCTTCTCCAGTCCTGTGGCCACCGCTGAGTTTCCCAAATTTGCTGGCATATTGAGTGCAGCACCTTCACAGCATCATCTGTCAGGACTTGAAAGAGCTCAACTGGAATTCCATCACCTCCACTAGCTTTGTTCGTAGTGATGCTTTCTAAGGCCCACTTGACTTCACATTCCAGAATGTCTGGCTCTAGGTCAGTGATCACACCATCGTGATTATCTGGGTTGTGAAGATCTTTTTTGTACAGTTCTTCTGCGTATTCTTGCCACCTCTTCTTAATATCTTCTGCTTCTGTTAGGTCCATACCATTGCTGTCCTTTATCGAGCCCATCTTTGCATGAAATATTCCCTTCGTATCTCTAATTTTCTTGAAGAGATCTCTAGTCTTTCCCATTCTGTTGTTTTCCTCTATTTCTTTGCATTGATCGCTGAGGAAGGCTTTCTTTATCTCTTCTTGCTATTCTTTGGAACTCTGCATTCAAATGCTTATATCTTTCCTTTTCTCCTTTGCTTTTCGCTTCTGTTCTTTTCATAGCTATTCGTAAGGCCTCCCCAGACAGCCATTTTGCTTTTTTGCATTTCTTTTCCATGGGGATGGTCTTGATCCCTGTCTCCTGTACAATGTCACGAACCTCAGTCCATAGTTCATCAGGCACTCTATCTATCAGATCTAGGCCCTTAAATCTATTTCTCACTTTCACTGTATAATCAGAAGGGATTTGATTTAGGTCATACCTGAATGGTCTAGTGGTTTTCCCTACTTTCTTCAATTTAAGTCTGAATTTGGCAATAAGGAGTTCATGATCTGAGGCACAGTCAGCTCCCGGTCTTGTTTTTGCTGACTCTATAGAGCTTCTCCATCTTTGGCTGCAAGGAATATAATCAGTCTGATTTCGGTGTTGACCATCTGGTGATGTCCATGTGTAGAGTCTTCTCTTGTGTTGTTGGAAGAGGGTGTTTGCATGACCAGTGTGTTCTCCTGGCAAAACTCTATTGGCCTTTGTCCTGCTTCATTCCATATTCCAAGACCAAATTTGCCTGTTACCCCAGGTGTTTCTTGACTTCCTACTTTTGCATTCCAGTCCCCTATAATGAAAAGGACATCTTTTTTGGGTGTTAGTTCTAAAAGGTCTTGTAGGTCTTCATAGAACCGTTCAACTTCAGCTTCTTCAGTGTTACTGGTTGGGGCATAGACTTCAATTACAGTGATATTGAATGGTTTGCCTTGGAAACGAACAGAGATCATTCTGTCGTTTCTGAGACTGCATCCAAGTGCTGCATTTTGGACTCTTTTGTTGACCATGATGGCTACTCCATTTCTTCTAAGGGATTCCTGCCCATAGTAGTAGATATAATGGTCATCTGAGTTAAATTCACCCATTCCAGTCCATTTCAGTTCACTGATTCCTAGAATGTCGACGTTCACTCTTGCCATCTCTTGTTTGACCACTTCCAATTTGCCTTGATTCATGGACCTGACATTCCAGGTTCCTATGCAATATTGCTCTTTACAGCACTGGACCTTACTTCTATCACCAGTCACATCCACAACTGGGTATTGTTTTTGCTTTGGCTCCATCCCTTCATCCTTTCTGGAGTTATTTCTCCACTGATCTCCAGTAGCATACTGGGCACCTACTGACCTGGGGAGTTTCTCTTTCAGTATCCTATCATTTTGCCTTTTCATACTGTTGATGGGATTCTCAAGGTCAGAATACTGAAGTGGTTTGCCATTCCCTTCTCCACTGGACCACATTCTGTCAGACCTCTCCACCATGACCCGCCGGTCTTGGGTGGCCCCACAGGGTAAGGCTTAGTTTCATTGAGTTAGACAAGGCTGTGGTCCGTGTGATTAGATTGACTAGTTTTCTGTGATTATGGTTTCAGTGTGTCTGCCCTCTGATGCCCTCTTGCAATACCTACTGTCTTACTTGGGTTTCTGTTACCTTGGACTTGGGGTATCTCTTCATGGCTGTTCCAGCAAAGCACAGACGCTGCTCCTTACCTTGGATGAGGGGTATCTCCTCACCACCGCCCCTCCTAACCTTGAACATGGAGTAGCTTCTCTAGGCCCTCCTGCGCCCGCGCAGCCACCACTCCTTGGGTGTGGGGTATTAGCCAATTTTATTTAATTTGTTCTTTCCTATACATCTACCCATCCATTCCTCATTAATTTGCTCCTTTGTGCATTCATTTTCCACTGACTGTATATGGTATCCATTTTTGTGCCAGGTATTGTTTTAAGTACTTTACATAAATTAGCATATTTAATTTTCATAATGATGCTAAGTGATAAGAGCTTAAATTGAACCACATTAAATTATTTCTATGTAATCAGCTTTTGACCAACAAAGATGGCACTTTCATACAGTTCCATTTAATATTATTCCTATCTTATAGATGGTGAAATTGAGGCACAGAAAGGAATTAACTTGCCTAAAGTCACATAGCTATTAAGCAACAGAGCAGCGCTCAAATCCAGGGATTTTGGCTCTAAAATCTATGCTTCTAACTACTATTCTGTGCTGCCTCTTGAATTCAACTAAATCCAGTTGAATTAGTTGATATTGAAACATTGGCTATTTATGGGTGCAGAAAATCCCCACAGCACATCTCAGCTTCTTAGCATTTGTGAAGTATCTGATACAGTCTGGAATCCATTATACTTTCTCTATCCATACACCTTATCTTACAAGATCTGCTTGTAGTGGAGGCACAAAAGGAGTTTCTTGTGACTTTGTAGGGATCTGAAAGTGACGGTTCATGAGAAGAATGGCAGGTTTTAAATGGAATATGAATTGTGAAGTACCCTCTAGAAAGAATGAAAGGATTTCATGAAAGTTATGTATGGTTTTCAGGCTTAAATTCTTAAATGCTTGTCTTTAACACAATAGACCTGGTAGAGGAATGTTCACCATGGATATCTAAGCTCCTTTTATATATAAATAAAACTGACTCACTGGGGATAATATTCTATCTGGGAGATCATAAAAATGCACTTTCTACGGAACGTTGCATTTCTTCACAGAGATGGATAACAACAGAAAACAGAAAAACGTTACCCATAGTGACTGAGAATTATCATGAGTAAGACTTAAATGGCTGGTGTCCATGGATCAAGTAAGGAAGAGCAGTTTCTCTTTCTCTTTTTCTCTGAAATGCTTCTCTAATATGAAGTGGCACTGGATTGTGTGTGTGTGTAAATGCAGGTTACTTTTTGTGCGTTCATATGTAAATGAGCTTGCTTTCCAGGCCCCCTGGACTAATGAGAACTGTTTGAGTTCCAAGCATAGGAACATGTTACTGGAATTAAAGATCAAAAAGTGAATGGGGCCCACAGAAGGGAAGTCATAGTTTAGAGCTGGAGCATTTACAATATAAAAGGGACCTGTGGTCCCCTTACTGCCTGGAGAAGGCCCAGAGTCCTAGAGGATGAGTACTAGGGTTGGCTGGTGGAAGAACTCTCTCTTTTGGAACTGATGCCTTCTTCTGCCCAGTTTGCTCTGTTGCTTAAAGCTGACATGCTGAGCGGAAGCCAAGAACGGGCTGTTGAATTTGGGACTGTGCCCTTGGGAAAGAGGATGAAAGGGCATCAGGGATCTTTAGGACATGGATGTGGGGCTAGAGAGGGATTTTGAATCCAGAGACCTGTAAGATCAGTAGCCTATTATAAACTCTGTTTCAGAAATAATCTCATAACTTTTTTAATCTTGGGAAGACTGTCCAAATCCATTTGAAAAATCTCATGTTTCTAATTAGCTAGTAGAATCTTTTTTTTTTTTTTGAATCAGGGCATTTGGAAGATTCATCCCATTGTCAGCCCATTAACATTTGCTTGCGGGCAGAGTCTGAACTTTATCTGACCTCAGTGTTGCCAGCGATGGGACTCAAGTCTCCCTCTGCTCGTGATTCATGTGCTTGGAGAAAGAAGCTCTACGACCTCTCTGAATCCAAATCCCAGCTGTCTTTGGCCATCATGTCTTCGTCATGTGTGCCTTTCAGGGTAGTCAGTGAATCTTCGTCATTCCCCACCCACATCTAATCAGTTTCCAAGCCAGTTCATATCACATTGCCCCTCCAGTCCCTTCCCTCCCTGTCACTATCAGTGTCCGCGATCCCTCCTGCACAGGTTCATGCCCTGGCCTCCCAGCAGGCCTTCATTCCTCTGGTGGTAGCAAACTGTCACTGTCCATTCTTTGCCTGCAGAGAGTGTCCGACTCTTTGTGACCCCATGGACTGTAGTCCACCAGGCTACTCTGTCCATGGAATTTCCCAAGTAAGAATACCGGAGTGGGTTGCCATTTCCTTCTCCAGGGGATCTTCCTGACCCAGAGATAGAACCCCTATCTTCTGTGTCTCCTGCACTGCAGGCAGATTCTTTACCTGCTGAGCCATCAGGGAAGCCCATTCTTTGCTTATTGCTATGTTAATATTCCGAAAGTAAAATTCAGAACCTCCAACCATCCTGCTCAAAAGCTTCCAGTGCCTCTCCAGAGTTTACCAGATGACAGATTCCTTGCTGTCATTCAGCATTCAATCCCTGACACCTACATTCAGAGCACCCTTTACTTTTCTGTCATAGAACTGGTCATTAAAAAAGTGTATATTTATTTTGTGATTATTTGATTGTCAGTCTTCCCTTTAGACTGGAAAGTGGATGGGAGCAGCAGTCATGCCTGTTCTCATCAATGCACACCCAACCCCTTTGCCTGTTGATTGAATAAATTAACCTTTCCAGCCTTACCTCTTTCCTAAATGTGCCACATACTTTCTCACCTTTGAGCCTCTGCTCATATTATTCCATTAATGCCAGTTATTGAGGCAAGATAACATGGTTAAAAGCCTAGACTAAAATGCTGCAGCCTGGGTTCAAATGTCCTCTCTGCCACTTCCTATTTGTATGAGCCTGGGAAGTTTTCTTAGCTCCTGTGAATCTTGGTTTCCCAATTTATAAAATAAGGATCGCGCAGTACCCACCCCGTGGTGTTATATGAGAACCAAGTGAGCCTGTACGTAGATGAAAGACCTCAGAGCGTGTCTGGTACTAGTCACGGTTGTTGGACCACGTGCCAGGCTCTTCATAGACCTGGCTCGAGTTCTCACAGCAGCCCTGCGGCAAAGGTGCTGGTGAGTCTATTTGAGGGATGAAGAGACAGAGACCAGAAAGGCTTACTTACCTGTATCTAGTAAGCAGCACAGCATAATTCTGGCCTCTGTTTACTCAGACCCACAGGGCTTTTGCTGCTTCTCCAGTCTGTACGTTCTCTCACAGCATTTCCGCTGTCAGGAATGGCATCAGCCCTTCAAAGCACCTCTCACCTGACATCCAAGAGGGCTTTTCTGGTTCTCTTCCAGTCTGATATCTTCTTCTCCCATGGATGTTGTGTGTCTGGGTTAGTGTTAATAGTGGACTTAGAGCTCTAGCTTTGTGAGAACTAGGGTAGTCCTGCCCATGAGACTTAAAGAGTGCCTTTTTACTGAATTCCTATAGGTTTGCTATCTAACCATATCATTTTAGTTTTTCTTTTCTATGACTTAGTTCAAGGAGACCCCAAAAGCCTTTCTCCAGGGCATACCCAGAGATTAGTCCTAAAAAGCATTCCCTTCTGGTCCAAATATTTTCCCCTTCAATAAAATGGTCCCTGGCCATCAGCCTTAGCCTGGGCATGTGGAGTTTGAAGCTCTTCTGTTAATTTTTCTATTTTGCAATTTTACCATTGAATTATAGACCTATTAAAAGTATTAAAAAAAACTATATAAAAAAAGTCCATTTTTATGCACTCTTCTTCACTTTGGCCTAGGAAGATGTACAAGGTGGAGGGAATACGTGTTCACTGGGAACTTACTATATACCATACTTAGTTGTGATAATACAAAGAAGGAACCTTGGACCTTATCTTCAAGGGTCTTCAAGAAGCATTTATTTGACTCTAGGCAGCAAGCGGGGAGCTGAGTGCTTTACTGCCATCACCAGACTCATTTCCTCTGGGAGGCTGGAGATGCTGACTGACCATGTTTATCATCCTGGATCTCTCTTCCCAGGTTTTCACACTCTGCACATGATCCTTGGCGTCCGCTGTCTGCCTTTGCATAACCTGTTGCATTACATTGATCATGGAGTATTACTTCTCACAGAAGCAGCTGTCACAAGGCTCATGAAAGGTAAGGCCTCTGAGTTTGCCTTATCCCAGCCCCCAGCACCCCCAGGGCTGCCTTTGTGGGTGTGCGACTGTGTGGTCACTCCAGGCCCTGCCACACTCAGAAGGGCCCACACAAAGTTTAATGTTCTGGCTTCAGTCTATAGCTGAAGATGGGCTCCATGATTCCACAGCTGGGCCTGCTGAGCGCAGTTCGTTTCCCGTAACCATCCTTGGGCCAATGTGCCTTAGCCCTGCAAGGGCTTCTCAATCCACACACAACTATTAGACTCCTTTTCTGTACATGAGAGTACTTGAGGATAGGAGACTGAAGGCTTGTTTCTCAAGAAAAATCTCATAAAATGGCTTGCTTTCAGCTGATTAACTCTGTCCTGTCAAAGTAAGACTTGGAATGCAAGGAAAAATGAGAGATACAGTACCTATGGGAATTTGAACTTGAAAAAAGGTCTATAATATAATAACTATCAAATTATTTGACTGTGGTATTTTATAGATGAGTTTTGTTAATATATATTGAAGTATTTGCCATTCCTCAAGGTGCCTTCTGTTTTAAGTTAGCAAAATTGCTTTTGTGACTAGCAGCCTGTTTCAGAACCCTGTTCCATGATATATAGCAGCGGCTTCATTAAGAAATCCCTTTTTTATTCATAGAGACACAAACTAATATTTTCATAGCGTTGTTAGACTTATCTTGGAAAACAAGGTTGAGACATGTGTTATCAGGATGAAGCACTGAAATATTAACTTGCTCAGGTATTAAAACGGAGATTTCTGTTTTGTTTTGTTTTCTTTTTGTTTTGTTTTGTTTTGTTTGCCAATTTCTAACTTTCTTGTAGATCTGGACAATACAGAGAAAAATGAAAAACTAAAATTCAGCATCATTATGCGGCTTCCTCCGGTAAACCTGAAGTATACTTTATTTTCTAAGCCTTGGCATGTACTTTCTTCAATTTTTTCTCGCAAGAAGAGCATTTACTTGCTTTTGGGTTGAAGTCAATTGAATTTTTCACGCTGCAGCCTTTTCCAAGAAATCCCATCCATCCCCACCCCTCTGTCTGCTGCCCCCGCTGGGCCTACCGAGTACTTGCCCCTCTGGCTGTGTGTGTGCTTCTTGGCACAGACCACATAGAATGCTTAACCATTTTCTCCTCTTAGGAAACCACAGTAATATTTACATCTGTGAGTCTGAGGGGAGGCAGAAGGGAAACACATGCTTTTGGCATTTAAACTGATAAATTTAAATACAGGTGAGGTCAGAAGGTTCTGGAACTGTATTTCCTCCCACTGTTGTTCCTGCCATGGCAGGAAGACATTCCCGGGTTGAAGGAAAGATGAGAAACATGAGCGAAAGGGTTAAACAGGCACTGCTTGTTTTTGTGGAGGATATTAGCTCTCTGAGTCAGAAATGCTGTGAAATTAAGAAATCCCACTGCAAGGTCTTCAGAGCCTCTAACTCTGTGGACTTCCTGGCCCCGAGAGCCTTGGCCAGCTCTGTGCTGTTTACATACCTTAAACACTCATATCTCTAGCATGATCCTCCCACCAAGGGGTGTCTGATGCCTTTCGGGACCTCATCATCTTGCTTTGTAACGTCTTCTCACCTTCACAGGCTTACCGAAGCAAAGGCAAGAATAGAAAACAAAGCATATTTTCCATGGCTAGATCTCTCTGGGGAATATCTCTGAACATTTAGTTTGGTTTCTGAACATGTTTTTTTTTCCCCCTTATACTCTTAGGGAATTGAAATTTTTGGGCAAGACATTTTCAGAGTACATGCCTATAACCTTTAGCTTCATATTAAAATATCACTTAGGGTTGGCATGCACATACTCAGTTTTGAATAGTAACAGATGAACTCCATTTAAAAAAAAAAAAGAGTTCGGCAACATCAGTGCACAAATTGCTTCCCACAGAGTTGCGTTTAAGGGAGTATTTATTCAAAATTCAGAAGCATACCTCATAGGAAATGGCCTTTCTCCAAGATCATTAACTATAAAGATGACATCTTTTAGACTAACTAGCTGGAATACAGCTTGTAAAATTATGAATAGATATAAGATAAATTTATTTATTGCTGAGAGCTATAGGTTCCTCTCTCTCTTTTTCCATATTTTTAATAACTGACTTAAATTTTTTTAGTGTGGAAGGTACAGAGATTCCTATATACCCCCTGTCCCCACACATGCACGACCTCTCTCATTATCAACAGCCCCCACCAGAATGGTCCATCTTCTACAATGGATGAACCCACACTAACACATCATAATCATCGAAGTCCATAGATAACATCAGGGTTCATGCTTGGTGTTGGTCATTCTGTGAGTTTGGACAAATGTATAAGGAGATATCTCTCATTGTAGTATATACAGAGTATTTTCACTGCCCTAAAAATCCTCCTCTACATATTTTTTTAATTTGCAAAAATAGCTTACAGGTCAGAAGATCTGTCGACTTTGGGATCATCCTGTTAGTTCTAATATAATTTCCCGGAACCATGTAAAGCGACTGCTTCAGAACTACAACAAACAGGTGAGTCTGTGTGGAGCGGAGCCCTGCTATATGTTTTTTTGGAGCTTCTTTGTCCATTTTATGAATGGCCTTTCTTGGTGCTGAAGTATGGACAGCAATTTATAGTTCTTACCACTTTAAGTTCATGCTTTTTTGGAGAATCAACTGACTTTACAGCTGTTTCCCTTTTAGCCCTGGAGTTCTGTAATGGACAAGTCGTCATTCAGTGTAGAATTTCTGCCTCTGAACTACTTCATTCACATCCTGACAGACATCGAGTCCTCCAATCCAGGTAAGTCACTCCTCTGTTTCTCAGAATTTGCCTGTTTTCCCTTGATACATCCATCAGTCTCTATTTACTTCTATGTACCCTTTTCTTGCCAAAATGTCCCTTACTGGTAAGTAGGATCTTACTGCATTTGGTTTTAATTAGCAATATACAGTTTACTACCTGTAAATTACCAAGAAATTACTACAGAAATTACCAAGGGAATAACCACCTTTCAGGTTTAAAAAAAATTAAGAGTTATAACCCATTTGGTTTGTGTGAATGGCCTTTCTTGGTGCTGAAGATTAATAAATTTTAACAACACATTCTCAGAATAATACGTTTTACTAGGATATAAAATAACTATGATTTCAGTGAGTTGTAGGCACCATATTGTAAATGTTCTATGACCTCATAGTAACTCTTTTCTCTGTTTTTTCTTTCAGCTCTGTATGCTTTTGAAGGACATGACAATGTGGATGCAAAATTTGTAGAGGAAGCAGCTCTGAAACACACCGCAATGCTTTTAGGATTATAAAGAGAAAATACAGTTATATCTGCTTCCAATATTTTAATCTTGCTTATTAGCTCCATTCTCATTGAGAATTCTTTAGCGATATTTTATATTGGTAACCAAAGTCAGAGCACCTTGTTGAGCCCTCTGAAGGTCAGTTTAATACTTTGTTCAGCTAGAACTAAACCATTGTGCTTTATCCCATTTTGAACAGCAGATGAACAGTCAAGTGTAGAGAAATGACAACCTGTCCTAGGAGGTATGCAATGGTGTAAATTCTTCCAAGTGACTGATCTTCCTAGTACTCTCATAGGCCAAAAGTTAGCTTCTGTTATACTCTGAAATAAAATATGCTTCAAAAATGTAGGAACAGTGCTTAGAAAAACAAAAATTAGATGTGTCATTGAGTATGTGACAAGCAGAAAAATTAAAAGTTGCAGAAAAACTCTATTGGAAAGAGGATACTTTTTTAAAAAACTAAATTTAAACAAAGTGAGATATATTAATTCCAGTACAGAATAATTTGTAGAATACAATAATTTGAACATACATAGAGTAGGATTTGTCTTTGTGAAGGTTCAGATGAAACTGTATTTAATATTGTAAAGAGTTTTTTTTTATATTTATAGAAGTTTGATTTAGCCATACCTCATCATTTAAAAAGGAGAAGGCGATGGCACCCCACTCCAGTACTCTTGCCTGGAAAATCCCATGGATGGAGGAGCCTGGGGTTGCTAAGAGTCTGGCACGACTGAGCGACTTCACTTTCACTCTTCACTTTCATGCATTGGAGAAGGAAATGGCAACCCACTCCAGTATTCTTGCCTGGAGAATCCCAGGGACAGAGGAGCCTAGTGGGCTGCTGTCTATGGGGTTGCACAGAGTCGGACACGACTGAAGTGACTTAGCAGCAGCAGCAGCAGCATCATTTAAAAAAAACACTGAAAGTTTTAGCCTACCTCCTTTGTTCTTTGAACTTTGCCTTTTCATTCCTGTCAAGAATCATGAGTCCATGAACATGTTCCCCAAACCCCATGAAGCCTAATGAGTTCTCCCACTTTTCTTTTTTTCCCCTTTCTCTTCTACAGTGACATTCTGACCATAATATAGCTGCTTCCTGTAAAAAAGCCCATGACCCTTTTTTTGTTCCCTCAGTGAACTTGTAAAATTTTAATGATTACAAACATCACTAGCTGGTATAATAATTAAGCTTTTCTAAAATCATCATTGTATTTTAAAAATTATCCTTTCCTACAGAATTTCCCGTTTTGGTTAAATCTTTCACAGTCACTGAGGCTCAAAATCTTGGAGCCATATCAGCAAGGCGGTGCTGATTTTTCCTCCTGATAAGGTCACTATTTTTCATTCCCTACACTTTCCCTTTCTCACCAGGTTTGTTTCTGTTGCTTTCTGGTCTAATTCATCTGACGCATATTTGAGATAAACACTGCTGCTGCTAAGTCGCTTCAGTCGTGTCTGACTCTGTGCGACCCCATAGACGGCAGCCCACCAGGCTCCTCTATCCCTGGGATTCTCCAGGCAAGAACACTGGAGTGGGTTGCCATTTCCTTCTCCAATGCATGAAAGTGAAGAGTGAAAGTGAAGTCGCTCAGTTGTGCCCGACTCTTAGTGACCCCATGAACTGGAGCCTACCAGGCTCCTCCGTCCATGGGATTTTCCAGGCAAGAGTACTGGAGTGGGGTGCCATTGCCTTCTCCAGAGATAAACACTAGTTTGATCCTATCACCACTTTCCTCATAATCCTTCCAGCACTTGGCATTTACTACAGGGTAAATTCCAAACTCCTTGACATGTAAGACCTCCAACATCCTGGCCTCATACACTTCCCTAGTACTAGTGTCCCTTCATACCACGCTGGCTTACTGGGCCTGGAGCACGGCTTTTGTCTTCTTACTTCCAAGTCTTGCTCAGGTTATTTCCCCACCTGGAATTCCCCTCCACTTATTAAAATCTTATTTATGCTTAAGGGCCAGATAAAAAGTTGCGTCTGAGTGATCGATCCCTGGCCACTCCAGTGCACAGTGGTATCTCACTCTCCAGACCTGTAGCATTGTTGTAATATTTAAGCATTCAAACCTTTCTGATTTTTACAAATTATTTTTCCTTTTGATATTGTTAAACCTCTTATGTGTTTGTTTTTTGAATCCCTAATTACTGATCCTACAGCACAGCAGCTGTGTGTAAGTATGCAGTATTTTCTGGCATTAACCACAGCTTATACAGCATCACTTATAGGCACTCCCAAGGAATTGCTCTTTAATGATTTCACAAAGCAGTCAGGTAGGTTCAGGACTCCTAGACTGAGGAGGAGATTCAGTCTCAATGTAGATCCAGTCTATCAGGTGGGGGCTTGGCACAGATTTTGTTTGATTTAGCAAAACAAACGAATGTGATATTTCTCACTCCCAGAGTAGAGAAATTAAATTCGTAACTGATATCAATATGAAATGACAGTAGTTTGAGCATATTAACGAGTGGAAAAACCACAGGCTTCAAATCTACTTGTGTATTTTTATATGAGAAAGTAAACAGAATCATGAAAGTATATTTGGGTGCAATACAATATAGAGTAATGAAATAAGTGAAACTGGCCTCAGTTCCAACTCTTTTACATGCAGAGTTATAAATATTTTCATTGAAATTTTGAAAGATCTGGCATCAGAAGAAAGTAATCACAAGTATATTTGCCTAAAATGTTGTGGAGAATCTAGTTTTAAGAAAGGTAAAATACGGCATGAATGTTTTGCACAAAAGGATTCTTTATTTGTAAACAGAATCACTTATAATGTCACTTTAAAAAAGTCAAGGTCCCTTACTGCTTTTCAGTTTAGATTTATCAACATCAACTTCCAATATAGCTATTTATTTAACAAAATGAGTTATGCCCCTGTGATACTTGGGATATTTTTCTTTTAAACCATTTTTTCTTTCTCTTTAAAATGAGTATATTGAGCAGGATCTCCTTTTCTTTCTGTAATAAAGACCACTGCCAATTTCTGTACTTTGTTGAAAAGGTATTTATTTTTATTGCATTTGTATAACACTCAGACTACTATATGTTTCTGAAATGTAATCAAGAGATGGAGTGAAAAAGAAAAATCGATGAGTATGAATGGAAGGAAGTATATGTTGTCGTCTGTTGGGTAATTGTGGATACTGTGTTTGTTTGTAATTTAGGGCTGTTTGCTGACATTTTCCAGCTGTGGATGTGAAGAAGCCTGGTTGAAGTATCTCCTTCAGAAGCCTGGGTTGGTTCACATGTTCAGATTTCAATTGGCTTTATAACAGGTTTCCTTATGTGTCTTATGTTAGCCCCAGGTTCACTGGGTTTGAAAGGAGCCAGAGCGCCATACGGTTTTGGCAGAGGAAGAGTGGCCTCTGCCTCTGGGATGTAGGCATTTGGACGCTGCTCCGCAGTTGTGTAAACACCATTGGGCAGCTGGCGAGTTTCAGCTTCCAAGAACTCCTGCAAAGAATGATTTATCCTTTTCAGTTTTTGAAAACAGTGGTTAAGTCACTTCATCCCCAGGGCCCATCAGACACAGCTGGGTCTGAGCACCCGTTGGCTATGCTGGCCAATATTCCAAGGGACAAAAGGGTGTGAGGGTAGAGTCACCAAACACACACACCCCCACACACATTTCCTCTCACTAGAATGACCCATGTTGCTCAAGCATCACTCTGTTCCTGGGGTATAGGGTCTACCATAAACTGGTTGATAGGGCCTAAAGTCACCATGTTCCAAACTTAGTATCTTACATTAAGCACTAGTTATTTCCATGTCTGAGACAAAGGCAGGATAATCTATTTCCTTTGGTAGGTCATTGGTGAGCAAATGGTACAAAGGAAGAGTAAAATAGAATTAGAGGAAAGTGGTCAGCAGCTTGCTTTGAGCCTCAAGATTCTGCCTGTGTTTCTGGAAAACAGGAATCTCTTATAGCATTAAAAGAACTTGGGGGGGGGGGGCGTTGGGAAATGGAGACAGGTAAATGACAGCTGGGACACCACAGGTAAAAATCTGAATGTCTTCAAAAATACAATCCTAGGCAGTGAGTGTGAGAATGATAAGTCAGACCCTATTTTCAAGAATTCTTAGTATGTGTTTGGAATACACTTTTTTCTTGGCTTAGAGAGTGAATAGTGATCTTCTGGGGATGTCTGCCCCATAGTCAAGAGTAAGTTGTAGGCCTCTTTTGAAAGAGATGCCTAATTCCATTCTAAGATTATTGAAAAATCATGGGAGTAGGAAAAAGAACTGGACACACAGCTCCTAAGTGGGGTCAGTGATAGAGTTAGGTCACTGGTGGGAGAAGAAGGGTGGCGCTGGAGTCATCGCTTTTGCACCAAATGTAGAGTCTTCAGAAACCTGTGATGAGCTTATGCTTGAGGCCTCACAATATGCTGTGGTGGCCACAGCAGATGGACATCGAAGAGTAAGGTATGGTCTGAGCAAGGCTGCAAAGACAGAGACTAGACATCTAAGATAAAACCAATGCCAGCATGGTCATTGCCATGCTAGTGGGAGGCCCTGGCGTGGGACTTGGTGCTTGCCAAATGTTCTCCAGGGAATATTCTGACGCTTTGCACTGTTGTACTTTTGACTACCTACATAATAGCTTAAAAAGAGCAAAACTTCTCTCTAATGAGTTGTTGGGACTCTGTGTGCTGTGGAGTAGAAAAATTTCATGTATTTTGGGAGATTGACAACCTCTGAAACAGCCCTTCCTGGCACACTTTACAAATGCAATGTAGAAAATAAAGAAGCCATAGCTTACCCGAGACTTTTCAGCAATGGCCATGGCATACATTTCTTCATCTCGAAGTACTTTCAACCATTCTCTCTCAATCTCTTTATTGAGGGGAAGACCCTTTTCCATCCTGGAATTGCAAGTGAAGATGAACTCTTCCTTCTCCTTGACTTCCTTTTGGAGTTCAATGGCCATAGCTTGTTTCATGGACAGCTCAGCAACAAGAGCCATCATTTTTTCAGTAGCATCTTTTATCTTTTTCTGGTAGCCATTCATCTAGGATTAAAAAGCCCAAGGCTTAGCCTATGTACACACTCCATGAAGACAGGCTACTGGCTGTCTGTGATAGTGGGTGGCATTCTTGCCTGAAGAAGGGAGAGGTTAAGTGAGAATTCACAGAGACTAAGCACTGGAGAAGACCTCAGAGATTCAGCCCAACACTCTGGCTGTGAAATAAGGACAAGGAGGAGGGAAAAGAAAGAGATCTGTTCATCTAGTCAATGGATTTCCAGGTGGGTAGAATTGAGGGGAATAGTTTAGTGTCTCCATATTTAAGAGGTGGTAAGAACAAGGGAAAGGATATTCTTGATGTGTAAGTTTTGACCTGATTTTGCCTTCTTACTAGTTTGCTACTTATCCGGGGGGAGAATCTGATAAAATGGAACAGTATTAGTTACAGTGTATTAACACTGGCTTAAAAAAGATAATCAGCATCTGTGATGATTTTTAATAGAAGCTATTACCCTTCAACATGTGTGTTTTATTGATGCATCATTATGAGGTCATCATTATGAGGTCATAAGCAAGCATGAGCTGAACTGGACCATCTGGACAGTAATTTGAAGTGTAATATCCCTAGTTGTATGTGTTTACATACATGTCCTTACCTTTTCATATAAGCTATTTATCATTGAATTAAAGAATCAAAGAATTAAAAGATAAGAATAAGTGGAAATTTTGATTTTAAAGGACAGAAAAGAAGTAAAAGTTGGAATTGGTGGTTCCTATAAGCTTTCTGGCCCACTGCATGGCCTTTCAGTGTGGCCTTAGCCCTGGTGGGGCAGTAAGAGATGACTCCCTCCACCCGCAAGCACTCACTGTTGTATTACTTTGCCTTAGTATTTCTTCATATCCTTTCACTACTGACATCAGAGTATAAATGTATTTGGGTATAGCCTGTCATCCCACAGGAACGTATTCTTCATGGGGACAAGGTCTATTTGTTTTACTCATAATGTCCCCAGTGCTTAGAATATAGGAGGCAAAATTAAAACTGAATGTTTGTTGAATGAAGGAATGAATACGTTCTCAGTCTAACTGCTCAGTCCTTTGAACCAAGGTTCAAACCAAGGTTCAAAGCTAAGTCGCTTCAGTCGTGTCCGACTCTGTGTGACCCCATAGACGGCAGCCCGCCAGGCTCCGCCGTCCCTGGGATTCTCCAGGCGAGAACACTGGAGTGGGTTGCCATTTCCTCCTCCAATGCATGAAAGAGAAAAGTGAAAGTGAAGTCGCTCAGTCGTGTCCGACTCTTAGCGACCCAATGGACTGCAGCCCACCAGGCTCCTCTGTCCATGGGATTTTCCAGGCAAGAGTACTGGAGTGGGGTGCCATTGCCTTCTCCGAAAGTTCAAAACTGAGACACAAATATGAGCTTCCAAAAACTACACCCTACCTCAAAACACTTTCTTCCCTAGAGTATATACTGGTCTATCTGTACATTTGCTTACAGAAACATTGCTGTCGGTGATTTAACTTTCCTCTGAAAATATAATGACCGATTATTATGTGCAAACTTTGTCTCTTTAATGGAATAGGGCATATAATTTTTTTTTGGTTGCACTGGGTCTTCGTTGCTGCATGCAGGCCTTCTCTAGTTGCAGCAAGTGGGGCTACTCTCCAGTTGTGCTGCACAGGCTTCTCACTGTGGTGGTTTCTCTGTGTGGAACAAGGGCAAGCAGGCTTCAGTAGTTGTGGCACACAGGCTTAGTTGCCCCCTGGAATGTAGAGTCTTCCCAGACCAGAGACTGAACCCATGTCCCCTATAGTGGCAGGCAGATTCTTAACCACTGGACCATCAGGGAAGTCTGGGAATATAAATTTTTATAACTCTTCTATGCTGCACTAATTTTCAGGAAGCAGAATTTGAATAAAAATGATAGGCATTCAAAGCTTCAATGATGAGTCGTTATCTCTTTTAAATGTCATTAATCAGCCATTGCACACTTGAGTGTGTGTATAAGTAACCAACCTCCCTTCTCCTCCATTAAAAAAAAAAAAAGAATATTGTTATTCTGGGTTCTCTAAGTCTTTGCTGAAATTTCCCATTTTCTGTTCATTTGGGAAACTTGTAAGAGGAGCCATAAGCTCTCCAAGAGAGATGAGAGATGAGCTATGCAACCTTGCTGAGCACCTGCAAGGGGCCAGCCATTTCTGCTTGACTATGTGATACTTGCCACCACGTTAGCTGATGTCACACCCATTTCACAGATCAGTAAACTGAGTTTTAAGATTATGTATAGTTCTCAAGATCACTTGCTAGTGTTGGTAAATCACAGATCTGGGATCTGAATGTCTTATCTTCCAACTCTGCCTACTATGAAGAGGTTATTTTAAATGGAGGATGATGAAAGCCAGGTAGAGAGCATGGAAGGTGGGGAAAGGAAAGGGGAAATAAATCATGAGGACAGGACTCAGTTATGTTGGAACCTTCCTGGCCAAGTGTATGGTCTCGACGGCTCCTATTTGTGTTACTCTGGCTTTCCAGTTGACTACCGGAGAGACTGCCATCAGCTTTGACTAGCCAGCCCTCAGCGAAACCAACTTCCCCCACAGAAAGGGAAATTCATTTTCCAAAACAAAGGAAGGCAACATTTAAAGAAACTCCAGATATGCTAATTTAGGCTAAGTTTATGAGCTTAAAAAAGTTTCTTAAGGTTTCTTATTTTATGAGGCAAAGCTGAGATTTGCACAAGTGCTGCAGTCCATTAGAGGAAAGGATTAGAGCGGAAGAGGAAAAACCAAATAAAAGTGGCCAAGAAGGCTTCAGATTTACAATAATGTAGTGTGCCAGAACTGTTTCTCAAACAAAACTGTCAACTTATTCAATAAATGTTTTTCTAGAGGTTAGTACATGCGAGGCATCTGGAAAACTAAGAATAAGAAAGAACCACTGCCCTCAGGAGCCCACAGTGGGAGGCATGGTGTCACTGTTATCTGTGGTATCTTCTTAACTGCTCCCTCCCTTTTGCAATGTGTGGACATTGGGTCCTTTCCCCTTCTGCACACAGCAGCTCAAGTAACTGTTGCAGACTGAGTAAAACCCTGAGCTGTCACAGAAGGATTCTCCAAGGGGCTGGGGACACCAGGCAGGCAGCAGACCCTCTGACTCCAGACGGTGCAAAGTCCTGCTGCATCCTAATCACGAGCCTCGCTCCTCTTGGTATAGCTTCCAGAGTCTCTGCCTGACCCCTAAGCTTTGGATCAGAAGCCCTGGTAAGTTAGGCTTAGGGAATTAGGAAGCTCAGTGTTACTGGCCTTTCCTCACTAGTGGGGCCTGGTGGCAGCTCCACCCTGTGGTGTTGTGTGATTGCTTCTCTTTAATGGTTCCCTTCCATTCTGGGGGGCTTCCCTGGTGGCTAAGTGGTAAAGAATCTGCCTGCCAATATAGGAGACGTGGGTTCAATCCCTGGGTCAGGAAAATTCCCCTGGAGAAGGAAATGGCAAGCTACTCCAGTATTCTTGCCTGGGAAATCCCACGGACAGAGGAACTTAGCAGGTACAATCCATGGGCTTGCAAAAGAGTCAGATATGACTTAGACTCTAAACAACAACACTATTGCTGGGATCTGGCTGCTTCTGGATTTAGGCAATTCCCATGCAAACCACTGGATAAGTGAGGCCCTCCCTTCACAAGGAAGTAGAAAGGATTTAACATGGCACATGAAATATGAAGATAATGATGGTCATTTTTGAGTACGTACTCTGTTAAGTGAAATTTGTGTACTGTCATTGAAAGGCTTAGAATTTCCCATTATAATGAGAATTCATTCAGGGAAACAAGACTGAAACTTACCTTGGGCAATTCTCTAAGAGTCATCTTTACAGTATAAATTTTAATTCTTTGTATTTCTCTAGTCATAAAGCCTAACCTCTCCAGGGCTTTTCTCAGTAAATGAAGCCATCTATGGAAAATGGAGGGTGATAGAGGAGGAAGGGCAGAAGAGAGAGGCAGGGACTTGGCAGACCTTCTTGGCTAAGAGTAGCGTGTCCTGTTTGCAGGCCTGCGTCTTGCTGTAGAGCCTGTCTGTGAGCCGGGAGACCTGTTCATAGATGAAATCCTTCTCCAGCAACTTCTCCTCCTTCTTGGCCAGCTGTAGTTCCAGCTACAGTTAAAAAGAATTTCAAAGGGAGAAAAAAAGTCATGCAAGTCAAAATCTTTCCTAATTAGAGTACTATTCCCCCCTTTCCCCAATGGAAACCCCTTGCCTTCATAACTCCAGAAAATCTTTAGAACTGGACGAAGTCCAGACTTACCCTCTCCAACCTCCTCCATCCCCTCCCCTCACATGTGCTATGGAGTTCTTTCTCCCCATGGCAAACAATGGACCTCTCGGCTCCATCTAGCTCCCATATTGTCATTCCTCTGATATGCTTCCATCAGGAAGACTAAGTCATTTAAGATGCCAAAATTGCTCCTATGGGCTGTGAGACGGAGATGGGTATCTTGAAAGCACTCAAATTTTGCTTCTTTTGGCAACATCTAAAGTCAAGCTTAGATTTTGTTACTAAATTACAATGAAAGGACTATATTAGTGACTAGAATCATGAGGGATTAATCTGCATAACATGAAACAGTACCACAGATATCTGTGACACTGATCAACAAGGGGATAACAGATGCTATTTTAAGAAAAGACATTTACCTCATCCATTTTTTTGATCATTTCTTCCTCAGTCATATCTTTCCCTGGAAGTAAGCGTGTTCTGTTCTCACCCTCAGGGTTTATAAACTTTTTCTCCAGGTCTTTTATTTTGTCTGTACACTGTGAAAACTATTAAACAAGAAAGAAACATTAACTTTGCTCAGTAAATCTTAAAGTCACTTAGCCCAGGGTCTTTAGGGTCCTTCCAGGCAAAGTTGGAAGGGAATTCTTAACAAACCGTTCAGCTGGGACTCGGGGTGAGACAGTATTTCTTCTCACTCATGGTACCATGAGGAAGATGCCTGTTAATTGACTCTATTAATACAAAGCAAGGTGGTGATTTCTGGGGCACCAAAAAAGAAAGACTTTATAACCAGTCCTTTTATTACTTCCCATTTGTGTTATATTCATGAGATACTGTAGCTGCAGAGCTCTGACTGTACACACTTGATCTCTTTATTGCATACTGGTACAGGATACACAACACACTGGCCTCCAGTGTAAATCCCTTTGCTGGCAATAGGCTTAATGGCCTACCAGAGAAGAGTGAAGTTCTTATTACTAGGTGAATACAGTGTACAGTCTGTGAGGAATAGCCTGAACTATTTGTATTTTTTTTGGTAAACACCCAATATGTTGTTTCATGTATCAACTATATTTGTTGACCTTGAGACTGTGGAGGTAGATGAAGAAATACAGAAACTCCCAAGTAGGAGTGGCAGCTAAACCTAGCCGTTTTATAGGGAGAGATGTTGAACACAGCGAAAACCAAGAGTCATCACTTTTAGCTTTTCTACTGAAAATCTGTATAATCTCAGGCAAATCATTTATCTTCTCTAAACCTTAGTTTCCTCAACTGTCAAATGGGAAAATAAATCCCAAACTCATGGGGTTGATCCATTAAAAGAGATAATACATTTCGAGTACTTGACAACATGTCCAAGAGTGACATAGGTAGAATTTAACATTTTTAACTTATTCTTGTCCTCCCAACAAAAAAGAATTTCAAATGGTGACATGAATATTTTTTTCTTTCTCTCCACACTTCCTAATTGCCCTTAATATGGAGTTAAATTATCCTTATATGTGTAATTAAGCATTTGTTGTATTTGTTATTAATAATATTTACTGTCTCCATGGTTAATTAGGGAATTAAATAGGAAAAAATATATGGTACTTGCTTATCAAAGTGGTACCTTGACTGATCTTATTTTCCCATGGGCTTGAAGAAAAACTTGTTTCCTTTTTCTATATAAAATGGTGTTCTTATGTCCTAAAATAGTTCACATGACTTCTGAGAACCCTAAAAAGAGGCTATCATTATAAGTAAAATATTGCAGGAAAATATGACTCATGACAATCCTTGGATTAGACTGTTGGACAATTAAAAACTGTTTCAAGAAACCAAAAAAGTCAAACCTTAAGAGAATTCTGAAAATGATACAAAAAAGAGGAAGACTGGGGGAAGAAAAAAAAAAAAGACCACAAAACACTGTCACTATAACAAACAACAGGACATGACAGGGATCTGGCACTGCATGGCAGGGGCTTGCCTGAAGTTCAGAATTTCACATCATATCCTTCAAAGCACCAAGCGATTAGTGCTGAGTATACGATTAAATAATTAGATGCAGTCTGAAGACTAAAGGGAAGCTTTCTATTCAACTGTTCTTTGGCTTAGAACTAAGATTGCCCCTGGGGGGCAATCCAGAATGGTGAGGCTGTGGAAAGGAGATGGTGGCAGGTGAAGGATGGAAAGACAAGGCTGTGAAACGAGCTAGGCTGGGTGCTGCATGGGCCAATACACCTGGGGGACTGTTCCCAGTGGTGGGGTGGTCCTAAGAACTCTACTTGTCTGATACTTAATTTGAATTCCTTTGCATTAACGTATCCTCTCACACTGGTGTCCCAGTTCTTCAGTAAAGTCAGTTTACAGACACAGAGCTCACAGGAACGGCCTTGTGTCAGCGCAGGTGGAAAGAGGAGTGTGACACAGAAGTGGACCAGACACCACGTTTGCGATCTGAGGAGGGGATCCCCCAAATGAACCACTGATTGGAAGCAGGAGTCAGTTTGTGGGAGACCTGGGGGAGGCCTGGGGACTCTGAGTCAGGGCTGCACTTATTGAAGAAGTGAACAGGAGAACACGCAGCTAAAGAAACACTGGAATCCAAACCTTAGCGTATTTATGCAAAGTGAAAGACCCTTTTATCTATATAGCATATTACACATTCAAATGCCATGAAATAGATGCATCATCCAATTTCATAAAGTCCTATAAATTGCCTGACATGATTAAAAAAAAAAAAAAAGACCCAGAACTGTGTCTATAGCATGAGCTAATGAAATCATTTGCCTGTATACCTAGAAAAAGACTAGAAGGATCTCATCTAAATTTTTCATAAGTTTAGTAGTAATTATATCTTAGGGATGTAATTTTTCTTTGACTTTTTTTTTTTTTAGACTTTATTTATTTTATTCTATTTTTTTTTAATTTAAATTTTATTTTATTTATTTTTTTTAAATTTTTTATTCCTTTATTTCTCATGACTTTTTAACATGTTTTACAAAACTTCGTAAGCGGAACTTGTCTTAGTTTTATAATAAAAAAAATCTGAAAGCAAATGTGACTTTTTAGAAAACGTAGGTTAAAATGCGTTCGTGCTACATTGAATCAATGGGAAAAATTTAGCCTCAAATGTTTTAGTGTTTTTTTTTTTCTATTTTCACTAAGAAAAAAAGTATAATTATTATATAAGAAGAAAATAGCTTTATATTAATGGTTTTATTTATTGGCTATTTTGTGTTTAAATGCTATGACTTTATTCCACTTAAAAAAAAACACACATCAAAGGCCAAGTTATTAAATTACAGGGAAATTACAGGTGTTAACAAGAAGTCTATATATGATTATCAATGTATAAAAAAAAAATTGGCTCTAGAGAACAAGAGTATCAAAAAATAAGAGAGCTAGATGGTCTGCAAGATTTTCCAGCAGGCATCAAAAACATAATTATGTGGGTGGTGGTGGAAGCCTGTCATCTTTCCAGGTGGTGCAGTGGTAAAATATCCACCTGCCAATGCAGAAGATGTGGGGTTCAATCCCTGGGTCAGGAAGATGCCCTGGAGAAGGAAATGGCAACCCACCCCAGTATTCTTGCCTGGGAAATCCCGTGGACAGAGGAGCCTGGTGGGCTACTGTCCATGGTGTCAGCTACAGTCTAACATGACTGAACACACATAGCGAAAGCCAGCTCTGAAGAAGCTGAGCTAGAGTTGAGATTTGTGAGGGTCTAAGTTCCAAGAAAGGCAGAAAGTGATTCACCAGGGATTGAAAGACAGTCTATAGTTCAGATGTCTGAAGCACAGATTGCACCCTGACATTTAAGTCATGAGTTCTCCTAGGCAACCAGGAGTAGCATGGCTTGATTTACAAGAAAGAACTTACATGACATACAAACAAAGGAGGAAAAAAAAAGGCAAATGGTCCCAGGAATTTTGTCATGAATACATTTCCCACCTGAATCTGGAGCACTGCTAAGTCAGCATCCAAAGCACTCTTAACTGGCAGTAATTTCCGGGTCACGTGAATCTGTCTTTGCTTCTCAGCAATCTTGAGTTTCAGGAATCGGATCTTTTCCTCCAGGACATGTAGTTCAATTTCTCCATTTAGCTTCATCTTCTCTTGGATATTTATTTTTTCATAAAAAATGCACACTTCCTCTTCCCGCTCTATCAGCTGAACACCACTACGGACAAATAGAAAGGCAGAGGCTGAGAGGATTTTGAGGCCACTGTTTTACTAGTCATTGTGGTTCCCTCTGGATTGGGGTGCAAAATAACACATCAACATTGCATAATTCCAGAAGACAATAGACACTCACTGTAGGCTTTCTAGTTAAACTCTTACATTTTGAATTTTTCTGGGCATGAGACAGAGAGGGTTGTTTAGCATCTGAACTCTGAGCTAACTATGTTGTTGGCAAGTCCCAAAGGTTCTCCCGGGATGGGAAAGAATGTCACTCTCCACACATGAACAACGTGATCCCAGAGTCTGATTTTCTGCAGACCCTTTTCATGGGCCAGACTCGCCAGCCAAGATCTGGCCAGAGGTACCCAGGCAGGCAGCCAGGGAATGTGTCTCTTGCAGCTATTCTGCTCTCTCTAACTTGCCAGACACATTAGGCTCTTTCACAGTTAAATATTTCTGATGCACATTTCCCCATAAGCAAAATCCTATCTTTTGAAATCATGCCAGGGGAAAGACCGCTCCTGAGGAGACTATGGGGAAAAAACAAAGTAGGAATTTTCTAATTCCTGCCTCACAGAACTGACCAAGGTCTGGAACACACTGCCTACATGCTTTGATTTGTGCCAGGAGCCACATAAGAGGACTTTCTTTTCCCAGAGAGAACACCTGCCAGGCCTTTGAAAACAGTTGTGTTCGTCAGGACCCTGAACTTCTCCCCTGATACTGTCTTCATCTATTATCCCAGAGTTATCCCATCTATTGTCCCAAAGCAATCTTTCATTGCTTTTTCTTTCTTTCTCTCACCTCCCTCAAGACATGTGTGCACAGGGTTACATTTGGTTACTCTCAGCTCTTGCTCACTTGCTGTTCACCAGGTCATCTCCTGAGCATCTTTGATTTCTTGACATCAGAAGCCAGGTGCGGTGCTTTATCACCTTTTTTACTTTCAGGGCCCAGAACTTACACAGAACACAGCCTTACACAGAACAGCACACAAGCAAGGTTTGATGGAAAAAAAATACATAATGCCTGATATAATCACTACAAGGTTCTATAGTCTCAAATGCCAGATTTCTTAGAGCACAAGAAACTTGGGAAAACTGTTAAGTAGTAATCGATTAATATTATTATAGCTGGGAGAAATAATGCTTCAAGGGTAACACCTCTTGAAGGTGATACTTACTTGCTGAGAAAATGTACTGGGTGAATCATTTAATAAATCTGTCCCCAAAGTGAGTACAAGATCCAAAGACTTCTTATTTATATCAATTATTCTGAAATAATTTGATAGTATCCTAAATGGTAGCCTGAGAAAGGACTGTGATCTTAAAGCGAGCAGCTTCCCAAACCCTACTCTTGCCTGTCTCTCATATGAGGACGAAGTGTCTTATTTTCAAGGAAAGCATACAGCCCCGCTCCCTGCCCTGCAGAGGCTAATGACATCTAAGTGTCAAATGTCCCTCACTGTTCACTGTCAAGTCTAGATGGAAAAATGGGCAACATTTCTAAATCAGGTCTCTGGGTTCTTTACTCTCACATTAGGTTCCTGGTTTTCACCTTTCATTTCGACGCTGAACAGCTCTTTCATATTTCTTCCGAAGTTGAACCATCTCCTCTTCAATCATTGTGATCATATTGGCAAGTCTGTCGATGTTATTTAACTGGGCTTCTTTCTTCTCTTTCATTTCTTGAAGTTTTGCTACAATTTTGCACACATCGTTTTGCATGCTTTCTCTGATGGTAATGTTGTTGGCATGCTTCAGCATTGAATTTTGTAGCTTTCTTTAAAAATAATGGGAAAATGGGTATGATTATAACTTCCTTTAGTTTCTTTAAAAACAATGAAGACTTCAGAAACATAAACTATCAAAGTAGCTCTTGCCTTACTATGTTCCTTGAAATGACAGTAGTATTAGTAATGATGATGTTCATCATGTCATACTCTTTAGGAATTTCTGTAATTTTCCAAGTCTCCAACTTCCTCTAATCTGGATTAGGACATCTTTCCTTTGTGCCCCAAGAATCTGCTGCTCCCCTTTATCAAAGCAAGAGACTACAGTGATTCATTTACTGCTCTCTTGTCCCCAGGGGACTCTGCTGTCTTGAGGGTGAAGGTGGTTATATCTGACAATGTCCACTGGACCTAACGTAGTGCTTGACTTAATATGGCATCAGAATCAATGCCGAATGAATGCATGGCCTCCGTAAACGACATTTGCTTTCATGAAGGATGAGAACCTGATTAGGATGTTAGCTTTGCCTTTTCATAGCAGTCCCCTCTCAGCTCTACCCCCATCTCCCTTCCACTACCCCCCACACAAGAGCCTAGTTTGTAATATCTTTAGAAAAAAAACTGGGCAATAGTGGCCACCAGAAAAAGTTCATGTTGTATAGATTCTATGGATCAGGGACTAAATACAGGTGGGAGAGTCCACCAGATCTTGTCACATGGTAAATAATAAAGTTTAAAAAACAACCCTTGGATTAATTCATTTAATAACAAAAGTCCTATATAAAGGACTATTTCTATGGATTAAAAAAAGTGGGCCCAGAGAGCTAGGATTTCTTGCCCAAGGTCACACAACCAGTAAGTGGCAGGACTGGGATTTGAGTCTAGAAAAGTCACCTCTTTTAACAGCTCTGCTATACTGCCTCCCACAAGCACATTAGATGCTTCAGGACTACAGTCATAGGATGCTGGTTAATTAACATTTGATTGTCTTCTAACTTTAAATGCAGATTGTCAAATTTGTGCTTTTATTTCTAGATGAATAAATGAAAATAAAATGAGAATAGTTACAGATTTAGTTTTCCCCTCACTTAAAAAAATACAGCTCCCAAGTAGAAGCATAAGGAATCACATGCAAATGCTTAGCTTGTCAGCTCTAAAGCAAGTATGTGAGTAAGGGCTTTTCTAGCTTTGTAGAAGACTTGTTTTCTACTTCATCATCCCCAGGGTATTTTATCATTCAGTGACTCAGAAGAGAAACTTTTGAAAGGACAGTAGTTACTGTAAGACTTACCTTTCTTGAGTAACTGCACTATTTCTTAAAATCTCCAGTTCATTTAATGACATTTTATGCCTTTCTTTTATTTCATTGACTTTCTGGTGAGCTTTGTGAAGTAAGTTAATAAATTTGTTTCTTTCATTTCGAATAGTGTCATACAGTTTAGCAAACTCTCTGAGTCTGTGAAAACACAAGAATTTTTGAAACTTGTGAAATAAATATCTGTTTCCCTCTATAAACTAACTAGATATATTTGGCAAAACTAATACAATATTGTAAAGTTTAAAAATAAAATTAAAAAAAAAAAAGAAAGAGAAGAAAAAAATAAACTAACTAGATAAGTCCTCAAGTAATTCTTTTACCTCCGATGAATTTCACGTTTTTTCTTCCTGTGTATCCGGATTTCAAGATCCTTTGCTTTGATCTCCCTAACAATGCTGGTATATTTTTGCTGAAATATAAAAGTTAATTGTAAAATTTTTAAAAAGTCCATCACCAACAGCATGTGGATATTCCCAGCCTCACCCCATCTCATACTACTACTACTACTACTAAGTCGCTTCAGTCGTGTCCGACTCTGTGCGACCCCATAGACGGCAGCTCACCAGGCTCCCCCATCCCTGGGATTCTCCAGGCAAGAACACTGGAGTGGGTTGCCATTTCCTCCTCCAATGCATGAAAGTGAAAAGTGAAGTGAAGTCGCTCAGTCGTGTCAGACTCTTAGCGACTCCATGGACTGCAGCCCACCAGGCTCCTCTGCCCATGGGATTTTCCAGGCGAGAGTACTGGAGTGGGGTGCCATTGCCTTCTCCAACCCCATCTCATAAGTATCCAGTAAAGACCATTCTATCTTCATCAGCTGCGTTGTGCAGATCACAGAGAAGAGGTGAGGGCGGGGGCTGAAAATTACCTGGCCAGCTGAACTGAATTGCATTGACTAGGACAAAGGGTTCATTAAAGGACAGAAAGATCCAGAGAGGAGGGGAAAAAAGGAGCCTGCCCACGTTGGTTTGAGGAAAACTTCAGGGAACTTTTCACGAGCCAAAGAATGATTACGGAAAGCATGACTGGGTTGGGTGAGTGAGGAATTTATGAAGGAGAGTTGAGGGAGAGGGTTTGGAATCAGTTTTTGTTTTTTTTCCTTTTTAGAGGATAATTGCTTTACAGTATTGTGTTAGTTTCTGCCATACATCAACATGAATCAGCCATGGGTATACGTATGTCCCCTCTCTCTTGAGCATCCCTCCCACCTCACCTCCCACCCATCCCAACCCTCTAGGTTGTCATAGAACTGTTGTGAGTTGAAGCCTCAATGATTTTTGGTGAGAGACTGAAGTCGTAATTTTATTTTTGTTTGTTTATTTATGTTTGGCTGCGGTGGGTCTTAGCTGCAGCGTGGAGCTTTCTCTCTAGTTGCCCGGCAGGGGCTCTGGGATGCAGGCTCAGTACTTGGGGCGCCAGTGCTCTCGGTGCAGGCTCGAGGTGCAGTGGCTTAGTTCCTTCCCACCCCCTCCCCCGAATGTGGAATCTTCCTGAACCAGAGCTCAAGCCTGCGTTCCCTGCATTGGAAGGTGGATTCTTAACCACTGGACCACCAGGGAAGTCCCTGAAACCCTGATTTTAAAGCACCTTTCCGTTATTTTGTACCGTGGGTGTTTTTTCCTACAGAATGAAGTGCTATGGTGAGACCAGCCCCATAAGGAGGTAAGAAACAAGATTCCACACAAATATTTTAAAAGACAGCAGTTATTGTTTCCAAAGTCCTCAAGATATACCAAGTGTTAAATGAACTAGTTACATCTTCAAATCTAAAGATGTTGTGTCTCTCATCTAGGGTGAGAAATGTATTCAAAGAAGTACAGAATTTTGCTAGTAGAAACCAGTTTCTGCTGGCCTTAAGGACTGTGAGAGCAATTCCCATAAAAGAAACTAGACATCTAAGTAACTATGTCTATGAACAATTAAAGAGATGTAAAATGTAGTCATCCACTCCCACTTGGAGGTGATAGCAACGTTGACTTCTTTGTCCCTTCACTTTTTATCTTAGGGATATAGAAGAGAGGTGAAAATAAATGATAAGATTGACTGTTCCTTATGGAAGGTATAGTGTATTACCACTGTTAAACAGATTAATCAATCCCCAATGCTCAGAATAGTTCAGGGAAACAATATTTTTCCTTTATTGATTTCCATATTTCAAGAGAAAGAATTGATCTCCTTTGAGAGCAATTAGAGAGCTAAATTAGCCAATTTAGTCATGAGATTTGGCAGACATAGATTAGTCACATAGGTAACACATGTATCAGGTTTTGAGGTTAATTTAAAAATTGTCTAGTTCATGAAACAGATCCATGTTCCAAGTATCCTGCTCCTTGTTTGGTTCCTCTTCCTCCTCCGCTCCGCCACGCTGTTCCCTCAGGCTGCCTTCTTTTCCCCATTCCTCCCTGTCCACTGTCTTTCCTTTCTTTGCTGAAACCCCCTGAACTCTACTGGGCTTTGCCTGAGCTTCTGGGACAAGGATCCAAACTGTTCAACGGGGATTAAGTGACCTTCACTGCCTGACCTCTCCTCTCGGGTCTCACCATTTGACATACTTTCCCCATCTTCCCATGCCCCAGCCACGCTAAACTTTTAGTTTCTCTCTCTCAAGTATTCTGGGGTGGTGGGGGATGTGGCAATAGACAGTTAAAGGGCCGTTTGAATAGCTGGCCGTG
Organism: Bison bison bison; assembly: GCF_000754665.1. Taxonomy (NCBI): domain Eukaryota; kingdom Metazoa; phylum Chordata; class Mammalia; order Artiodactyla; family Bovidae; genus Bison; species Bison bison. The sequence continues at coordinate 766,554 of NW_011494832.1, read as the reverse complement.
GGTTGTGTGATGCAGATCTTTACCTCAGTTTTCTCTCATCTGTATTTACCCTCATGGCTCACTAATGCTTCGTTGTGCATTCTTTCCGAAAAATAAGAAAGAAACGCTGCCCTGTGTGAATGCTTATTCAGAATTAAACAAAGCTGCACTCAGAAACAGCCAGCATCTGGGTCACATGGTAAATTTAGGTATTCTACTTTAGTAGCGTCATATCATTTTTAAGAAGAGTTGTATACTTATTTTAGCTTTCGGGGTGGTGGGTCTTCGTTGCTGTGTGTGGGCTTTCTCTAGTTGCAGCGAGTGGGAGCCACTCCTCCCTGTGGTGCTCAGGCTTCTTATTGCGGTGGCTGCTCTTGTTGTGGAGCACTGGCTCTAAGTGTGTAGTCCTCAGTGGTTGCAGCACTCGGGGTTAGTTGCTCCGAGGCATGTGGGATCTTCCTGGACCAGGAATGGAACCCATGTCTCCTGCATTGGCAGGTGGATTCTTTACCACTAGACCACCAGGGAAACGCCATAATAATTTTTAAAAGAGGGTCTCTGGACACAATCCTTACGTGGAATAAATGATTGTAATGTTAGGATTTTACCTATCATAGAAAGATTGTTTTGCTATTGTTTCATTGTTGATTTTGTTTGGGGATGTTGCACTGGGTCAGCTCTGGCCCTTGGTCAGGAGCCCAGGAAAGGCATAGGGAGAAACAGTTACTAAAGGTAACTGTCCTCACAGTGGTTTAAATGATGCTGACTCGATGAACTTGGGAAGGAGAGTGGTCTGATTCTGTGGCTCCTGAGTTGTTCTGGGTAGATCATGATGGACTGTGGGATGGTGGTGAATCACAGACACCTGTGCCTTTGAGCCTGTCAGCCATTTCCCCTGGAGGTGCTCACCTTATTCTTACTGAAATTGTCATCTGTTCAAATCTCTGCTCATTGTCATTAATCTAATTCTTTTTTCCTCTAGATTGTTGACTATTGCCAGCTGAATCCTGGGACTGTTTTTCATTACATGGTTGAGTTTTGTTTAGGGAAGCTGTGTAGTCACTGAACTTGCAGGGGGCTTAAAGTCATAGTTTTCTAATGCACATTGTATTAACATGAGGCTACCCTGGACTGTTGTGGTAATTAATGAATGGTTACAAAAATGCAGTTACCTGAGCTTTCAGGAAATCCTTGGATTTTTGCTCCTTCTCATCAATTTTGATTTGAGTCATACGGACAAGGTTGAAAAGCAGTTCTTGAATGTTTTCTTGCTCCTTTAAAAGCTTGTTTTCCTCAGCAAGTTGCTGTTCTACTAACTTAGACTCAGCTTCTGATAGGATTTTCTTTTGGAAAAACACAAATATTATAAAGTATTTATTTGAAGGAACACACTAAGGCCCTTGGACTGCAAGGAGATCCAACCAGTCCATCCTAAAGGAGATCAGTCCTGGGTGTTCATTGGAAGGACTGATGTTGAAGCTGAAACTCCAATACTTTGGCCACATAGTGGGAAGAACTGACTTATTTGAAAAGACCCTGATGCTGGGAAAGATCGAGGGCAGGAGGAGAAGGGGACAACAGAGGATGAGATGGCTGGATGGTATCACCGACTCAATGGATGTGGGTTTGGGTGGACTCTGGGAGTTGGTGATGGACAGGGAGGCCTGGCGTGCTGAGGCTCATGGGGTTGCAAAGAGTCAGACACTGAGTGACTGAACTGAACTAAGGCCAGTATCTCAGACTACTTTTAAAATCTTCTATGTAGAGTTTATTTTATTAAAACACAAAAAGTAACTCTGCTGCCTTAGCACCAGGTATTTATCTTATAAAAAGAATGTGCAAACATGATAGCATAGAACTTTTTCTTATTCAGACTGTATTTTCAAGTAAAGCTTTGCAGAGAAATAAAAGCATGTTTTACTTTGACAGTGGTTTTGGATAAACAAAATTTGAAATTGGATATTGGTGAAATAATGCATTTATTATGTATTTTGATCAGGCTTTTTACTTTAAACTCATGAATTTGTACAATTTTTTTGCCAGCTCAAACATATTTTTTTTTCCTCTTTCAAAATTTTAATGTGGGTTTGAGTAGACTTTGAGATAAAGAAACAGACTCATATTAGGTAGGATCATACTTTCTTTGACTCTTCTACTAACCAGGTTTCATGGAACACAGTTAAAAACACAGCTTTGCATTAGTCATTCTTAGAAACTTAAGTGAAACTTGATATTAACCTGCTGGGTTAAATTCCTCTTAGCTACTTCAACTTCCTTATGGAGTTCTCGCCTTCTCTCAGATAATGTAGAATCATCTTTAGGAATAGCTTCAATCTGGAAATCAGAATTTAAAACAGGTATTATACAAGAAAGAAATTTTCAGTGTCCTGTAGTCAACCCCATCATGAACCTTTTGAAAACGGTGGGCAAATTATGATGCTCACTCTTACAGGAAACTGCTTATTATGCTGACTATTCTTTGTAAAGTCATGGTAAATTGAAATATGAAGATTTGCAAGAGATTTGTAATTCACCAGCTGCTAATATTCTACTTCTAATTCATTTGGAAATAAAAACCTTACTACTAATAGTTGCTAACATTTATAGAGCATGAGTATGTGTTAAGCAAAGTTCTAAGTGCTTATATGTATGCTGCTGCTGCTAAGTCGCTTTAGTCATGTCCAACTCTGTGTGACTCCATAGATGGCAGCCCACCAGGCTCCGCCATCCCTGGGATTCTCCAGGCAAGAACACTGGAGTGGGTTGCCATTTCCTTCTCCAATGCATGAAAGTGAAAAGTGAAAATGAAGTCGCTCAGTCATCCAACTCTTTGCGACCCCATGGACTTCAGCCCACCAGGCTCCTCTGTCCATGGGATTTTCCAGGCAAGAGTACTGGAGTGGGGTGCCATTCCCTACTCCGGCTCATGTGTTTAGTCTTATTTAATTCTCATAATAACCCCATTAGGTAGGTAATATTATCTCCAGTTGTACAGATGAGAATGAGGAACAAAGACATTTAAGCACCTTGCATGCTGGTATATGTGTAAACCCAGGCAGTTAGACTCAGAGCCCATGGTCTTAACACTGTATTTTACTACCTCTTTAATGACTCAGCACTTTGGAAACATGTATTCAAATGATATTTTTTTATATCAATACTTACCTGAATTCATTTATGAAATACTATAAAGAAAAATAGGAATTATTAAGACCAGAATAGTTGTCTACTCTGTAGTAGTTTGAGTACCTGGAAAGTTGTTATACAAAAGAAAACTCAATCTTAACTTTTTTGTTGATACTTGAGATTCCACCATTACATTTCTATTGTATTAGCTTGTGCTTTTGTCCTCTGTCAAAATACTTTGAAGAGAGAACATCTTATTATAAGATGTTGTTCCCTTATTAGCAGTGAACTTATCGGATTCTTTATGATGGAGAAGAGAGCAGAGAAAAAGAGGACACATGGCAGCTGATGGGGAAGGAGTACCATCCAAGGATACAAGAAGGGTTACATTGGGGGTGCTGACTGCATACTTGACTCAGAGAAGATTTAGAGTTGGGTCTTCACATCAAAAGCTCATGACTCCAATCTGATGTGGTTTATTTCCTACTGTGACAGCACACACTTCTAGGCACCAAAGTTGAATATTACTGAAATGTGTCCCAAGAAGAGAAGATTATACTCTTTTAGTGATTTAAAGGTCACTAAACAGGATCCTTCTGAAGTTGACACTGATCTTTTAAAGTAGCTGAAATGTGTCTTTGGATGCTCCACACGCATGAACCTCTGCATCTTCAGTAGCATTTTTTTCGCCCACAGAGGCCCAATGATATCTTGCTTTCCATGGCCTCTCCTACTGCAGAGAGCTAGCTGCTGAGAAGCACGTACTGGACTTAGGAAAATGAGACATGGTATTGTGAAATCCATGTAACAATATATAGACTTTGTGATTTGGATGAGCAGATAATTCCTACAGCAGGTCAGAAGATGGAGAGCTCCACATAGACTTGAATAATCAAGGAAGGTTTCAAGGAAGAGGTGAGAAGCCAGTGAGGAAGACTTTGATTTTTCTTCTGGAAAGTAGAGTTAATTCTTCCTGGACAGATTGGAGTCCAGCAAGTATCTTGGTCCCTGACTATTTCTCTGCCACTGATGCCCAGGAGCAGGCTGCTCTAAATGTTGCTCCCAAGTGTAGGCAAATCTGTACATGTCACTGACAGGGACTAGAGAAGCTTATACAGTTTCTACAGAGATATGATGAGAGCAAACTCAACTCCTCTGTAAACTAAAGGCTCCTGACAAATTTTCCTGGATTCAGGTCTCAGGCATTTTAAGTTTTTTCCAATGTTTTAAATTACAAACAATACTACAGTGAATGATACTCATTTTTGAACTCTGCATAACTGTTTTTTGACATTTTCTCAATTCTCCACAAACCCAGCCCTCCAGTTTCAGGAGGGAATTACGTGTGCTTTGTGAAAGAGGTAATAAGGTGAGGCATTGGTAGCAGAGCTTCCTGGCTGCCTGCTGCTGCTGCTAAGTCGCTTCAGTCGTGTCCAACTCTGTGCGATCCCATAGACGGCAGCCCACTAGGCTCCTCTGTCCCTGGGGTTCTCCAGGCAAGAATACTGGAGTGTGTTGCCATTTCCTTCTGCCTTTTCCTTCCTGGCTGCCTAGCCAATATCTGTCCTCCACTTTGACATTACTAACAGAACCCCAGTTTTGTTCAGAGCTGCGGTGTATCCAAAAATCTTCAAACTCCTTCAAAGTTGGGGGTGATGATAAGAGCCAGGGTGGGCCAATAAAATGTAACTGGAGGGGCTCCTGGAAAGGTGACTGTTTTAGAAAGACAGTGTCAGCCAGGTCAGCTGCCATATGCATTTTGCTCTCTGTCCTTCCTCACTTCTGTATGATCTTATGCCCAGAGGCTTAATGGCCATTTTGTAACCTTGGAGAAAAAACATGCATATTATAGATGACAGACGAGAAAGCTCAGAGGCTCTGGACTTTCCATTATGTGAAACGGCTTGGTGTGTGCCTATCTTTGAATTTTTTTATTATTTGAATGAAGCAACCCGTATTTACTTAAGCCACTGTAACTGAGTGTCTATTACTTCTTGAAGCCAAATTAAAAACCTGATTGATACATCTCTTCCAAAGGAAATCTTCCTAAGGTAATCTGGGGAATAGGCTAGAGTTAAGCTGAAGTTTCCACTAATGGAGAAGAGAAAAACTGATCAAGTATCAAAGTTCTAATACCGAGGTAAAGTAATAGACCATTATTTTCGAGCCGGCAAGCTGTATATATAGTATGTTTTGTAAGCTTATTCATTTTAGTTATTTATTTGATTTTTATAGAGTAGCATTTGATATATTTTTAAAAACTATGTGTTTATTGTAACAAAAAAAATGAAAAAAGTAGGTAAAGTAAGAAATTAAACATCTTCACTCCCCACTTCCACATTCAGATGCTACTCATCAGGAGGCAGCATTAATAGTTTGGTGTCTGTTTTTCCTAACATTTTTAATACATGAACAAACATTTACTTTCATGAAATTAAGAAATTAGGCATATTCTGTTGTTGTAAACATCCCAGTTACTTTGTATCAGTGAACTTCAGTTTCTTTAAGGCTCTGTTGTTTTTCTAAAATATTTCAAATTTTCATGAGATCTGTGGAATTCTGGGAGAGTCTCTACAGTCAAAGGCCTAAGAGAATCAAACAGTTGTCCCTAGGGGGAAACAAATTTGAAGAATAGCCTGACCCCTTCTTGCTTATCTTTTATCTTTTCTGTTTTTAGAATGCTTGCAAGTCTGAAATGTTCAGGCTGGGAGTGACTGGCCTGACCCACTCCTATTTTCAAGTACTGCCAGTCAGTGTAGGACCACGGCTGGGCTAATTATAAGTCATAAGTTCAAAGAGGAAGTTAGTCTCTCCCTGAAACTGAACTAGAACAAAAGCATAGGCTTTTCTTGAAATCAGGGAAGGAAAAGGACTTTTATTTTCATTTCTAACGCTATATGAGTGTTATTTTATGGACTTAATAAATAGCTAGAAGTAGTCCAATATAAATAGCATTTCTTTACTAAAATACTAACAACTTGTGAGCATTCTACCACAATTTCTTCTTTGGTCAGGAGAAGTCCCTTATATATTTGTGTCAAGTGAGATAATCTATAGTGGCAAACCTCATCATCAGAAACAGCATGCAGTTAGCTTTATAGTTCTCTCACTCTCAGATGTAACTTGATAGCTAAGGATTACCAGATAGATGAGAAAAATTTCTAGTAAGAAAGAGAAAAAATAAACAAGAACACAAAACACACACACACAAAAAAACAGAATAATGTAACTTGCAGAGAAAAGGAAAAAAAGCTATTATTAATATCTTTGGTGAGATTAAAAAATGATATGTAGTATGCATAAGGGTACAATAAAAAATAAGTGTTAGGAGAAAAATAGCTCATGGAAATTTAAAATATAACAGAATGGAAGAAAAAGTGGAGGAAATTTCCCTTGTAGCAAGCCAGAAAAACAAAACCATGGAAAATATGAGAAAAAAAAAAGACAAGAAAATTAAAAAGATTCTTTGAGAAGGTCTAACATCTGGATAATAGAAGTCCCAGAAAGAGAATAGTAAAATAAAAGTGGACAAACTTGGAGAAATTATTTAAGATGGTGTTTCAGAGATGAAAAACGTTAAGTCTCTCTATGCAAAGAACCCACTCTATGTCCAGTATGATGGCTAAAAATAGGAGCCTCACAAGTGGGAACTACATTGTGAAATTTTAAATTTCGGGAGGCAATAAAAAATCCTACAAGTTTTCAGCATGGAAAAAAGGAAAAACTGGTTTCAAACAAAGAATCAAGCATGAGAATGGCACCAAGTGTTTTAGTAGTGCGATAAAAAACAATTGATCTGTATCTTCATTATGAGGAAAAATAATTTCCAATCAAAATGTCATATCCAGTAAAATTATTAATTATCTGTTAAGCTAAAGTGAGGATAAAATATTTCCTGATATGCAAGGTGTTCTGACAATGCATTTTCTGACACACCAGTCTTAAAAGATTACTTTCCATTCACTTTTTCTCAAGGAAAGGTGGACAATATCCCCTTCCCACAAAAAGAGAGTAAGTCAAAAGAGAAAGAGAAGAGACTCGTGGAATACGGGATCCAACATAGGAGAGAGAGAGAGAGAGGGAGTCACCAAGATGGTGGAGTAAGGCTCCTAAGCTGGGGAGTGTACATGTAGAGAAGTGAGACCCAATTTGCAACAGATCGGAAAGCTTAGAAGAGAAAAGCAGCTTCTGATATCTGGCAGTTGACCTGGCACTCACAGCTGGGCCTGGTGTTCTGTTGAACACAATTTCACAGAAAATCACCATCAGACAAGACCATTCTATGCTGCTGCTGCTGCTGCTAAGTCACTTCAGTCATGTCCGACTCTGTGCGACCCCAGAGATGGCAGCCCATCAGGCTCCCCTGTCCCTGGGATTCTCCAGGCAAGAACACTGGAGTGGATTGCCATTTCCTTCTCCAGTGCATGAAAGTGAAAAGTGAAAGTGAAGTCGCTGAGTCGTGTCGGACTCTTAGCGACCCCATGGACTGCAGCCCACCAGGCTCCTCCGTCCATGGGATTTTCCAGGCAAGAGTACTGGAGTATGATCATAGACAAAAACAAGACCACTTTGTATTTGTCTTTGGTCACAGATACAAACAAGAACATTGTCCAAGCCACAAAATATCATGTATTCCCATCTTCCTTGCCTATTATAGCTCTAGCCTCAATCTAGTCTTTTCTCTTTCTGCCATAAAATTTATTAAGGTACTCAATCATAGGATTACCCTCACTTTCTGACAATATTCAAATCTAAGGCAAAGTCCTGTTTTCTTAAACTATCCCCCAAAACACACAGCACCAGCCCCAAACCTACGTGTCCTTTCTAATAGGCTACACTGAGGTACCCTACTATTCCGCCTGGTGTGTACTTTCCCTTGCTGCAATGAGTAGTAAACTCAACTCATTCAACCATACATGTGTTCCTACTGGTTTTTGGCTAGAGATTACTGAAAAGTCTCAGAAGTTATTTCCATAAGAAGATTAAATGAATAGACTACCAAATGTGTTTTAACATGCTGAGAGGAAATTTACACACTAACAGGACAGTTTGGGGTTGAACTAATGATAAGTACACAGAAAACTACAAATAAAAACACAAGGTGTATAAATATTGGGGAATACAATTTTGTAAGTAATTATCTAATGTGACTCACGTGTAAATAACATTTACTCATAATAATGCAAATATGAAACTTCAAAATTGTTAAAATTATAGCATAAACCTATTTAGTATACGGAGGGGCAAGAAATAGGTATGTTCAATGGACAGGGTGTAAAATAAGCTTAATCCTCATCGTTTATAATGAGAAGAGAAATAATCAGGTCTAAAACTGAAAAATAAAGGAGTAGCATTATTCACATATTACTTAAATGATGAAGATGGATCATAAGAATTAGCTAAAGGAAGAGGACTTAATTAAGAATAGGAAATAAATGGTGTATGTGCTGTCATCTACCTTTCTATACCTGAGGCAGATATCACTAATCAACTCCAGAGCTGAGAAGTCAGTGCTGAGTCTCAGAATCCTTTGCAAAATGTTCACTACAGGGGGCTACCACCAGCTGAAGAGAATTGGCACTTGCCTTCCTTGGACCATATGATCTTTACAATTCCTCTCAGTTCTTTCATCCCATGATTATATAAAATAAAGAACATTGATTGTCTTGAGCAGGTGACACATGAAAGTATCATTTAAGATTTTTTTCAATTTTATTTTTTTCATTTAAGAATATTAGTAGCAAAATGGAGAGTAGATTGAACCTGGAAAAAATAGAACAAAGGGAGAATAGCTGGTGGCAGTGGCAGTCATTCAGATGATGCAGAGTGGATACTGAAAGGCTTTCCTGAGGGTTATCAGTAGGGCCTGAACGTGCCATCCTCACCATTGGAATGAAATAGCCATATTCAAAGTCTTATTCTGATTATAAAATTTTCTTTAGCCTTTGAAAAAGTTTATATATATACAGGAAGAAAAGCAACAGTTGTTTCTTGGTACCGTCTTCTTGGAACCACATACTTTCACATCTGCAATCACTTTATTCCTTGCAATAATCCCAGTTCAAAGGTTGAAAATGCCAAACAGCAGCAGCTGTTCAATGAATCTAGGATTTAAACCTGACTCTGCCTGACTCAAAACTGATGCTCTCCTCCATATAGTTAAGTTGTCACAATTGCCTTGAACACTGGAAGGGAGTCACTAAGAGAAATGCAGAATCACTTCTAAGAGCAGAGAGAGATGAATCTTCTATAAAACTACAAATAAAGGAAAAGAGCTGTTAGAAAAAGCAGTCTCCTGCCTGCAGCCTTTTCACCCCCACTTAGCTACAAAAGAATGGGCTTTGGCCCTAGAACTCTTCCTTATGAAGAGATAGGGAATCCACACAGCCTGTACTGGGTTTATCACTTTGTGTGGGAATATCTTTCCCTGTTTCAGGCACAATGAGAACTCCTTGGTTCTGCTTAAGCCTGTGTGTCAGTGGCCCTCAGGCACACCGCCAGCTTTCAGCGTTTCAGACTCCACAAGAAGGATCAAGGTTCCTTTCACCATAGTTTAAGACAATCGTGAGCGTAGGCCAGTCACCCTGAGTTGGCCATCAGGAGAGACAGCTGGCCACTGGGGACCAAAGGTCACTACTGAAGCTGATCTTCCTCTGCCTCTTCTTTGTGTAGGTAGCGTTGTTCCATCCAGTGCTTGACTGGTGTGTTCTCCTCGGTGACTCCAACACCAAGGTGCAATGGGCCCCCTCTTCAAGGTAGGTGAGTGGTGCATGGCATTCTGCTTCCTTGGGACTGATGACCTGTGTGGTACACGACTTGATGTGTACATACAGAAAATGACATAGTTACTTGGTTAGAGGATTTTGTTGTTGTCACAATCTTGAGTATGTTTTTATTTTGAAAGAAAATAACCCTACAGACATAATATTCCAACCCTTAAAACATGACAGTGAATGTCAAAGCAAAATCCCCAGAGTCACTGAGGGGACTGTGTTAGAATGTAGATATGGCGTTTTATTCCTCTTCCATACCTCAACGGAAGTCAATAGAGCTAAAAATGGGCCAAAGAACTAAATAGAGATTTCTCCAAAGAAGACATACAGATGGCTAACAAACACATGAAAAGATGCTCAACATCACTCATTATCAGAGATGGGCAAATCAAAACCACTATGAGGTACCATTTCACACCAGTCAGAATGGCTGCGATCCAAAAGTCTACAAGCAATAAA
>NW_011494832.1:742984-755984 GCF_000754665.1 Bison bison bison | reverse complement strand
TATATGGAATTTAGAAAGATGCTAACAATAACCCTGTGTACGAGACAGCAAGAGAGACACTGATGTATAGAACAGTCTTATGGACTCTGTTGCAGAGGGAGAGGGTGGGAAGATTTGGGAGAATGGCATTGAAACATGTATAATATCATGTATGAAACGAGTTGCCAGTCCAGGTTCGATGCACGATACTGGATGCTTGGGGCTGGTGCCCTGGGACAACCCAGAGGGAGGGTATGGGGAGGGAGGAGGGAGGAGGGTTCAGGATGGGGAACACATGTATACCTGTGGTGGATTCATTTTGATATTTGGCAAAACTAACACAATTTGTAAAGTTTAAAAATAAAATAAAATTAAAAAAATATCAGAAGTGTACTTTAATGTGTAGTTTGATTTCCTGAAAGTGTGATACCTTTAAGAAATTTTCTACATTTCAATTTGTCATGGTTTTCCCTAACCCTAGCAAAGTCTCTCTCCTTATGGCAGGCTGGTCTTTTTCTTTTTTTCAGATCAGATCAGTCACTCAGTCGTGTGTGACTCTTTGCGACCCCATGAATCGCAGCACGCCAGGCCTCCCTGTCCATCACCAACTCCTGGAGTTCACTGAGACTCATGTCCATCGAGTCAGCGATGCCATCCAGCCATCTCATCCTCTGTCGTCCCCTTCTCTTCCTGCCCCCAATCCCTCCCAGCATCAGAGTCTTTTCCAATGAGTCAACTCTTCGCATGAGGTGGCCAAAGTACTGGAGTTTCAGCTTTAGCATCATTCCTTCCAAGGAAATCCCAGGGCTGATCTCCTTCAGAATGGACTGGTTGGAGCTCCTTGCAGTCCAAGGGACTCTCAAGAGTCTTCTCCAACACCACAGTTCAAAAGCATCAATTCTTCGGCACTCAGCCTTCTTCACAGTCCAACTCTCACATCCATACATGACCACAGGGAAAACCATAGCCTTGACTAGACGAACCTTTGTTGGCAAAGTAATGTCTCTGCTTTTGAATATGGTGTCTAGGTTGGTCATAACTTTCCTTCCAAGGAGTAAGCGTCTTTTAATTTCATGGCTGCAGTCAACATCTGTAGTGATTTTGGAGCCCAGAAAAATAAAATCTGACACTGTTTCCCAATAAAAATCATACATATTTCATGAAACTGCATGATCAACTGTATTTCAACATACAGAAACAGAGCCCATTGTACTTTAGTAATATAGGTAATATGGCACTTAAGGCTTTTCTTAATTAAAAGCCAAGAATCTTATTTGCATTTCTTTGAAGGAAAAGACTGTAATAAGGACAAAGTATTGGCAAAGTGATGAACCAAACAGAGAGGAAATTCTAATTATAGACTTCAGAATTCAGTTTAAGATGTATATGTATGTCGCTTTATTTTTTTTTTTTACAGTTTTCACATAACTCATTATTTATTTTGGATATATTTCATTTTAAAGTATAGTTAATTTACAGTGTTATGTTAATTTCTGCTATACAGCAAAGGAGTTCGGATATATAGAGAGACATTCTTTTTGAATATTCTTTTCCATTATGGTTATCACAGAATACCGAATATGGTTCCCTGTGCTATACAGTAGGACTTTATTGTTTATCTATTCTGTATATAATAGTTTGCATCTGCTAACCCCACATCCCACTGCATTCCTCCTGCACCTCCTCTCCCTTTTGGCAACCACAGATCTGTTCTCAATGTCTGTGATCCTATTTCATAAATAAATTCATTTGTGTCATTTTTTTGGATTCCACATAGAAGTGATATTTGCCTGTATTTTCTCCCAGTCCATTGGTTGTCTTTTCATTTTGTTTATGGTTTCCTTTGCTGTGCAAAAGCTTATATGTTTGATTGGTTTAGTCGCTAAGTCGTGTCCAACTCTTGCAACCCCATGGACTATAGCCTGCGAGGCTTCTCTGTCCATGGCATTCTCCAGGCAAGAATATTGGAGTGGGTCGCCATTTCCTTCTCCAATATGTTTGATTAGGTATCCTGTTTCTACTTTTGCTTTTACTTCTATTGCCTTGGTTAACTGACATAAGAAAATATTGGTATAGTTTATGTCAGAGAATGTTTTGCCTTTGTTTTCTTCTGGCAGTTTTATGGTTTTGCATCTTATATGTAAGTCTTTAAGTCACTTTAGTTTATTTTTGTGTGTGGTGTCAGGCAGTGTTCTCTTATAACTTCATGAATTTTTATGAGGTTGTGTTCACCTTCCCCAACACAGCTTACTGAAGAGACTGTCTTTTCTCCATTGTATATTCTTGCCTCCTTTGCCCAAGATGAACTGACCATAGATGTGTGGGTTTATTTCTGGGGTCTCTATTCTGTTGCATTGATCTATATGTTTTTGTACCAGTACTCTGTTATTTTGATTACTGTATCTTTATAATATTGTCTAAAGTCTGGGAGGATTATGCCTCCAGCTTTGCTCCTTCTTGGCAGGCCCGCCTTCTTCCTGCTCATGCCTAGACTTGGCAAATACTTCAGGGAGGAAAAAGGCTACCTGTATCTGTTCATCCAGGAAGTGTTTATACCGTTACAGAATTTACTTCTACAACTCTCATACATCTTTTAAAAATATGTGATTTTTAGTTTATTAATTTTTTTCTGGTTCTTATGACAGGAACCATGGTCCACTCCAATGCTTTATGTCTTAACTGGAAGTAGAAATGGCAGAGTTACATTTTATATTCTGTTTATGTGCCCTTCTATTTTAAATTTTCTGATAAAGACAAACTTAATTCTGTTTAGTATTTGTCATGTTTTAGAACCAATATTGTGACTGTTATCAGCTTATAACTGCTTTTGAGATCACCAATAGATATTTCTCTACATGACAAGCTATCTTACTGCTCCCATTCAACTTATCTTTCTTTCCACTTTTAAGGAGAATGTTTTGTTGAGTCAGCATTAGCAACACATTTAATAGACTAACTTCACTTACTACTGGAATCACCATAGTAGATTACTAAAAGCAATGATAATTTTTGTCCTATTATTGTTTAAAGAAATCTTACTATGGTTATTTGCTTAATAAACAAGGATTGTTTTATTAATAAAAGCAACATTTACTGGTCTTAAGAGCCTTCTATTCACCACATCTAGGTTTCTACCAATTCTTGGAATAAATATTTTAACTGCTTATCACTGTAGATCTCATTGTGAGTGAAGTGGAGTACCAGAAATTCTGTGTTTATCCGAAGTTCCAACTTAACTTTCTAATGTGCAAGGCTTTGGGCTAAGATGGAATGGCTTGCAGTAAGCCAGTACTTTGAGTAAAAATAACTTGAAAAGTTGGATTAAAAAATACACTTGAAGGTATAAGAGTTGCAAAGATCTAGAGTCTTCAAAGGTTCTAACATTATCTAGGATAAAAGAATTTATATTGGACTCTAATAAGGATGAATGATGTAATCTTAAGGGTAGCCACTGAAAGACTGAAAAGAGAGTGCAAAACTAATGCATATAAAAAATGGGGAAAATAGAAAAATTCGTCTTTTTGATTAATTTGAAAGAAGAAAAGACAGAAAAAATGGTATAAAAAATAGATAAGACAGAGAAAAAGCAATAGTAATACAGCGGCCATAAGCCCAAATGTATCTGAGCATGCTAGGTCGTATCTGACTTTTTGCAACCCCAGGGACTGCATATTCAAAAGCAGAGACATAACTTTGCTAACAAAGGTTCGTCTAGTCAAGGCTATGGTTTTTCCTGTGGTCATGTATGGATGTGAGAGTTGGACTGTGAAGAAGGCTGAGCGCCAAAGAATTGATGTTTTTGAACTGTGGTGTTGGAGAAGACTCTTGAGAATCCCTTGGACTGCAAGGAGCTCCAACCAGTCCATTCTGAAGGAGATCAGCCCTGGGATTTCCTTGGAAGGAATGATGCTAAAGTTGAAAGTCCAGTACTTTGGCCACCTCATGCGAAGAGTTGACTCATTGGAAAAGACTCTGATGCTGGGAGGGATTGGGGGCAGGAAGAGAAGGGGACGACAGAGGATGAGATGGCTGGATGGCATCACCGACTCGATGCACATGAGTTTGGGTGAACTCCGGGAGTTGGTGATGGACAGGGAGGCCTGGCGTGCTGCGATTCATGGGGTCACAAAGAGTCAGACACGACTGAGCGACTGAACTGAACTGAACCATAGTTGGAAACTCCTGTTTAAGTTTCTGAGGTCATGAACCTCTATAAGGTCATGGACCATGACAATCCTGAAGAGAACAGGTATGATTTTTGTACCCCCAGCTGCTTCATCTCAGAGACTGATCTCTTTTTCACCAAAGGAGGCACTGGCCGAGGCCTAGGCATAGGGACGCAGTCCTTTTTATGATTCACTGCCTTTCAGCAGTGCTTGGTCCGTGTGAAAGAGGAGGGAATCAGAGACAATGGGACCAAAATCCCTCTATATGGGAGCATAGAGGTAGTAAGAAGGTAAGAGCTATAATGAACATTCTCTAGCTGTAGTATACCTCTGATACACACAAAATTATTCAGGAAGCTGACACTGGGTTCTGATGGGCGTTGGCTAACTGGAGGTGCAGGCTGGCTGTCTATCTGTATTCACATGATCTGGTCTTGTTTCTGACTTTTGTAGTCTCAGTAACAGCATTCTGGATCTGACTCTTTGAACTCTTTCAAACATAGTGGTTCACTTAGTTCTACCCTGAAGTGAACCCATTAGCTCTTCCAGAACTGGATGTCCTAACTGCCTCCCATGGCCAGGCTGATGCGTGATCCCAATAAGACATTTCTCTAATCTTGGGATAACAAAAAGATTGAAACATACTGTATGACTGGGCCTCTATAACAGATTTTATGCATTTTAAAGCTATCTTTTATCTGTTCTTTTCCTTTCCCTCTTTCCCTATTGACAGCAAAAGCAAGTTCTTGAAATATTTTTGCTTCAAAAAGATGGTACTGAGGGAATTTCCTGGCTGTGTATGGTTAGAACTTTGTGCTCTCACTGCTGAGGGCCTGGATTCAATCCCTGGTCAGGGAATTAAGATCCCACAAGCTGCACCAGTACTTCCCAAAGGAAAAAAAGAATAAACCAAAAAAACAAAAAGATGGCACTGAGCTTGCAAACCAGACAGCAGTGTTCAGCACCCACCTCTAACAGAAGCCTCTGATGCAGTGCTTGAGTTTGATTGAGTGCATCCCAGGACACTTTCAAGAGTAGCTCCATTTTTTTTAAATTTCGAAAATCTCGTTCTTTCTCTCTCTGCTTACGAGAAAGTTCATCGTGGTAGTTATGCTTGTCAATAAGACAGTTTCGTAAATTGAGATCCAAGATCCCTCTGTTCCAGGTAAAAAGAGAATATGAAAGTGATTTGTCATCAACTGCCCTTTTTCAAGGAAGCATGGTCAGCAGATATGTACAGAACTATTTTCGTGTTAGAATCAAATTTTAAGTAATGCCAAAAGCAATGTGGTTTGCAAGTTCTTGTCAGTGTCACAGTCATAAAAACCCAAATGGAAGAGCAAATTGGCAGAGACAGAAGTTCCTAGTTTCTCTGAAATTTTACTTAAAAATGGGAATTAACACTCTGCTAGAGATTCACATCATGATATTGCTCCTTTTAGGAAAAATATCATGATTACTTCAGAAATGCTGTAATCTACAGGGAAAAAAAAAAATCCTTCAATTATAGCACACTCCAGTGATACAATTTTCCAGAGGTACATTAGATAAACTTAAAAAAAAATACAATAAATTGTGTCCTTAAGATTTGGTCACAAGAAATTGAGGACAATGAAGAATAAAGGATAGAAAAATACTTTGAAATGATTTAATAATATATTTTTATTAATGGTAAAATGATCTAAAATTCTATAAAAATGTTTACTAAGTGAATATAAATCTGTTTGAGATTATTTTGAATCTTAAAATAGAAATCAAAGAAATATTTAGATGACAAAACACATTAATATAACAAACCTTTCAGTTAGTGAACTTGCTTCATTCTCTCTAGTTAATTCTAATAGCTTGACCAATTGGTTATATTCTCGCTCTTTAATTTCAAGTAAGGCCCGTTTGCCTTCAACTTCCTTTATTACATCCTCCTTCTCTTCCATTACAGCATTAATTTTGGTTTCGACTTTCTTTAGGGAATCATTTAGCTCTTTGAGTTCATATTCCAAGACAAGTTTTTTCTTTTCCATTTCTCTGTGGGGATACATACGCACATATATATGTATGTACACAACACATTCACACATACACATTTGCCTTATTTTGAGCCCTGGATGTCTTCACCTGTTTGTACTTTCTAACCAGGCAACAGAAGGTCTAGTCATAAATTCAGAAGTGAGATGAAGACCACAGATGATTGGGACTGAGGGGGTATCTCCACTGAGTGTCACTGAGGGTAAGCATTTGTCCAGCTTCCCTACTTTCTCCCCAGGTCCCCAGCGCTACCATCTCTTGGGATTCAACCCTCATCCTCTGAACTGACCTAAACTTCTCAGCATTGGTACTGGTGGGGCTTGGGTTTTAGAACCACTACTACTGTCTGTCTCTTCTTTCCCCTCTTCTCCAGACTTTTGTATCTCCACTTATATATCTTTTTTGGTTCCTCTAAACTTTGAGAATTTTCTCTGTGATTTCTGCCTCCAATCTACTTTAAATGTGTAGGGGCTTATGCACACAGATAGCTGACAAGTGAAGAATTACTGTTTTTTGGGTTTCAGGCATCTGGCTGGCTGACATATCTAGGCCATGAAATTCTACACAGTTCAAACAACTGATTCCATATGCAGTTCTATTAAAGTCAGTTACTTTCCATAGAGACAAGATTTATATATTAGAAAGAGAATATTGTCCTAAAATTAAGACATAAATAAGTGTTAGGAATGACAGTAATGGGCTGCACTACATTCTTTTAAAGAACTTAATGTGTACAACCTAGAGAGAGCCAAATGCAGATATTTCTAAAATTATCGCAGTAATTTGATATATTCAGTGGCTAATATTCTTGTTTTAGCATGCACACATAACTTGGGGAAGTGTGGGCCGGAGGGATAGAAAATAAAAAACATTAAACCATACACTTTTTTGCGTGTTGTTTTTTCTATCTCTTTTCCAATTTGTACAGGAATGGATTGATGGTGGACCACTTCATCCTAGTAAAGAAATGGAGCCGTGTTAAATTATGTACTCTTAGATGAGAAGCAGTTAAGCAAATTAAATAGAGAGAGAAAGGAGCTACAAGGTGTAGAATTTTTATTATCTGTCCTGTACCCTACAGTGTGCTTTAATTATTCCATTTAATTCTCATAATGATCTTTCAGATGGTCGTGGTTACCATTTGAAAGAGGAGCTAACTGACAGTATCGAATGGTGTGGGTGCTCTGCCCAGGTTCTCTTTATGGAGATACACCCATCCCTCAGAGGTTTTGAAGGCTGGAGAAAGCAATGGCAAGCCACTCCAGTACTCTTGCCTAGAAAATCCCATGGATGGAGGAGTCTGGTGGGCTACAGTCCATGGGGTCACCACCAGTCGGTCGCAACTGGGCGACTTCACTTTCACTTTTCACTTTCACGCAATAGAGAAGGAAATGGCAACCCACTCCAGTGTTCTTGCCTGGAGAATCCCAGGGACGGCAGAGCCTGGTGGGCTGCTGTCTATGGGGTCGCACAGAGTCGGACACGACTGAAGCGACTTAGCAGCAGCAGCAGCAACAGCTTATGCTTGTTCTCTCCACAGCACGCCATGGCTGTGCAGAGTTGCCTTGGCGGCGGGTGGGTGGGTAGGGGGATGGAAGGAAGAGGGGCACAGGCTGTGACTGATGTGGAGGTACAGCAGCCCACCCCTGACTCAGGGTGGAACACCTTCTGTGGTGCGATTCATGATCTGAGTTTCCCATGGGATCAGATTGAAACTAGGGGTCTCCTGAAATCATGTTTTGGCCTGACTTCTTCCGCAGCTCTGTCCTGTTTCCCTCACTCACCTATCGGATTCTCCTTAGAGCTTTACCTCCCTGAATATGCATCTTAATCTCTAAGGCTGAAGCTAAGAGAAGGTAAATGATTTTCCCAAAGTCACATAACTTCTAAGCAGCAAGGCCAAGATCAGAAGCTAACTTTGTCTAACACCGCTTTGCACTATGCTCTGTGGATTCACAGAAGATTCACTTTTAGCCTCAAGAATGGTATGTACATACATGGCAGGGGTTGTGAAAGAGCCCTTTCCCACCTGAGGATCATGCTGGACTTTGGGTCCTAGGGTAGCACAGGGGCTTGAAGACATCCCTGCAGTGTGGTATATTTCTGGGGTCTTGCTCAGTCTTGAGCAGATCTAAATTTTGTGAGGCTAAAACTTGTACAGTTTGGGACTGTACAGTTCTTTTTAAGAGAAAGAATCACAAGTTACAAATGCTAAATTAGGTTCAGGGCCTTGGAGGCGCTTAATGCATGTGAGGGGCTGAAGCTTTAGCTTCACTGGGTTCCTTGTAAATCCATCTCGGCTCAGTGTCCATGTTCTAGGTGGCAGCTGGATATGTCTCGGCTGACTGCTTCATCTCTTAAGGAGGTCAGAGTGAATCCTAATTCTAAGCCAAGGCATCTCAGATGTGTTGCTTTAAAAAATAACTCTGGTTACTTAAATTGTTTCAAGACCTGTTGCAAAATATTTCAAAATGAAATGAATTTTAGTTATTTCTTAAAACACAAATATGTTTTAGGAAAGAGTCAGGCACGACTGAGAGACTGAACTGAACTGAAAACATAAATGTGGGTCTTGTATAATGTTCACAGTGAGAGGGAAGTGAAGTGGAATCAAACAGGCAGACAAGGATAAAGTAGTAACAATATGTAAAGAGGTTAGGACATTTGGTTGCTCTTGAAGGAAGTGATTGTGTTTGTGACACTGCTTTCTAATATTGGAAAATGCTTGACGAGGTCTAGAGAGACCTTTTCTCCCAGTCAGAGCTCCAACTTAGAGTGATGCTACTGAATATTCAAAAATCTTTTGTGAATCCCCAGAGCCCAGGTTTAGTCTGATAGGATCAATCACAACTGCATAACATTTCAGTTTGTGTGTCTGGGTTTTTGTCAAACCTATGTAGTCAATGCAAAAAGTGTAATGACACCCATGCATTTTTATGTCCTTGCAGATCAGTGTTTACATATGTGCGAGTGAAGCAGCACACCTTTAAGGTGACCTGATACTCAAGCAGTTCTTCTAGCTCCTTCTGCTCCTTTAGTAATTGCTTTTGCTTAGATGTCAAATCTTCCCGTAAATTTTTAATTTCTAATTTCTTCTGCATTACTTCCTTACGTAATTCTTCAGTGCTTTCTCTCAATAGTCTCATCTTCTTCTCCATTTCCTTTAAAAGGCATGAAAATCATCAGGTTATACAGAGTCTGAGCAAGGATCTGTTTGGCTAAAAATCAAATTAAAAATTTTACTTACCATTTTAATTATATTTGCTCTGAGCTTCATAAATGATTTCTTACAGAGTTAAATGCAACTTTTGATTTCTGACCTCTTCAATAAATGCATAGCAATTATATGTGTTAAACGTTTTACATTAGATTTGAACTCTTTTTTTTTTTTTAATTAATGCTCTTTTCGGTCTTCCTACATTTTAAATGTTTCCTTTTTTTGAGTTAATGTTTATTTGATACCAAAAAGCATTAGTAAAAATTTCCAGCCTTTTTTTTAGTAGCTTTGTGATTTGACAAATCAGATACAAATAATGTTTGAATATCTAGGTTATGGTTAGTCTGAGTCACACATGAGAATTAAAGATTAGGGAGTTCATATTTGGAATGTCTCTAGTCCTTGACATTCCTTAATCCTCCACTCTCATTAATACTACTTCTCTAACTCATGCACAGTCTCCTCAAATGCCCTCTGCCTCAGACTCCTAACAGGGCTTTGACTGTTTCCCGTGACTGATTATCTGAGAAGTGTTTAACTTATGAGAGAGAAGCCTTCTTGTACTCAGGAGGGCCACACGTTACTAATGACTAAGGGGAAGGATCCACTTAGCCTTCTCTGGCCTTTCTGCATATGGCTTTCTTCCACTGCTGTTCTGGAGGGTAAAATTGGTGAGTGATCCTATGATCTGAAACTAAAATTCAAAATACTTTTTCCCATAGAATCTCTGTGGTGGTTAGGAATACTTATATGATAGTATATAATATATACATATATGCATATGTATACATTCTTACATTCATATATAATATGATGTATATTTATACTCATATGTGTAATAGTATCTTACTCTATGTTTAACAAGTTTTTGTGCCTTGGAATTAAACCACCAACAACATACTTTTTTAATAAAACCATTCAGAAGGTGTAGTGCAGTCCCATTTACTGTGATGTGTGCTGATTCTTCCATTTACTTTCTATGATAGATTGCAAAAGAAAGGGACATAATTCCTCCTAATCTTGTTTGCACACCTCTTTGCAGTATGGCTGTGTCATGTTTAGATGTAGGAGGACCTCTGCCCCTTGATTCCAGATGTGGCACTATGACTTGCTTGGACCAATGTGATGTTACCAACAGTGATTTCAGCAAAGGCTCAAAACCTGCTTGTGTTGAGGTTTGCCCTTTCTTGAGACTATTTGTCTCTTTCTTGAGACCGGAAACCCTTCCATCATCATGAGACTAACCAGTGACGTGTGACCTTAGACCAACTACACCGAAATGACTGACATACAAATGAAGCCATCCTACCCCAACTGAGCCAGCTCAGGCTAGAAGAATTCACAACTGTTGAAAATGAGAAATGGCTGTTGTTTTAAACTAGTACGTTTTAGGGAAGTTTGTTAGGCATGAATTACTAAGTGATACATCTGTATAAAAATTTCTTATAGTCAGCTTGAGACATTCAGGAAGCTAAAAGAGTAATAACTATAGCAAAAATAATGTTTTTAAGTGCCAACCATAGAATCCTTTTTTCTTCTGAAAACAAAGCAGATATTGTCCAACCAAACACAACCTAAATTAGATGCCAAGTAGCTAAATCCTGTAATAGGCACACTTATGCTTACTGCAGAAGTTATACAGGTATTGCTTTCATCATCATCCATAGTTAAGACTTCTGGGTCTTTCAAATGTTTCAGGATATGGTTTCTGTGATAAACATTAATATTTATCAAAAAGGTTGTTTCAATCCAGCTGTATTTAACAAAAGTCTAGATCATCTAAGACTTACTCCTGGCTTAGGTATCTTCTCAAATTCCTTTAGTATGAGGTTTTTTTCTTCCACTAAGCTGCAAAAAAAAAAAAAAATCAACTTTGACAAAGTACAAAAAAGTAAAGTATTTGCACCGTAATAATTTTCTACTTTCTCTTCTCAGGATGCACTCTCAGGTGTGTTTGTCAGCCTGGTGTCCATCCTTGGTGATGGCTTTACTGACTCCCACAGGTTCATGTAGGGGCTTCCTCTCCAGTCCTCCCTAACACTGTACACACACCCATCAAAGGAGTTCTCTCACCACATTGTAACTGCTTGGGATCACGACCTCCCCTCCAGACTCAGGTTCCTTCCAGGCAGGCTCTGGGCTTTTTATTTATATTATTTACAAGAAACTAGTACCTGTCTGGAGAAGGCAATGGCACCCCACTCCAATACTCTTGCCTGGAAAATCCCATGGACGGAGGAGCCTGGTGGGCTACAGTCCATGGGGTTGCTAAGAGTCGGACACAACTGAGCGACTTCACTTTCACTTTTCACTTTCATGCACTGGAGAAGGAAATGGTAACCCACTCTGGTGTTCTTGCCTGGAGAATCCCGGGGACGGGGGAGCTGGGTGGGCTGCCCTCTATGGGGTCGCACAGAGTCGGACACGACTGAAGTGACTTAGCAGCAGCAGCAGCAGTACCTGTCTGGATTACTGATACAGCCTTTACTGGTTCCATCTAATTAGAAGATCCCACTAGCCAGAAGGTCTAAAGAGACATGCATACCAGGTTTGTTTTTATGAAACTATATTTGCAATAAGTAAATTGAAGGTTTTTGCAATAACTGTGCGCCACACAGAATTTTATAGGTTAGTTGTGTGGACTGTAGGCTGAAGCTGAATTTCTTCAGAGTTTTGAATACTTATACCTTTCCTTTTAGAAAGAAAGAAAGTGTGCGACCTCATGGACTGTCACCTGCCAGGCTCCTCTGTCCATTGAATTCTCCAGGCAAGAATACTGGAGTGGATAGCCATTCCCTTCTCCAGGGGATCTTCCCAACTCAGTGATCAAACCTACGTCTCCCGCATTGCAGGCCAATTCTTTACCATCCGAGCCACCAGGGAAGCCCTTTCCTTATAGAGCTTGTGTATTCAGTTCAGTTCAGTCACTCAGTCGCGTCTGACTCTTTGCGACCACATGGACTGCAGCATGCCAGGCCTCTCTGTCCATCCCCAACTCCCAGACTTTACTCAAACTCATGTCCATTGAGTTGGTGATGACATCCAACCATCTCATGCTCTCAACGTGTGTATATACTGCTATTTTACTTCCAAGCTGTTGATCCTGCACCTCAGCTGTGTTGCCACCAGGGGGTAATAGTGTGCTGCCATCGCTGGGTTGCAAAGCCCACCTGAGTGTCCCTGAATTTCAAAATGGTGACATGAGACTCTCCCACAAGATAAGACTTAGTCTCTTCTTTGAATGCAAAATGTTTTTTTATCTTGAGAAAATGTAAAATGGCTAATCCTTTTAAACATTTTAAATTAATTAAATTTCAATCATACATTTTCCCCTTTTTCATTAAGAAACATTGAAACTGAGAAGTGAGGCACCTCTTCCAAAGTCACCAGTCAAGGCTAAACTGACTTTCAAACTCAGCTCTATCCACCTCCAAGGCACTGTTCAGTATCAAGCTATACCTGGAATACACTATTATTGAAATATTCCACTGTTTTTTAGAATTTAGATTGCTTTAGATTTTTGCTTTTATAAATAATAATAGGCATCTTCATGCATTGTCTTTTTTCTTGTTTTGGATTCTCATTTTTGTGGGGCATTACTGGGATAAGAAAA
>NW_011494832.1:728513-742884 GCF_000754665.1 Bison bison bison | reverse complement strand
ATAAGAAAAAGTTATTGTGTGTGTGCCTTTTGATATACATAGACCTCTAACCTTTCAAACTGACGTTAAAATCTAAAACTGACACTTTCAGCTTTCCTGACTTAGGGGTGTATCAGCATCAAAGCTCCTCAGGATTCGTTTCTTTTCTGCAGCAAGAGTCGTAACTGAACCATGTCATCAAAGGATTTTGGTTTTAAGGACTTGTAGGCGAAGAAGCAATGATGGAAGCTGTGTGTGCTGCCAGGTGTGTGAGGCATCATCCACCATCAGGAGTAGAACCAGCTTGACTGGGTGGAAGTCTTAAGAAGGTCAGTTTCTTATCCAATATAATCAACAGCCCATCTACAAGTCAGGCTGTCCAAAGCTGGGCTGCGCTGCTATGGAGGCTGTGAGCCCCCATCACTGGAAGTGTTTGAGCACACAATGAGTGGTTACTGAGAGAAGGTTTGGGTGATTCTGAGAGTATTCAGGGCTGAGAAGCTCTTTGGAGACCAACAGTTCTCAAACTCTGACAAGAATAAGAATCACATAGGAAGTATGTGAGCAACTCATGTTATCTTGGGTGGGAAGGCCTGGACAGAAAGTGGAATTGTTAGTTTTAGAGTTGGATCTGCCTTTTAAACATGGATCTAAGGTGCTTCTCTTTCAGTTATGAGGACTATATGCAGCAAAACCTGTTCTAAGCTCTTTCTGTTCTTGGTTGCCACAAGAACTTTTTTTTTTTTTTTTTAATGTTTAGAAGGTAAAATCTGTTCCAGCTGTGAGTTTTTTCCTTACTACTAATCCTGATGATCTGCACGTCCCTCTGTCAGTCTAACTTTCTGGAATTCCAGAGGCATCACTAAAGTAATCTCTCTGTTCCTTTCTTATCAGATGTTTGGTTTTTGGTTCCAACTTTGCTATCGCTATTGGACTAAGAATGGAAAATGACTGCTATACCCCTGGGTGAGCGCCCACAGGGAACGAGCCACGGCAGAGGAAGTAGTCCCGAAGGCCGTGATCACACCGCACAGTCCTGCACACGTGCAGCACGCGTGTCCCCCACTCCACGTCCACATGCACAGCACAGCACTGGCCGTGGCTCTGTTTCCCCGGCCGACTAAGACTTGTCAGGGTATTTCAGATCTAGCATGAGACTCAGCTGATTTGCTGTCCAGATCTTTAGGATTTCTAGGAAGAAGAGAAGCCCCCAAAAGGTAACAAAGTAAAAGCTAGAAAAACCTTGAAAAAAATACTGAATAGTCTTTTCAGGGAAGGTTTCTGGAAAAATAATGACTTCTACTTTGTTTCAAGTATGAGTTCTCAACAGTATTTATTTAATCACTTCATTATTTATTTGTATGTGTTTATTTATTGAAGTAAGTTCCATATTCATTCCTGAACTGCATAGTTACCAAGGGATCATCAGTATTAATCCAAAGCCAAAAACTATTGCAACAGATTTAATTATTAACCAACCATGTTATTATACTTCCCTTAGCACTTATTAAGGAGTTGATATTATTTGAAAACATAAGAAAATCAACTAAATTATAAAGCAAAAATCTTTTCTCTAGAATATTTAAACAATATAGTGTTCTTAGTTGCTAATGATTCAGAAGTTCCTGAAGATGTTGGGGTAGAGGAGCGCTAGTTATTTGGAGTTCTGTTATTCAGGCCCAGAATAAAATGAGGTTTTGTTGTGCTGATCTGAAAAATATCATCTGTATATTTGGATGAATAGTTTTTTTTTTTTTCTTCTCACTGGCTTGGTTTCTTTATTTTTATGTGGGGATGGAAATATCTACTTTCTTCCCAGGGAGGAAGTGTTGAATGAATTTGTTTCCGTACCATGTAATACTAAGTATGTGAAGCCAGTGAAATACACAGCCTGTAAGTCTTTCCTAGTATTTATTTTGATATCGCCATTATTTTTATGGAAATAAGTTTGTTAATTCTTGAGCTGCTAATAGTTGAGGATGCAGGGAAGTCTCTTTAAGCTAAAGTATTACATGTTAACAAATCCAAAAATAATACACACAAAACATTTCCGCAGATGTTCACTTTAAATGTTCTTGTTTACTGTAGATCACTATGTACAGTCCTCACCCCCACCCCCATCCCAAGCGACTCAATGAACAATTTGCCTGTCTATACCTAAAAGGCAAGAGTTCTGGTCATTTTTTTCCTTTCCTCTTGGCAGGAATACTTGGAAATTTTAAACAATTTAAATATCAACTGACTTATGTTCCTCTTACCCTTTCATGGAAATGTCAAGCATTCATATTTTCAATACTAATGAACAACTACCAATTGTTTTAATTTCATTATTTTCTCAACTGAAAGAGTGCTTACAGAGCACAGAAATAGCTAAGCTTTCTTTTTATAGATGTCACTGGTGAGCCTGAAACAAGTTTAGATTGAAAGACAAAGAAGAACTCAGATTACCCTCCCCCCTGAATATAATTCTCCTGATTAAGCTAATCTTCATCCCCCAGTTGAAATAATAGGCCCCAAAGAGAGGATTCAAAACCAGGGCAAGCAAAGTCCTCCAAAGGTCACTCAAATCATTCCTTTATTTCTTAGCAGGACTGAGTTCCATCACTCTGCAGGGAATCTACCTACTCTTAAAAATAGCCAGAGAAAGTTCTGCCACTTTAAACGGTAACACATTCTAGGCGAGATGGTTTGGCTTTCTCTCCAGGCACAGCACATATCACAAAACCTGGACTACAGTTGTTGTGAAATTCTATCTAACTAGCGTGATTTGCTGAACAAACTCTTTCACTGACTGGCTACTCACAGGAGGAATGTTAGAGGAGATTTTACGAATAGCATTTATCCCTTCCAGCAATACATTTCTGCTTTAGTTCACTGAATGACATCCCTCAGATTTGGATAAGTGAATGTGTCTTCCAAAAGGATATCACTTTTTCCCTTGACCTTAAGGAATAGTCTAGTAATAGGAGAAGAGGGTTGACTATGTGGTCCCCGTCCCTGTATTAGAAGAATCAAGGGAACCAGGTATGACCCTCAGCTCACATAGGCTTGTTTGGAAAGTCCTCATGGGGCACTCGCCATGCAGACACGGGATCCGGTACCACAAATGGAAAGGGGCCACCACCCGGGCTGAAGAGGCCAAGAGTGTATGCCAAGTCCTTGCCCTATGGAGTGTGTTCTTTGGTCGCAGCTCCCGATGCTTATAGTTTTCCTGACACATGGAAACCACTACAGGGATCTCCTCTTCCTAAGAGCACCTTCCTGAAACCCGAGCTTATTTTTCAGGGACTTGTTCAGGGACCACCTGTTCTAGGGACTCAAGGAAAGAACTAGGCTTGTAGTTCTCTTATCATTGCTACCTCATAATCCCTATACCTAAAATTCCTTCTTCAGTTAGTCCACGTTTTTTCTCCTAGTTTATGTGGAAGCAGCTTTGCTTGCATCTGTCTTCAGCAAACTTGAGAGAATCGCGTACTTACCTATTCAGTCTGTACTGATTGTGGAACTCTCTTTCCTTCACTGCATTGTATTCATTTTGATACTTGAGAAGTTGTTCTCTCATTTTGGAAACTTCGGTGGTGAACGCCTGTGGAAAGTTATCAGCTTGCTGCAGGTGAAACTGCTGCTCTTGTATTTGCTCAGTGAAACGTTTGGCATCCTGTAGCAGCTGGACCTCTGATTCTTGTGTGCTGGATCCCAGAAAAACAGATTTGCATAATGAGCAGTGTATACCTTCAATGCCCTTGGTAGCTCCTGTGGGGGGTCTGGTGAGGTGTGGAGGGAGTATGTCCATGCTGGGTTCAGGTCAATTCAGTGGCATTTCTGTGCCAAGTATTGCACTAGATCTTAAAGGCAAATGGAACTCACACCTAGCCGAGGGGAGCAGACATGAGTAGGAAGCTGGAGTACCAGCTGACAAGTGCTGCCACCCGTGTCTAGATCAAGATGGTGGGAGATGACAGAGAAAGGATTAGTTGGATGGGAATGTGATATTTGCACTTGACCTTCCAGCAGATATTTGATCATGACCTTCCAGCGGGTGAGAATAATAATACCAAGAAGAGTGGGTTCTCCCTCCAAATGCCCTAGCAACCCTGGCTTTCTTGAATTCGTGGATTCTCATGACCTGATTAAAGGAAAATCTTTTCTTCCTTAGTAATAAGAAAAAACAGTTAAATTTTCTAATGACACTTTACCAGGAAACTAGGAAGAAAAATTCTTCTATAAAATTATGTACTTAATTTACATATTTTTGATCATAACTTCAATGCCTGGCTACAGATGTGAATGTCACAGAAAAGAGCAGTTCCTACAATTCCAAGTATATTCTGTGGCTTTGGCCTTATCTTGGGAAAGGGTTAAGCATGGGGCTTGAGGCAGAATTGAATGAGCATAGAAACTGGACTTATTGGACTCTCCCGTGTCTTCAAGGAATCACTGACCTATGGTGCAAGCTAGTGTCAGATCCAGCTTTATCAGCAGATCTGACTCTTCTTTCTCAGAAATCCTCCCTCCTTGCATTTGCTGTCTCTCCAGTTCAGAAGCAAGACCCTGCCAGTTCCTGTTTTAAAGGCAGCACTGTGTGCATGCTCCCCACCAACTTTTCTCACTAGGAGAACTCTTCAGGGTTCTGTTCATTTGCAGAGATGCCCAACAACTTAATCAAGCCTGTCTCGACTGAAGTTACCAGCCCCACCCATTTTCTCAGTCTTTACTACATCATTTACTCAACAGCAAAACATTTATTGGTCTATCAGATGTTTCAGGCACTGTGTTAGGTGCTAAATAGCAACAAGAGCTATAAAGATACACATGTAATTTCCATTCATGAATGCTAGAGTTATTTCTTACAATTCATTTCCTTGTTACCTGATATCCTTAACATGAGTCTTCAACTATGGAATTGTAAGGTATCGTCTCGGGCCATTGAGCCCATTTGCCCTCAGAAAGTAGGCAAACACAGTGGTTGCGGCTCCAGCCAGAACACAAATGGTAATTTACACATGTGAACTTGAAATAGAGCATCAGCAGAAGAGAATTTAACAGCTCCTGTAACATGATTTCTATGGACACCTCATTCAATTTCGGTTCAGCATTTCCAGCCTTTATCTGCCCTGCTGCAGCCCCAGCACCAAGAATGAGGAGTCTGCATCTTCATGTGTTTCCTACCCACCAGGCAGTGGTGGGGAGAGAGTGGTGAGTGTTCGTTGTAATCACAAAAGAGGGAACTCTTTTGTGTTGGGGTCAGAAGGGGGTAAAATGTAGCAGAAGGGAAGTAATGGTTTTGTGACACAGCCTGGAAGAAGGAAGAAAGAGTGCCATGGCCTTGGTCCTGCGTGACTCTCACTGGAGTCCAGGGAGCTGAGCTGTGAGCCAGGCAAGGAGGCAGCCACATCAGCACCACACAGGGCTCTGTGGGGCTCTAGGTTAGAGCTATCCAGAGGGTGACAAGTGTTTCAATCTGCAAGGAGGCTCAGATAACTGTGTGGAATTTCTCGCAGTAAAGTGGTGTGAAATATGTTGAAAAGATCACCCCAGACTTTCCATCTAAATCCTCTAAGTCCCTGAGTCCTGAGAGCTGCGTGTACACGCTGGCATTTGGGATCAGTTGTGGGAAATGGAGTCCCTGTTACAAGGGTGAGGGTGAGAATTTGGTTTGGGGCTGGGGAAGAGAAGGAGACAAGCTGGAGGGTGGTTAGGAGCCAGGATGCAGCTGAGTGTGTATGAAGTGGAGCCCAGGGGAGGGTCTATAGGGATGCAGCTCTGCTCTCCTTCACTCCTTCCCCAGGCTCTCATCCTCAAAGTAGCCAAATACCTGGGCAAGCAAAGCAGTAGGAGTAATGGGTGGATATGAGCGAGGCAGAGGGGGAGGACGGAGTGTCTATCACTGTCTCTCCTTGGGTTTTAATGAAGACGTCATGCAAAGCTATGAGGCAGGAGGTGGGGAAAAGGAAGAGGGGACTTGGGAGTAGCAGCACTACAGATTTCCACTTCTTTCTTCGCTCTCCTTCCCCCTTGATTCCCGATGGCTGACCGCACATGCTTAGAAAACCTTGTTGAATTATTCCATTGTCGCCTAGTCTTCTGACCTCTGCTGATTAGAACTGGGCTAAGGTGAGTGGCTGGAGATAGGAGGAACAGGTGAGAAGTAAAGACAGAAATCTTAGCAGACATAGACTGGAGTTGTTATAGAACCTACACCTCCTGAATGGTGAAGGTGGGGAGGAGAGGATCTTTCAGGAGTGTCCTATAGCAGAGAATGTCAGTGCCTCACCAGAGTCACCTAGGCCCACTCTAGCGGCCACCAGTAGCATTGGTGGACAGTTGTCATATATAACAACAGCATCTGTGTGTCTCTGCCCGAGAGCTTTCTCTGGCCATTGGAACTTATGGCTTCTCAGAGGGTAAGGTAGAGGTGTCAGGGGCTCACCCACCTAGAAGCAACCCTAGATCAAGGGGAGATGGAAATTAGTGAACAGATATACCAGTGTTCTCGTGCTTTCAGTGGGAGAGTTCTGAGGCGTGTTCTGTGGTCACTCAGTGAGACTGAGCCCCGTTTGTCTGCAGTGTTAACCTGAAGATTATCACATCCCCAGCTGAATAACTTTCTTCCCCGTGTCACTTCCCCACTCCCTCATGATAATGTTCTTAAACCGCTTGAACTCAAATCTTGGTCTCAGAGTCTGCTTTGGGGAAAATGAAAAATAAAATGGGTCCCATTTCAAGTAAGAAGTAGAAGCATGAGTAAGTATGTCTCCATGTTGGTAAATAGCATACCTCATCACGGTATCATGCAGCAAGGTGTACTTGGCTTTTAACTCTGCCATCCTGGTTCCAGGAAGTTTCCCCAGAGCATGTAACTAGCAAAGAGAACACAAGGAACACAAGACCACTATTAGCCATAATCCTCTTTATGCTTTAAGCAAAGATAAAATGGATATATCATAAAATCTTTCAACTAAACATTAGGAAATACGCAACAACAAGGCACATTAGAAAGGTGGCAGGTGTTCAGAGAAGATGGTTCTAGTTCTATTGGGCTGAGTTCCCTCTCAAGATGAATACTGTGATTTCTCCATCTGTAAACTGAGGGAAGGAATTGATTTAAATTCTTCCAGCTCTAAAAAAATCTCATGTATCTAGCTTTAGCAAACACGGTACAGAGTATACATTACTAGGGTGGCTATTTGTAAGTTGAAAGAACTAGTAATTATTGAGCGTCTATTATGAGCAGCTGTTGTACATCAGCTATTTCATTCTTGAAAATGATTTGTGAATAGGGTTTTTTGCCTTTCAAACTGAAGTTTAGAAAGCTTAAACAATGTGTTTAAAGTTACAGAAGTAGTTAACACCAGTCGTTGTTGAGTCACTAAGTCATGTCCGACTCTTTTGTGACCCTGTGGACTGTAGCCCGCCAGGCTCCTCTGTTCATGGGATTCCCCAGGCAGGAATACTGGAGTGGGTTGCCATTTCCTTCACCAAGGGATCTTCCTGACCCAGGGATTGAACTCGTGTCTCTCGCACTGACAGGCAGATTCTTTACTGCTGAGCCACTACAAATGTCCCCAAATGTATTTATATGCCACCTTAAATATAATTCATATGTAACTTTTTAAGTGTTGTTTTTGATAGGTTGACCTAATATTTGATTTTATAAACATTTAATTAAACACATTTATTTTGGTTCTGCAGTTTTCTTTCTGTGTTTCTGAGCCAATATATAATTTATTTTGAATCACAAACATTTTCATTGGCTTCAAAAAAGGGTGCAGGCCATAGGCATTGTGCCTTTAAAGTCTAATTGGTTAAAAAAATTCACATATGGGCACTCTTAAAGGAGACAAGTAACTGGGAAAATGTTAGGAAAAGGTTAAGTGTGTGAGTGTGGGCTTATATGAGTATGTGTGTACTAGGAAGCCCACATGGGAGCCAGCCTTGTAACTAGCAACAAACTAGCCTAGTGAGATAGTCACTGAAGTTAAGCCATTGCTGCTGCTGCTAAGTCGCTTCAGTCGTGTCCGACTCTGTGCGACCCCATAGATGGCAGCCCACCAGGCTCCCCCGTCCCTGGGATTCTCCAGGCAAGAACACTGGAGTGGGTTGCCATTTCCTTCTCCAATGCATGAAAGGGAAAAGGGAAAGTGAAGTCGCTCAGTCATGTCCAACTCTGAGCGACCCCATGGACTGCCACCTACCAGGCTCCTCCAAAGTTAAGCCATTAGGAAAGGTAATCATAGAATCATGTGTTTAAAAACACATATAGTATTTTGTTTTAAGGCTGTAAAGACCATTACCTCCCATCCATTGCCCTGCACCATGGAAACAAGTGAACTGACATAGGGCCTGCCCTACAGTAGCTCCTGGTTTGAGGCGATAGGGACAAAAGAAATTATTAAATGCTTAGAACTACAGTCAGTAGTTTTATTGTTCATTAAAAAAGTGTATCTGATATTTTGTAATTATTTTCTTTATGTTGTAAGTTAAAGCAAATACGTAAAATTATAAATTAGAGACCCCTTCCATGGGGTGGAACTTCTAAACTGGTGGTGTGAAGTGGTTGATGAAACCCGTCTCTCAAAGAAACATTGATCAAGCTGGTCAAAATTATCTAAGACACCCATTTATGGTCTCTGGAAATTGACCTAAGGGCATGAAAGAAATTTAGAGGTATTTATTTAATAAAATCTACTGAAACTCAGAAGAGTAAGAAGACTATGGCATTTGCCCCATGAGCTGCATCCATCACTTTTAGCTCCCTCTTGTATAAGAAGCATTCTGGGCAGGGTTGACAGTCAATGAAAATCCCATTGCCCCACCTTTCTATTGCTGAAGATGTATTCCAAGGGGTGGGGCAGCCCCAGAAAGCTGCTGCACTTTACCTCCCTTCGTCCCAAGCTCTGTATGTGAAAGAGCTTTACTGGGTAGGTGACTGAGGCTGTCGAGTAGTGCCCATCCCCACTCCCCGATCTCCTGCTGTACAGGGAGAGTCTCAGTAGGCTTGGCAGCCTAAGATCAGACCCCTTAGCAGATGCTGATCACCTCCTGCCTGAGGATGCTCACTCGATTTGAAACAGTGTAGACAATCCATGCCCCAAAGAATTGTCAAAAAGAATAGTTATCACAAGAATTAACAGTAAAAGGAGGCTAATAGCTTAGTGATACCAGTGGAGGCAGACCAGCAGAAGTTTTAACAAAGAAATTGGGGCCAGAAAGAGTCAAAGAGGGCCCTGCTAATATCACACTTGATACCGGTGGTCCAGAAGGCTGCGGAAAAGCTTAAGGCTGTGACCTGTGAGGAAGAACCAGAGAGGATACTTCCAAGGTCCCCGAGCTAAAGGTGGGGCAAATATGTAAACTCCCTGAACTTTGAAAGCAGTCCTCAAGCCACATACAGATTGAATGGAAAAGAATGAAACCTTGAAATGTTTACTGGCTCAGGAGGCTTAAATACAATCTCTGACCAACCAGTGGTTGACCAAGCTATGGAGCGCCCCCCACCCAAGAAGCCAAGCTTAACGACAAAAACAAGTAAAGATTATCTACACGGAGACATCAGAGGCTGCACAATAACAAAGACTAAACGGCAACAAGAAGAAGCCTGGAGGGGATCAGAATCTGGACTTGCCCCAGTGTTATCCAAAATGTCCAATTTTTCAACAAAAAATCCTGAGATATGCAAAGGAAAAAAGTCAGAAACTGCTTTGGGGTGTGTAAATGTTGGACTTAAAGACTTCAAAGCAGCTATTATAATATGTTCAAAAAATGAAACAAATCACATTTAAAGAATTAGAAGAGATTATGGTGACAGTTCATCAGATAGAGACCATCAGTAAGGTATAGATCTAGGTTAAGAACTAAGATTTTTTAAAAATGATGTTCTTTGGGTAATAAGAATGTATAGTTTTTATATTTTTATTTTTGTTTATCTATATTTCATAATTTTCTCCAAATGGATACATACTATTTTTAATAGCAAAAAGTTAAAATAGGCTTGAGAACAATTGCTATAAGCAATAGGAATTCAGAACAGAATTTCAAACTGGAGAATACTGTGATCAGATCGTAGTGGCAGAAACAGCCAAATTCTAGCTCAGACTTATTGAAAACTCAGCTGAGTTTTCCCTAACTTGAGTCTCAACTGAAACAGCAGTAGTTTGAAGCCTGATGGCAGGTCAGCCATGGATGCCTGTTGGCAGGTTTTATGACCAC
This sequence comes from Bison bison bison, assembly GCF_000754665.1. Classification (NCBI taxonomy): domain Eukaryota; kingdom Metazoa; phylum Chordata; class Mammalia; order Artiodactyla; family Bovidae; genus Bison; species Bison bison. Next base: position 732,696 of record NW_011494832.1, on the reverse strand, counting down.
AGAAAAAGCAAGAAGGTGGACAGGTTTCTTTTTCTATTTGCTATTTACATCACTCCACCAGCCAGATTACCTTTGGTATCCAGAATCTGGAAGAAAGCTGACAGGGCAACACTTGTGATATGTGTTTGTAGTTTCTGCATAACTTGGAAAAGGTTAAATCATAGATGTTCGGAAAAAGCACTGATAAGCTATCTTACTATGGTCTACTATCTTACTATGGTCTATTTTACTAAACACAAATCTCTCTTAAAAAGAGTCGGGTTTCCCTCATGGCTCAGTGGTAAAGAATCCGCCTGCCAATGCAGGAGACAAAGGTTCTATCCCTGGTCCAGGAAGATCCTACTTAGTGTAGAGCAGCTTTGTCCGTGCACCACAACTGCTGAACCTGTGCTCTAGAGCCTTGGAGCTGCAACTGCTGAACCAAAGGCCCTGGAGACTGTGCTCCACAAGAGAAGCCTCCACAATGAGAAGCCTGCACGCCACAACTAGAGAAAAGCCCCCACAGCGTAAAGACCCGGCACAGCCAAAAAGAAATTGAATAAATAAATATAAATACAATTTTAAAAAGAAAAAGATTCAGTTCTAGTAGATGAAATTATTTGTCTGTAAACATAAACCTGGAAAAGACAGTTGCATTTTCACCCTGCATGACACAACTTGGTACAGAAACCAAGTTTGTCATGTTTTAAAAATGCATGCTCTAAGAAATAGAGCATAAAGCCGAATCTTAAGTTGTCAAAGAGTATATACAACAAAAGGTTAGATATAATGTCAGAAGTTCATAAATATGGTTTCACAATAGATTCTTGTGTTTCTGAATCGCTTTGTTGGTAATTGAGATTGGAAGGAAACATTTACTATAGAGCTAAAAGTAACAAGAATTCATGATTCATAGATGACATGTAATAATATGGAAAAAATTTCAAAAATTGAAATTCTAGGACTTTCCAAGGAAACTAATAGCTCAGTAAGAGCTTTTACCAAGTGGACTTATCTAGAAGGGTTCAGCATGAGGAAACAATTAGGTGTCTGTGTGGGTGTCTGTAGGGCAACCAAGGTGACCATGGTTATTAACCTGCTCCATTCTTGTTGCTTCTTTGACATTACCTACTGGTGGTCTCATCCTGAGAAACAGCTGCCATGTTTCGGGAGGTAGGATAAATATTTACCATCCTTATCTCTCTCTCACCCTCTCCCTTTCACTGCTAGAAAAAAAGAACATAGCTATTAGATGTAGCTCAAATGCAATCAAACTCTCAACAATTCATCACTCATTTTGTTTGACTTCTCCCCTTGGTTGTCATATCAAGTTTTAGCTTTTCTGTACACCTAACCTAACACATTCACCAAGAAAACTTTGGCCACCTAAAGTCATCAACAAATCTATTTACCTACACTTACACACAGCCTTAATTTCTTTCCCCAGATCTCAAATATGAAGTCTTCCTTTCCTCTTGGTCATGTCTCATCCATCCACATGTGCTCTCAAATATGTATCTACTATACCTTCCTAGGCATCAGTTATACTTTCTCGCCTTTATAATAACCTCTGCTTCCCCTCTTTGCTGGGTCAACACATACGAGTCAAGTACATTACAAGTGGACTTTGGTTTGAATTCCAGCTCTGCTACTTTTTAACCCTGTAATTTGGAGTAATATTTAATCCATCTGTACCTCATTTATGAAAGAGAAACAAAAATAGCCCCATTTCATAAAGCTGTGAAAGTGAAAGTTGCTCTGCTGTTGCTGCTGCTGTTAAGTCGCTTCAGTCGTGTCCGACTCTGTGAGACCCCATAGATGGCAGCCTACCAGGCTCCTCCATCCCTGGGATTCTCCAGGCAAGAATTCTGGAGTGGGTTGCCATTTCCTCCTCCAATGCATGAAAGTGAAAAGTGAAAGTGAAGTCGCTCAGTCGTGTCCGACTTGTAGCAACCCCATGGACTGCAGCCCACCAGGCTCCTCCGTCCATGGGATTTTCCAGGCAAGAGTACTGGAGTGGGGTGCCATTGCCTTCTCCGAAAGTTGCTCAGTCATGTCCAATTCTTTGCGACCCCATGGACTATATAGTCCATGGAATTCTCCAGGCCAGAATACTGGAGTGGGTAGCCTTTCTCTTTTCCAGGGGATCTTCCCAACCCAGGGATCAAACCCAGGTCTCCTGCATTGCAGGTGGATTCTTTACCAGCCGAGCCACAAGGGAAGCCCTCATAAAGCTGTAGTGAAGACCAAAGGAATCAATATACATAAGGTATTGAGTATAGTATCTTGCCTGGAAAATCCCATGGACAGAGGAGCCTGGTAGACTGCAGTCTATGGGGCTGCGATGAGTCGGAGACGACTGAGCGACTTCACTTTCACTTTTCACTTTCATGCATTGGAGAAGGAAATGGCAAGCCACTCCAGTGTTCTTGCCTGGAGAATCCCGGGACAAGGGAGCCTGGTGGGCTGCCGTCTATAAGGTCGCACAGAGTCAGACATGACTGAAGCGACTTAACAGCAGCAGTAGCATAGTATCTAGAAGGGCTTTATCAATGTTAGTTATTTTATTATTATTATCATTAACATTATCCTCAACCTATAAATTTGCTCCTCTATCTTATAAAAACAAAACATACCTTGAATGCTATGCTCCCATTTAGTTACCCCTTTCTTTCTCTCCTTCTCTTTGATTTCAGTTTTTTCTCAGAAGAGTTGGCTCTGCCCTTTATCTCCACTCCCTTACCTTCCAGTCACTCACCAATCCATAGTGATCAGGCTGCCACTGTATCACCAGATTGGTAAACTGACTGATGATTTCCTTATTTCTCTGGCTGATTTTGATATTTTTCTCATTATCACTGGTTTTCAATAATATGTTTAGGATATGTCTTGGTGTGGTTTTCTTTGGCTTGAGATTTGTTCAGTGTTTTCAATCTGTGGGTTTACAGTTTTCATCAAATTTTGAAAAAAATTCAAGTGTTATTTCTTCAGATATTTTTTTTCTGTCCCCTTTTCATCTCCTTCTGGGATTCTAATTAAGCATGTTGGGCCACTTGATGTCCACAGATCACTGATGTTCTGTTCATTTTTGTCTTCTAGTCTTTTATGTTTCATTTTGGATAGTTTCTATTGTTATATCTAAAATCTTACTCATCTCTTTTTCTTTAGTATCTAATCTGCTATTAGTCCCATCCAGTGAACTTTTCACCTCAAATGTTGTGTTTTCATCTTTAGAAGTTTGCTTTTCGTCTTTTATAACTGCTGCTCTCTCATTATGTTCATGCTCTCCTCTCCCTTCCCCCTACATTCAAAGCATGTGCAGTAGCTGTTTTATTGTCCTTGTCTACTCATTCTGTTTTTGTGTCTACTCCATTATTGGTTTTTCTCATTATAGGTCACATTTTCCTGCTTCTCTGCATGCCTACTAATTTGGACATTTGGACTAATTTGGACTAATTTGTTTGATTGGACAACAGACATTGTGATTTTTACACTTATCCAATATTTAAATGGATTCCTTTAAATATTTTGGGACTTTATGAGTCACAGTTAAGGTACTTGGAAATAGTGTGATCCTTTCAAGGCTTGCTTTGAAACTTCGTTGAGGAAGTCTAGAATGATCTTTCTTTCTGGGCTAATTTGGCCCCACTCCTGAATCAATACACTTCTCCTGTGTCAAGAGGTCTTCTAATCTAACGAACTATTCTTGGCTCTGTGTGAGTTCCAGGTATTGTTCTATGCCAGTTTCTCTGGGGGTTCTTTCCCAGCCTCAGCACAGTCCTCACATGCATGCACTGATCAGCATTCCTCAGCAGATTTCTGGAGTGCTCTTTCTCTCTCTCTCTCTCCCTGTGCAACTCTCCCTTCACCTCACCTGTCTAACTTAGCCAACGTGGCCTCCCTGAACCCCAAACTCTATCTGTCAAATCAGCAAGGCCAGCTGGCTCTGTTTGGAATCCCCTCCCTCTATTATCACTTGGAGAAACACTCTCGTAAGTAGTAAAATGGGGGCAATTATAGAGATCAAATTGCCAACATCCACTGGATCATGTAAAAAGCAAGAGAGTTCCAGAAAAACATCTATATTCTGCTTTATTGACTATGCCAAAGCCTTTGACTGTGTGGATCACAATAAACTGTGGAAAATTCTGAAAGAGATGGGAATACCAGACCACCTGACCTGCCTTTTGAGAAATCTGTATGC
>NW_011494832.1:706180-728097 GCF_000754665.1 Bison bison bison | reverse complement strand
ACTTTGCCAACGAAGGTTCGTCTAGTCAAGGCTATGGTTTTTCCTGTGGTCATGTATGGATGTGAGAGTTGGACTGTGAAGAAGGCTGAGCGCCGAAGAATTGATGCTTTTGAACTGTGGTGTTGGAGAAGACTCTTGAGGGTCCCTTGGACTACAAGGAGATCCAACCAGTCCATTCTGAAGGAGATCAGCCCTGGGATTTCTTTGGAGGGAATGATGTTGAAGCTGAAACTCCAGTACTCTGGCCACCTCATGCGAAGAGTTGACTCATTGGAAAAGACTCTGATGCTGGGAGGGATTGGGGGCAGGAGGAGAAGGGGACGACAGAGGATGAGATGGCTGGATGTCATCACAGACTCGTAGATGGACGTGAGTCTGAGTGAACTCTGGGAGTTGGTGATGGACAGGGAGGCCTGGCATGCTGCGATTCATGGGGTCGCGAAGAGTCGGACACGACTGAGCAACTGAACTGAACTGAACTGATAGTTCTCAACTCATTTATTTACCTATTCCAAGGGATCACTGCCCTATGCTATTGTCCAAAGTCTGGAAACCATTGTTTCACCTGATTTGGTCCATTTTTTAGTTGTTTAAGGTAAAGAGGGTAAATCTAGTTTCTGTTAGTCCATCTTGGTTAGAAGTGGAGCCTTAGTGACCTTAATTATTAAATTCAAACATCCCTCTGTCCTTATTATACATGATAATCTTATGACATTTATTACTATTGACTTCTGACAGTTCATTGTTCTTGAACTCTCTCCTCTGGTTCCTGTGGCATATGGTCTCATGGTTCTTTCCTAATTCTTCTGTTTTTTTCTCACCAACTTTTTGAAAGTTGGTATTGCCCATGCTTTTGACATGACCTTTTTTCTTTTAAAAGTTATCCACTGTACCTAGTCTGAACTAACTGTATAGTCTGAACCTGCCTGTATGCCAATGACTCTCAAACAGAGGAGCCTGCAGGCTACTGTTATTGGACAAACTAGGACTTTGTTTGGGCAAGAGCCATTCAGGACTATGGGAATTAAGAGTTAGAGAGCAATAAACATTTTCCTCTAACATTTAGAATACATGACTTACTTAAATGATATAATATCAACATTCATATACTGTGACCATTTTTTAAGAGAGAAATTTGATATTATGGGGCATTTCATCCATAGATTCTGTTAAACTAGATATGTCAGATAATTTCATAGAATAGACAGAATCTATTTAGTGCTATACACCAGTCTTCATCACTTCTTTTTGAGAATGTGGCAGTAGATAACTAAGCACTTTCCTGACTTCAAGTTATGTCCCCTTGAATCTCCTTCTAGCTGCCAGCAGAGTACTCTATCTAAAACACAATTTTCGTACCTTTCCCCAGGGAGAGGTCAATCCTATTGAGGCATAGCCAGTTGGGGAAGAATGCCTGTGCCTTAAAATACAATTTTCACCTTGCTTAAAACCCTTCAGAGGATCCTATCGCTTTCAGGGTGAAGTCTAAATTACTCTACTTGTTATACAAGGGCCTTGGTTATCTGGAGATTGCCACCCTCTCCAAACTTGGCTCTTCTCCTTCTAAACCTACTGTGACCATTTCATTTCTAGAACATGTCCTGTGGTTGGCAGAATGATGCCCCTCCCCCAATCCCAAGATGTCCATATCATAATCCCTATTATGTGTACATATGTTACTTTTTATGGTAAACGAGACTTGGCAGATACAGACTTTAAGATGAGGACATTATTGTGGATTATCCGACTGAGTCTGGTCTAATCACATGAGTCCTTCAGAGCAGAGAATGTTTCTTGGCTGAGTTAGGTACATGAGATGGAAGAAGAAGGAAAGATTGAAAGTGTGAGAAGGATTTGACCTGCCAGAGGAAGTGGTCCTCAAGACAAGAAATAAGGGCTGCTTCTAGAAGCTGGAACAGGAAGAGAACCAGATACTCCCCTAGAGCTTCCAGAAAAGAATGCAGTCCTATCAACACCTTGATTTTAGCCCATCAAGACCCGTATTGGACATCTCGCCTACAGAATATAATAAATTTGTGTTGTTTAAGCCACCAAGTTTATGGTAATTGGTTATGAAAGCAGTAGAAAATGAATACCGTCTCATACTATGTCTTTGTATGTTGTATTGCCCTAGCTTCAATTTCTCTCTCTTGTCCACTTTGAGAATTCTTATTCTTCTTTTGAAACATCTCAGTCAGCCTCTGTGGCTGACTTTCATTTCCAGGCAGATTACTTCTTTCTCTCTACTGCTTCTTTAAATCTAGATGCGTATCTTATTGTGCACATGGTAAACTATTATCAGCCTATGTTTAAATGTGTCACCCCTGTTAGGCTGTGTACTCCCTGATGATAGAAATCCTAGGGTGTTCATCTCTAAGCCCCAGCACATAGCTTGGTATCTTATAAGTACTGGGTAATATTCTTCACACTGTTTGACTTAAGCTTATCTTAAAACCAATGATGTGGCTGTCAGAACGCTTGTTCATTCATTCACTTCCACTCCAACTTTCCCATCAGAGAGGGCAGGTGTAAAAGGAGGACAAGAGCAGGTAACTTGGCCTCAACACAAGATTTCAAAGAGCAGAGAGTGCCATACAACACAGGCTGCCTCACCCACAGCTCCCCGGCTCCCTTCTGTGTGGTTGGCAAGGCTCACAGGATGAGCAGAGAGCTCTGGTACTGCCTCCCACAGCTGTCTTGTTCCTCCTTTGGTGGCCGACCGCAGGAATGCGGGGGAGGCCACAAGTGGCAAACAGGGCCTCCCAGAGTTAAGGTATCAAATGCAGTGGACATTGTGGGTGAGTAATGCAGGTGGCTTAGCTCTGTGTAAGACTTTAAAGTTAAGTTACAGTAATTTTAAGATAACATGCACAGCCAAATAAATAAAAAGCATGTCTAAGCACATATATGCTAATGAGTGACATTCCTTTAAAATACATTTGTCCCAGTGAAACTGCAGTTGCTTGGAATTTTAACAATCATTTATCCTTTGTTTAAATGATTTTACCCCTACTTCCAAAGATCGTGGGAAAAGAGGATAGCAGGTTGGAGTGGCTGTGAGCCCAGGAGGCAGGAAATGAACCAGATTAAAACCCAGATTCCTCTTTCCAAACTTCAAAGGACAAACTAATGGTTAAGAGTAAAGAAGCTAACTGGGCCAGAGTCCTGAGGGGTATTTACACGATAGTCAGAACATAATGGAGTTAGGAAACAGAGTTAAAACACGAATGACTAAAATCACAAAAACAGGAACTAGAAGAGTAGGGGTGGGGTCAGGAATGGCCGTGTGGGGGCGGGGCAGGAAGAGCTGTGCTGCCTGCCGACTCTGACCAATCAGTTTTCATTCATTTACATGCAGGGGTCCCACCTCTAGGGCACCTTTACAGATCTGGAGTGCCTTTAAGCAGGGAGAGATCGAAAGTGGAGCTGGGACCCATCTCTCACACAAGGGTTTCAAATGTATAAAAGATGGTCAATTATTCATCTCACTATGCAGATCACAGAGTGCAGCCCAAGGAGCCATCACTGTAAAGTGGGGAGCCTGGAGCACGTTGGCTGGGTCCCCGGACCTGGCTACTCTCTGCTGCTGCTCCCACCTTTCAGGGTCCTCTTTGCGCTAAGGATACCTCCCCCTCACCTGGCTGGCAGCCAATTCCTCCAGCTCTGGGCTATGAGGTTACAGATAAAGGATATAGCCACTTCCCACAACAAAGAAACTTGGGACCTTTGGTGCCCACCTTCCTGTTTTGAAGATGCATTTGCCCACACTGCTCTTCCCGGTGTTCATAAATAACAGTGCATTTACCAGAGAGGCATCTGGGAAGCCCCGGTGCCAGATGAGCGTGCTCTGTGGCAGTGTCCTCCACTTCCCCTTCTAGCAGGCAGATTGGGATGGACAGTGAAGCTTTTCATTGCTAACCGAAGAAGTGTTGTTTGGAAAAGAACAAAAACCCGAAGTGACAGCTCGCAACTTCCTCATTAATACCATGAAATGGAAACTCAGGAGCAGAATATGAGGATGTTTGAGTTGCATTCTTGCTAATCTCCTGGTAGGGGAGCTTTAAATCTTGGCAACATATTTGGGCAAGCCATTTAAATTTTGTTTATTTTATCCCAAAGTTTTTTAATCTTTTTGATTCTATTGTAAGTGGAGTTGTTTTTGCAATTTCATCTTTGGATTGTTTATTTCTAGTGTGCAGAAGCCATTTGATTTTGATGAGTAAAATTATTAACCATGAAAATATAGGCCAATCCTTAAAACCTGCTGTAAGCTTTCCTATGAGTTCTACGGATGTTTCTGTTAAGCAGAATATCTCTCACTCTTTTATTCATTTGATATAGCCCAGATATCTAGAACCTGCTGAACAGTAGAAATATTTCATCGTGATGTTACTATAGCTCACGCATTCCTCAATTAGAGTGCTTATCTTTAACGTTGAAATCATGCTCAGATGTCTATCCACCAGATGGGAAGCTCTCTGAAGGTGGAAATCATTCTGATGTCTCAAGAACCTAGCACACAGCAGGTGCTAAGCACATGCCTCAAGAATCCATCAGCATCTGGCAGATAGGGGTGTGGCATGAGAGGCTGCACATATCAGTAAAATAACTAACCACGAAAATAGAGGGCAGTCATTAAAACTTGCTGTTTTACCTCAATATATGACCTGTCCTCTCCATATACACATGTGAATTGGGCCAAAAGGATAAAGGACATCACCGAAATAATATAAAAAAGTCAATCTAGAAGGAACACCAACAGCCTGAAGGGTGTGCGTGCATGTGTGGTGTGTGTGTATGTGTATGTGCATGTGGGCAAGTGTGTATAAAAGTTAAGAGGATATAAGCTGGTATTATGTGTAGAAGATTTATGGATTGGTTGATTGTATGTGGAATGCACACTCCCCATACAGGTTGGAATGGAATATTAGCCTTTGAATAGAAAAACTGTCAAACATTTTCTCCTGACAGCTTGTCACTGGGGGAAAGTCCTCAACTCAACCTGATCTACTTCCAAGGATGCATAGCTCAGCCCATAATTACTCAGACTTCTGTAGACTGTTAGGTCAAATTTAAGTACCAGAAATATTAAAATCCATGAATAAAGCATACAATCCAATACCTGAATGTTTGAATCCTAACAAAAACTCTTTAAAGGGAAAGATAAGAGAATTTTTATAATTAAATGGGTATTATAATGTGTTATACTTAAACTGAAAGTTAGATCCTCAGAATCTTTTGTTATGTACTTATATGAACCAATTAGTCACTTTATAGATTTCTTGAAATACTATAACTTCAATGGTAACCAATGGATAGCAATTGCTCATGGTAATTATAAAACAGCCTATTCTGGGATTTCCTCAGAAAAGGGTGGAATATTCAGAAATTAACACAGTTTGCCAAGAAGTCTGTTTTTTTATGATATTTGAAGACATAGTTTTTAGTTTTGAAAAAAGAAGAGAAAACCATATAATGTCACCAAGTATAATTTTAAAACTTTTTCACTTGATACCAACTTTGATACCCAAGCAAAGTAAAATAAAAATACATGAAAAAAAGTTTAAAAAGTAGATTTTAACAAACACTTCACCAAACACAGCTGTTTCTAGTTCACTAAGTCAGTGATTACAAAATATTTTAATGTGCTTGCTGGCAAACATGAAGAGCCTCATTTCATGGAAATGCCACATTTCCAGTTATCCTTGATAGGTTGTAAAATTTAGGGACTGGTAACTATTTCTACATATTTCTTAATCAGGAAAAGTAGGTAAGATACTGCCCATATCTCTTAAAATATGTGAGATGCACCTGAATCCATGTCACAGCAGTGTATTTTACTCCAAATATTACAAACTAGCAGTCCCAGATGGTGCTAGGGGTAAAAATTCCACCTGCTAATTCAGGAAACCTAAGAGACTCAGGTTCCGTCCCTGGGTTGGGAAGATCCCCTGGAGAAGGAAATGGCAATCCACTCCAGTATTCTTGTCGGAGAATCCCATGGACAGAGGAGCCAGGTGGGCTACAGTTCATAGGGTTGCATAGAGTCAGACATGCCTGAAGCAACTTAGCACACAGCAGTCAAAAGTACAAATCTGCAGATATTTTTAGTATGTACAGTTTTTAAAATTAGAAAATTAGCTGGTACCATCTAAAAACTTGTAGATTTTGCCATAAAGACTGAATTTCCAGCTTCTCTTGAAAAAACTTTAGATTTGATGACACTGGATTCATATTCTAACATTATAATAATCAATTGGCATTTAGCAGAGACTGACTTTCAGAAGTAATAAAAGAGGTTTCCCCCTTTTAAAAGGAGCCCAGTCTACCCTACCCTTTCAATGTATGTACAATGTACTAACACCTAGGCTGTTTCACTTGTTACCTTTACAGACCTGTAGTAGTAGGCATTTAACATTGGAATGCTGCTTTGTTTCATGCTTTATTAATACACATACACAAACACACATAACTATATCGGAAGTTTAAAACTTAATGCTTTAAAATTTCTGAGATTTTCTTACTGTTTTTCCATTTTAGTTTCTGATAATTTTATGAAAAGATTAAATAAATAAAAAAAAGCCCAGGTCCAGATGGCTTCACAGCTGAATTCTACCAAAAATTTAGAGAACAGCTAACACCTATCCTGCTCAAACTCTTCCAAAAAATTGCAGAGGAAGGTAAACTTCCAAACTCATTCTATGAGGCCACCATCACCCTAATACCAAAACCTGACAAAGATCCCACAAAAAAAGAAAACTACAGGCCAATATCACTGATGAACATAGATGCAAAAATCCTTAACAAAATTCTAGCAATCAGAATCCAACAACACATTAAAAAGATCATACACCATGACCAAGTGGACTTTATCCCAAGGATGCAAGGATTCTTCAATATCCACAAATCAATCAATGTAATACACCACATTAACAAAATGAAAAATAAAAACCATATGATTATCTCAATAGATGCAGAGAAAGCCTTTGACAAAATTCAACATCCATTTATGATAAAAACTCTCCAGAAAGCAGGAATAGAAGGAACATACCTCAACATAATAAAAGCTATATATGACAAACCCACAGCAAACATTATCCTCAATGGTGAAAAATTGAAAGCATTTCCTCTAAAGTCAGGAACAAGACAAGGGTGCCCACTTTCACCATTACTATTCAACATAGTTTTGGAAGTTTTGGCCACAGCAATCAGAGCAGAAAAAGAAATGAAAGGAATCCAAATTGGAAAAGAAGAAAAAAAAAAAAAAAACAGATGCAAAGCTACTGCAAAAAACTTACTCCAATTCTTTCTATAGTTTCTTCATGGAAGTCCATTATTAGTAATTGATCTCTTCATCTTATATACTTCTGAACTCTGTTTTATAAAATGTAGATACTTTGGGGAATTGCAATGTGCTAAACTATATCACAACATGATGTCATTAATAACACAGTGTTAAAAATGTGTATTGGAAGTAGACTTTAGTGGTTAAGAGTTGAGGCTTCATAGTAAACAGAGAGATTTAAATCTTATCTGTAAAATTCAATATTTTTTTGGTTTCTTTAAGCCAAATGAAAATGACAGTTTTGAAGCCACCTACTTCATGGGGTCATTAATGTATTAATGAAACATGTAAGTACTTAGAATATTACTTTGCATGTATTAAGCTTTTGGTAGATATGAAACAAGTATAAACTATTATTATTAGAAATGAAACAATCAAAAGAAATTCCTTGAACACTCCCTCTTTGAGTGAGTGCAGAATACACATGCATGTGCACACACACACACACACACACATGTATTATTTGTTCTCAAGGAGCTTATGATAAACCTATGGAGTGATAGCATATCTGTTTTTCTCTTAATTGTAAACGCAGAATGTACAAAGACATGCTAAATATTGCCATAGAAAAATAAATAAATATGATTCTGATATTTTTGACTAACATTTTAAAAATATTCAAATTGAGATATTTTATTATTTGGATATTGAAATATATTTTATTCAGTTTATTAAAACTTTATACACCATGGAAAAAAATTAAGTTAAAAAGGTTCTGAGAAGAATGTGAAAAAAATGTGTCAATTGGCTCAATTTTGGAGGAGGGGGCTGAAAAACAGGAAACGTTCAGTTAAAATAAAGAGCTTTTCCTTATCTACAAACATTATCCTAGCAGCTATTTTTTGGCTTTGTACATTATAAGCTTTGACAAAATAGCAAATTATAATTTGTAAGAAAGTTGCACATAAATTCTGAACAACTTACCCTAGCAGTTATCATTTTAGTTGAGGTTTGAGCCAAGTAAGTAAACACTGAGTAATGCAGTCAAATGAGAAAATAATATCCAGGCAAGTCAAGCAGTGGAACCCTAGGGATTCTAAGAGGGGGGTCTTTGGGACAAAAATATAGATTCAGAAAAAGCACGCTGCTGCTGCTGCTAAGTCGCTTCAGTTGTGTCCGACTCTGTGCGATCCCATAGACGGCAGCCCACCAGGCTCCCGTCCCTGGGATTTGAAAGAGCATAATTTATGACTTACAAAAGACTGAAAATTCCATTAAGCTAGGGACCATGCTCATCTTTCCCATCACTGTGTTTCCAAGGTCTAGTTCATATGGAGCTCACAAATACATGCTGAGTAAGTGAAAGGAAACATACATGCAAGTGCTTAGCAAATAGCAGTCATTCAATAAGTATTTATTAAATGGGTAAATCATCAAATGAGTTTATTAAATAAATATCAATATTTATGAAATGGAACCCTACCATAGTGAAAGTCGCTCAGTTGTGTCCGACTCTCTGTGACCCATGGACTGTACAGTTCATGGAATTCTCCAGGCCAGAATACTGGACTGGATAGCCTTTCCCTTCTCCAGGGGATCTTCCCAACCCAGGGATAGAAGCCAGGTCTCCTGCATTGCAGGCAGATTCTTTACCAGCTGAGCCACAAGGGAAGCCCAAGAATACTGATGAAAATATACAAAAAGTACAAATTAATAATTCTTCTTTTTGACATTTTTTATTGAGAGATTGTTATGTTAGGTGCTTTATGTATGTTATTTCGTCATCACAATAATCCTATGAAATAAATATTCCTATCTAAAATTTAAAAATAAAACTGAAGATGCTTGAGAAACTTGAACAAGGTCACAAAGCTCTTAGGAGGCTTTGTAGGAATTTGATCACAATCCTATTCTGTTACTCATTTTTAAATGAGTTAGGGAAGCTCAGGAATAAGCAGCATAATCTTGCTGATAGCTTGGAGATAGTGTGCAACACATCTAGAGAACTAAAGGTAGTACAGGTTGGCAGGTATAAAAGACCATGTAGGGGTGGGCAATACTTATAGAAGGACACTGTGCCAAGTTGATGCTGTGAGGCCGGTAAGAGGAAGAAGATGATATTGGCTAATTTGAAATCACTTATAGTGTGAAACCAAACAACAGTAGTCAAAAATAATTATAAAAAGGGAGAAATGCTATTACATAATGGTATGAATATAAAAGTAACTATTATAACAAAAGCACAAGTCTTCCTAAAATCCAGATACTCTACTATGTATAAAGAGACACGTTAATAAATATAAAGGACAAATAAACTTTAAAATAGAATTATACTGTAAGAAGAGAAAACAGGCAAGGAGCTAGTGATAGAAGCAATACTTGTTTGAATACTTTGTTTTATAGACATGATTTAGAGCAGTATAGTACCTTAATTATAAAATTAAAATCATTTCCTAAAAGCTGAAAACAGAATAAATCAATCAAACATAACTATGTATCCAGTTGTTTCATAACTGCATGATAACTTTAAAAATTATGTAAAACAGGGAAGTATGAACTGACTGGATAGCTAATATATCAAGTAATTTTTCTTAGTTGAGGAAATATGATTATGGCATCATGGTTACATTTTAAGGGAATTTTTATCTTTTAGAGATACATAATGAAATATTTATGAACAAAATTGCTTTGATATTAGGAATTTGCCTTACAGTAATTAGCAGTTCAGTGATACGGGAAATAAGTGAGGGATGAATTGATGATTGCTGAAGCTAAGTTTTGGGTTCTTGGGGGCTCCTATATTATTTTCTTTACTTTAATGTAGTTTTGGAAATTTTCTTTAAAGGGTTATATATATTTCTTGATAATCAGAAGTATCAGAATTTAGATATTGAAGAGTGTTGACCTAAAATACTTTAAAGGCCATTAATTTATTTCAGTAATATTATAGTTTCTATATATATATAATAATTATATATTATGTGCTTCCCTGATATCCTATATAATTATATCTTATAATAATCAAAATTATAATATATATTTAATCATCCCTATAGTCAACATTGGGCTTCCCTGGTGGCTCAGATGTTTAAATAATCTGCCTGCGGTGCTGGAGACCTATACCACAGAATTAGAATATACTATATTGACTAGTTTAAAAAGAAAGCATAAAGGAACAAAATTTCCTAGAACATATTACAAAGATACTTTGAATATGTTCTGATATTCTTATCAAACTTAGAGACTACATTCTATTCTACAGAGGAAAAGAGATACAACATTGATTGGTATTTCATCAAAGTAGTTATTTTTTATAGAGAATACCCTTATTTTGAGCATTTTGAGAAGTGCTGTGTATTTTGAGAACAATAGATGAATGTAATTAATATATAGATGAATAAAATATTAGTTATAATTGCAAAGAAATCTGTGGGAAAATCTAAACGACAGTGTTTAGGTTGTGCATAATAACAATATATGCCAGAACAGTACACTAGGAGCCTGGAATATGTTATCTCAATTAATCTTCTGATAATCCCATGAAATAGGTATGCGTCAGAGAGTCTGTGTTCTAAGGAGAGAAGCAAGGGTTCCAATTCACGGTGACTTCAGGGTTCATCCTCTTTTCACTATTCTACTCTGTCTCCTGCCATGTTGGCTAGAATCAGACAACAGTTACAGACTTGGTACCAACTATTGAGAATTTATTATCCCTTAAGCACTAATTTCAAACAAATAGCTGGCACCATATTTTAATTATAGAACTCTAGAAGAATTCCCGTTAAAATCAGAAATAAGGTGGGGAAGAGTGATATGTATGAATCTAAAATATAAATTAGAAAATATATACCGATGCATTTAGACAGAAAATGATGTGCAAAGACAGAGAAATAGTCATTACTTGCAGCTGATATAAATGCCTACATGAAAAATAATTTTATAATGCAGTAAAGAAACCATTTATAAAATAAATTTATAAAAATATAGGTTTCCAAATTAATCAGACTAGGAAGTTTTAAAACATATTGAAGAAGAGATCTAATTCATAACAACAATGGGAAAGATAAAAATATGGAAATACATTTAACAAGAAATGTGAAAGCGCTATACAGAAAACTATACAAAAGTGTATAGGGAAATGTAAAAGAAGATTTGAACAAATGTCCCAGGCTGATATCTTTTTTATCAGCCAGTTATCCCCAAATTAGTCACTAGAATTTTTGGAACTTAAATGATTGTCCAGTGGACGTTGGCAATTTGATCTCTGGTTCCTCTGCCTTTTCTAAATCCATCTTGAACATCTGGAAGTTCACTGTTCAAGTATTGCTGAAGCCTGGCTTGGAGAATTTTGAGCATTACTTTACTAGCGTGTGAGATGAGTGCAATTGTGTGGTAGTTTGAGCATTCTTTGGCATTGCCTTTCTTTGGGATTGGAATGAACACTGACCTTTTCCAGTCCTGTGGCCACTGCTGAGTTTTCCAAATTTGCTGATATATTGAGTGCAGCACTTTCACAGCATCATCTTTTAGGATTTGGAATAGCTAAACTGGAATTCCATCACCTCCACTAGCTTTGTTTGTAGTGATGCTTTCTACGCCCACTTGACTTCACATTCCAGGATGTCTGGCTCTAGGTGATTGTGAGTGATCACACCATTGTGATTATCTGGGTCATGAAGATCTTTTTTGTATAGTTCTTCTGTGTATTCTTGCCACCTCTTCTTAATATCTTCTGCTTCTGTTAGGTCCATACCATTTCTGTCCTTTATTAGAATTCTTGGGTTTTGTTGTTGAGTACAGTGTAATGCTACTTTTATGAACATTTTCAGGTATTTAAAATAATCTTTCCAAATATACATATATATGTGTGTGTGTGTTTATTGATCCCATCTTTGCATGAAATGTTCCCTTGGTATCTCTAATTTTCTTGAAGAGATCTCTAGTCTTTCCCATTCTGTTGTTTTCCTCTATTTCTTTGCATTGATCACTGAGGAAGGCTTTCTTCTCTCCTTGCTATTCTTTGGAACTCTGCATTCAAATGGGAATATCTTTCCTTTTCTCCTTTGCTTTTCACTTGTCTTCTTTTCATTAGGGACTTCCCTGGTAGCTCAGATGGTAAAGCATCTGCCTACAATGTGGGAAACTTGGGTTTAATCCCTGGGTTGGGAAGATCTCCTGGAGAAGGAAATGGCAACCCACTTCAGTATTCTTGCCTGGAAAATGCCATGGATGGAAGAGCCTGGTAGGCTACAGTCCACGGGGTCGCAAAGAGTCCAGGCACGACTGAGTGACTTCACCTTCACCTGTCTTCTTTCACAGCTATTTGTAAGGCCTCCCCAGACAGCCATTTTGTTGCTTTGCATTTCTTTTCCATGGGGATGGTCTTGATTCCTGTCTCCTGTACAATGTCACAAACCTCTGTCCATAGTTCATCAGGCACTCTTGTCTATCAGATCTAATCCCTTGAATCTATTTCTCACTTCCACTGTATAATCATAAGGGATTTGATTTAGATCATACCTGAATGGTCTAGTGGTGTTCCCCACTTTCTTCAATTTATCAGATCAGATCAGATCTGTCGCTCAGTCGTATCCAACTCTTTGTGACCCCATGAATCGCAGCACTCCAGGCCTCCCTGTCCATCACCAACTCCTGGAGTTCACTCAGACTCACATCCATCAAGTCAGTGATGCCATCCAGCCAAAAAGGAACTATATTATGATACATGCTATACCATGAACAGACCTTAGAGACATTATACTGAGATAAGCCATATGTAAATGGACAAATATTGTATGACTCCCCTCATATGAGGCACCTAGAATATTCATATCCATAGAAACAGAAAGTAGAACAGTGGTTACCAGTAATAGGGCAGCAGAGAAGGGGGGTTTATTTTTTGATGAGTACTGAGTTTCAGTGTGAGATGATGAAAAGGTCTGGATATAGATGGTGGTAATGGTTGAATAGTAATGTGACTGTGTTTAATGCCACTGAACTGTACACTTAAAAATGATTAAAATAGTGAATTCCATGTTATGAATATTTTACCACAATAAAAAGTGATAGAAAAAAAAGGTTTAAAAAAAGAAAAAAAATGGTGGGAATGTCGATGTTATATACATTTCTATATTTTCTTTTATTGAGGTATAGTAACAGTTGATTTACAGTATCATGTTAGTTTCAAGTGTTCGACATAATGATTCAAATTTTTATAGATTATGCTCCATTTAAGATGATAGGATATTGGCTATGTTCCCTGTGCTTTATGATATATCCTTGTAGCTTATTTATTTTATACATAGCAGTTGGCCCCTCTTAGACCCCTACCCCTACCTTGCCCCTCCCCATTTCCTTCTCCCCACTGATAACCAGTAGTTTGTTTTCTGTTTGTGAGTTTGTTTCTGTTTTGTTATATTTGTTCATTTCATTCTTTTTGTTAGATTCCATGTGGAGGAAATACTTTCAGCTCTTCACCCATGAATATGATGTTAGCTGTGGGATTATCATATGTGACCCTTATTATGTTAAGGTATGTTTTATCTATATTCATTTTCTGGAGAGTTTTATCATAAATGGATGTTGAATTTTGTCATATACTTTTTCTACATCTATTGAGATGGTCATATGATTTTTATTCTTCTATTTGTTAATATGGCATAGCACATTGATTTGTAGATGTTGAATCATTCTTGTATCCCTGAGCTAAATCTCTCTTGATCATGGTATATGATCTTTTTAATACATTGTTGAAGTTGGTTTGCTAATATTTTGTTGAGAACTTTTGCATCTATATTTGCTATTGATGTGTGTATGTGTTGTTATCGATACTGGCCTCTAAAATTCTTTTTGCGTGATTTTTGTGTAATTTTCTTATCTTTGTGGGAATTTTGCTTCAGGATGATGCTGGCATTGTAGAATGAGTTGGAAGTGTTCCTTCCTCTGTAATAATTAGGGACAGTTTGAGAAGGATAGGTGTTCATCATCTCTAAATATTTGGTATAATTCACCTGTGAAGCCAAGTGGTCCTGGACTTTTGTTTCTCTGGAGGTTTTTTAAAAAACTTATTTATTTATTTATGGTTGCACTGAGTCTTTGTTGCTGTCCTCAGGCTTTCTCTAGTTGCAGCAAGCGGGGGGCTACTCTGTTGCAGCGGGTGAGCTTCTCACTGTGGTGGCTTCTCTTGCTGCAGAGCACAGGCTCCAGGGCGTGGGCTTTTGTAGTTGCGGCACATGGGCTCAGTAGTCGTGGCTTGTGGGTCTTAGAGTGCAGGCTCAGTACTTGTGGTGCACTGGCTTAGTTGCTCTGGGGCACGTGGAATCTTCCTGGACCAGGGATCAAACCCACGTTCCCTGAATTGCCAGGCAGACTTATCCACTCTACCACCAGGGAAGTCCTGTTGGGAGTTTTTAAATTATTAATTCAATCGCATTACTTCTAACTGGTCTGGTCATATTTTCTATTTCTTCCTATTTCAGTCTTGGTAGATTGTACATTTATAGGAATTCATCTATTTCTTCTCGGCTGTCCACTTTATTGGTATATAATTGTTCTTAGTAATCACTGATGCTTCTCTGTATGTCCATGGTGTTGGTTGTAACTTCTCCTTTTTCATTATTGATTTTATTGTTTTGGGCCCCCTTTTTTCTTGATGAGTCTGGCTAAAGGTTTATCAATTTTGTTTATCTTTTCAAAGAACTATTAGTTTCCTTGACCTTTTCTATTTTTAAAGTCTCTATTTAACTTATTTATGCTCATCTTTATGAGTTCTTTTCTCTTACTAACTTTGGGTTTTGTTCCTTTAGGTGTAAGGTTCTAGTTCTTTTATGTATAAGGTTAGGTTGTTTGAGATTTTTATTGCTTCCTGAGAATTTCTGTATTTTCTAATTTTTTTTAATACTGAACAAGCATTACATTTATAATCAGAAATTTTTTCTATGAAAAGAGAAAAAAAATTTTTTTCACATGTCTTCTAGAATGTAGCTCTGGGCGGGGTGAGGCATAAGATGTTTTAAAAAAATTATTATTCTAAGAACTTATATTCTAACCCAAACAACACAAACAAGCATAAAAAACAGGTGGAAAATTGTAGCAATGGATTATGTTTTATATAATTGAAAATTGTAGTGATGGATTATGGATTATATACATATGTATATGTAATATATACATGAAAGTATAAGAGAAATTGAATCATATAGCAAGACATGTGAATAGCTCATTTGGTAACTCCCAGTTATTTTGAAATATAAGGAAGTTATTGCTTTCTAAAACCCCAGAAGCATTTAACTAGGAAAATTTTAATATGGGTGGACTTTATTTTTGTAGCATGTTTCTATAGTCTAGCTACAAATTAAGGGTACTGTAGAGATCAGTTTAGAGTAGATGGTGTGGAATTGGGAGACTTCAGCAGCCTTGGTGAGGTGTGGGCAGGACATTTAGTTGTTTTTTTTTTTTTCATTTAGTTGTTTTGAGACCTCCTTGCTCATCTGTAAAATGAAGCGGCTGGTCTTGATAACATGCAATGTCATTTCCTGAAGTTTTACAGCACTAGAAAAGTGTGAAATAGTTGTTTAACATTAAAGTTCATTTAATAAACTAAATGCAGTTTGTTATAGATATTTTATATTAATTACTGGAATAGTATATTCAACTTCCACCTGATAATGTTATTATTCTGTTTGCTATAGTACTGGTATTTTAAAATATGAAAAATTCAAGAAATCACAGTGAATTAAATTGTTATGAAAGCAAATAGCTCCACAGTAAAACTCCTTTAAACATTGGAAATTGGGTATGTTGGCTAAAAATTTACATTGTTTGTAAAGTAAAGCTGTTTAGAACTTCTGTGTCCTAAAAGTTTGTTTAACTTCATTTATATCAATGTAGTAATACAATCTGAAGCAAATATTAACACAACTGACCACTGGAAAAATGATGGATAAAGC
This sequence comes from Bison bison bison, assembly GCF_000754665.1. Lineage (NCBI taxonomy): Eukaryota > Metazoa > Chordata > Mammalia > Artiodactyla > Bovidae > Bison > Bison bison. The sequence goes on along the minus strand of NW_011494832.1, from coordinate 711,864 downwards.
ATTTATCTTTGATGCCCTACTGCTTGGATGCAGTCATGTCCTCTAACTTTGTTCTCTCAATACCCATTCCGGAAAAGAAATCCTATAAAATTAGCTTTACATATGGACTTAATATCTTCTTTAAACAAAATACTCTGGTACAGACCCCACATAATTCAATTTCCCTCCCTCTTTCCCCCTTGAGTCTCTTTTCTTTGTTTCTTTGTCATCTTTATCCTACCACCTTCATCTCTCTGGGCTCCGCTACATTCCTCTGCACTGTATTTCTGTTTTCTGTGTTTGGATGGGAATTAGCAGGAAAATTAGAGAATATGGGCCACATATTAAGCAGCAGATGTTAGCTAGATGTGGAGCAGGGAGGAAGAGCAACTTAAACTCAGCCTAGATTCTCCAAGTGAGGCTAAACCCCTCTTCTGGGTCTTGCCTTAGAAAAGAGAAAAATAAAACCCCCCAGTCCACATGCTTATAGCTGCTAAAGAACAACTTCTTCCTCCTCCATGCCCCTACTGTTTCATAATGCAGAATCAAAGATAAAACATGAGGGAAAAAATAGGGAAAACAGCATATATAAAAGCAAAAAGTTTTAATATGTTTACCTTCTATGTGCTTATATTTTCAGTGCTACAACTGTATCTTTATTCTGTGCATTCTGCAGAATCCATACTTTATTGAATTAATAAACCCTATGCTTATTAGGGCTTCTGAGGTGGCCGTAGTGGTAAAGAACCACCTGCCGATGCTGGATACCTAAGAGACGCAGGTTCAGTCCCTAGGTTGGGAAGATCCCCTGGAGGAGGGCATGAAACACAACCCACTCCAGTATTTGTGCCTGGAGAACCCCATAGACAGAGGAGCCTGGCGGGCTACAGCCCATAGGGTCGCAAAGAGTTGGACGTTACTGAAGCAACTTAGCATGCACATGCTTATTAAAGTAAAATTTAGACCTAGGGAAGCTATGCATGCCATTTGTATAAAATATGGTTTTCTTTTTAAAATCCCTTTCATTCCAAACACTTGTTTTTCTCTGCTTTGTAAATGGATCATTTTGGAGTGGTAGCAGTTATGGAAATGGGTTAAGACACAGAGAAATAACCCTAATAAAGAAAAGAGAAAGTTCTCTTCTCTGCCAAGCAGTGTATATCCAACATAACCATCATTATATACAGACACTGTGCAATCTTTGTGGTCAAATTTGAAAAGAATGACTCTAAAAGTGGCTATTTTCAGAGTTAGCGAAGGGAGAGGCCAATGCCATGGCATTAAGGGAGGGAGTTGAGGGGTGCAAAAGACCTTAGTGTGCTTACTGACCCCCTCTCCAAGGCCAAACATACTGTCTTGGCCCAAGGCTGGCTCTGGTTTGAACTACTTTGCAGCTTGAAGCTCCACAAAGTGAGAAATGGGCCTGTTTTTTCACTTTTGTCATCCCCAGGGTTAGTACAGAGCACGACTCAATAAATGGAAAATAAAGACTCATTGAATGGAGGAATAACTAAAATGAAGTAGATCTTTATAATTTTCCATTGGAATTAATGATTTAATCAAAGGACCATCTGCACTTATAACTTTCTTTGCTATTACATGGCTTCTAATTAATAACATTTAGTCATAAACTATTACACCTGAAAAGGACCTTGAGCTCTCTAATCTGACCTCATATTACAGATGAGGACAAGCGACAAGAAAGTGGGAGTTTGCTCACTAAGATCATGGGTTTCTGGACCACCACCCTAAGGCTCTTTACACTCTGTCATGTCATGATGTTTTTAAGATGATAATGGTAGTAAAAATGGGAACTTACTTTAAGCCTATGTTTATACCATAACTGACCACAACTTATGCATCTATTTTGTCATCTTCTTGTGCAACAATTGTTAAAGCTGAACTTTAATATATATAAAGTATCAAAACACATGCCATATCATTTGTACATGATTGAAATAAATACACAAGCAGAGGAAGCTGTGGTAAATAATGGTGGACACTTTCAAATAAGCAAAATAAGGGCCAAGCAATTTTACATTTGTTGATGATGATCAACAAATGGTTTCTTATACTCTGAAATTTTTCACTTCAAACAACAGGATATGACTGAAATCATAGATAACATCAAGCCAGCAGCAGAGAAAGAAACTCAGTAAGATAGACTATATCTCAGAATGCTATAGTTTGAATCATGTTTAAAAAGATTTACTTAGAAGAACTTGGGTGATAAGTTATCAGTGTGTTCAAATGTTTACTATTAAATTACTACATTTACTCTATTTTATAAATTTTCTTTAGTTACTAGCACAGTGGAAATCAGCTTAAAATGAACATTTATTGAGAATTCATATACTGAGATGTATTTCATAAGATAAACTTGAGTCTTTTAAAAACAAGTTTTGAAGAAAATGAACAAGCATTCAAAAGATATACATTCAACATGAAATTATTCAAGTGGCATGGAATTAGTTTAATAGTTTTGCTTTTCCATAATAATTTAATTGTTTAAGATGTACACTATATTTATGAATGAACTGAAACAAATTCCTAAGCTAAATTTTATTATTCAGTTTAAATTTATATAACTATATAATATAAATGATATTGCATGATATTATATACAATTATGTAAAATATAATGAGACATATATAAGGATTGATGCTGAAGCTGAAACTCCAATACTTTGGCCACCTCATGCAAAGAGTTGACTTATTGGAAAAGACCCTGATGCTGGGAGGGATTGGGGGCAGGAGAAGAAGGGGAGGACAGAGGATGAGATGGCTGGATGGCATCACTGACTCGATGGACATGAGTTTGAGTGAACTCCGGAGTTGGTGATGGACAGGGAGGCCTGGCGTGCTGCGATTCATGGGGTTGCAAAGAGTTGGACACGACTGAGCGACTGAACTGAACTGAATATGTTATATATTATATAAATTCATATTTATATATTATTTTTAAATACCTAGTGAAGACAAAACAAATAATACCCTAAGGAACACAAGTGATAAAACAGATAAAACCAAATTAACCCTTAACTTGAAATGGTTACATAGACATTTCAAGAATTTAAAGCCTTGGATTTTGTAACAATATACAGTGAATCTTAATTATTCATGTACTGTGTGTTTGCAAATTTGCTTACTTATTAGAATTTATTTGCAACCCCAAGATAATACCTGTGGGCCTTGGGGACCATTTGCAGACACGTGCAGGGCCGTGAAAAGTTTGAGTTGCCCAGCACGTACATCCCCAGCTAAGCTCAGAGATCAACACTGTTGTCTTGTTTCAGCTCTCATACTGTAAACAAGTGTTCTTTTTGTGGTCTAAGTGCCATGTTTTTCAACATTTGTGTGTGTGTGTGTGTGTGTTTATTGATGTTATCACCATTTAAAATGGCCCCTGAGCATAGTTCTGAGGTGCTATCAAGTGTTCCTCAGTGCAAGAAAGCTGTGATATACCTTAAGGAGAAAATACATGGGTTAGAAAAGCTTCCTTCAGTCATGAATTATTGTTCTCTTGGTCATGAATTCTGTGTTAATGAATTAATAGTATATGTTAAATAAGATGTCTTTAAACAGAAACATTTAAAATAAGGTTATATATTGATCAGTTGACAAAAATATTATGACCAAAGAGGCTCACAGAGACCTAACCCTATATTTCCCCTAGGAGCAATGGTTTGGTATTTGCTAATTCAGTGTTTGGGGTGACTTTAGAAAATATAACTATCATAAATCATGAGAAACAATGGGAAGACACACAAAAAAACACAATTTCATTTTTTTTATGATTTCTTTCTTCAGTTCAGTTCAGTTCAGTCACTCAGTCGTGTCCGACACTTTGTGACCCCATGAACCTCAGATTGCCAGGCCTCCCTGTTCATCACCAACTCCCGGAGTCCACCCAAATTCATGTCCATCAAGTCGGTGATGCCATCCAGCCATCTCATCCTCTGTTGTCCCCTTCTCCTCCTGCCCTCAATCTTTCCCAGCATCAGGGTCTTTTCAAATGAGTCAGCTCTTCACATCAGGTGGCCAAAGTATTGGAGTTTCAGCCTTAGCATCAGTCCTTCCAATGAACACCCAGGACTGATCTCCTTTAGGATGGACTGGTTGGATCTCCTTGCAGTCCAAGGGACTCTCCAGAGTCTTCTCCAACACCACAGTTCAAAAGCATCAATTCTTCGGCACTCAGCTTTCTTCATAGTCCAACTCTCACATCCATACATGACCACTGGAAAAACCATAGCCTTGACTAAATGGGCCTTTGTTGACAAAGTAATGTCTCTGCTTTTTAATATGCTGTCTAGGTTGATCATAACTTTCCTTCCAAGGAGTAAGCATCTTTTATTTTCATGGCTGCAATCACCATCTGCAGTGATTTGAGGAATTAAAAGGAAACTCAAGATCAATCTCTCATACAAGATACAAAAATATATTTTGTTTCCTCATTGGTTATATGAAGATTTTTAAGTCTCTGGAAATTTAGAAAAATGACAGCAAAATTAGGTGCCACACCCCATGGATCTCTTGGATCCTCCATGATCCCCTTTTGGTGTGGGATACATAGTAAAGAGATTTTTGTTGATAAGGTATTGACAGATGGACATCCCAAGACTCCCATGGAATATTCCAGTTTCATAAAATTCTAATCTGAGAATCCCTGGATACCCCATTGAAGACAGGCTATTAGTACATCAAGTGATTATATGTTCTGTAGTCTTATAAAGAGTGGACCTTTGGATATTTCTGTTGATCCAGAAGCCCTGTAAGGACCCACATAGTGGACCTTTCATGGTAGGTCCATGCTGGAGGGATTCCAGGTCTAAATCGCTTCATGTATGCTAGTGTGAAGTACTTGCAAGATGTAACAAAGAACCTACCAACTGTTATTCTAGCTTTAACCAAAATCAGGCAATTCTTGATCTCTCTGTGGATTGCTGAAATCAGGCTTTTGTTTAAAGTTCTTTCCATGAGATACACAATGAACCTTTAAGGAGTATTAAGATAAACAGTATTTATTGTTGACATTTCAAGTAGTTTAAAAAGTGAAAGTTTAATTTTTATCACGAAATCATACACTCCCTAAAGAACCATTTAATAAGTCAGAAACTACAAATATGTTAAATTAATAGGTGTAATATCAACAAAGGGATCTCAACATTACAAATAATAATTATTAAATTTACTTAACTCCTTTTGATAAAAATAGAAACATAAAGGGTTTCTTTATTTAATAATAAACTCTATTAAGGGAAAGGAAAATGTGCTTTTGGAATCTGATCCAGATACAGTAAATGCAGATCCCTTTTGAATATACTTTGCATAAAAAAAAGAAAAGAAGTTTGAATATGTTGTGAGCATTGACTGATGAAAGCACTTTTCACATAGGGCTTATAAAAACATATCTTACTACTTTAAAATTCCAACATATATTGGTGTTCATTTGTTCAGATCTGAAAAACAAGTGGGCATAATGTGTCAGTTTTATGTTGAAAGTGGATATGGAATAGAAGGTTCTGACTGCCATCATCAGTAGATGATCCTAGGAGTCAGGACAGGCTTAGCATGAGAAAGTCCACAATGGTTTCCTAGCAAGAGGGAGAATCAAGGTCAGAGGGTGGGAATTTTGTGCAACTTGAGGACAGGAAGTCAGCTCTTCAAGTTTTTGGTCATTTGATGGCTGACTCCTTGAAACC
>NW_011494832.1:702725-706080 GCF_000754665.1 Bison bison bison | reverse complement strand
CCTTGAAACCCTCCCCCCTGGTCTTTGTGACACTGTACTCTTCTGATTCTGATATTTTACAATCCTTTTGGTTCCTGTGGTTTCAAATTGACATCCATTTCCATTCTGTGTTGTTTGTAATACTTAGATATTCAACTGTATATTAGGTATTTCTACTTTGCATCTTGTCACTGTATTCAAAACAGAAATATTACTGCTACACTCTCCCCAATTTACTGCTGCCTCTCGACTCTCATTGTCATAAGATTACTTAACTTCAATTGAAGTTGTATTTCATGTGCTTTCTCAACTCTTCCTCTCCTTCCATTTTTCATCCCTTATCAGATTCTGTAGCTTCTATTACTCTTTGCTAAAAATAGCTGCTTCCCAGGTGGCTCAGTGGTAAAGAATCTGCCTGCCAATGTAGGAGACTCAGAGACACAGGTTCTGTCCCTGAGTTGGGAAGATCCCCTGGAGAAGGAAATAGCAACCCACTCCAGTATTCTTGCCTGAGAAATCCCATGGACAGGAGGACAGAAGCAAGCTACAGTCCATGAGGTCACAAAGAGCTGGACACAACTTAGCAACTACACACACACACACATATACAAGCTACAGTCCATGAGGTCACAAAGAGCTGGACACAACTTAGCGACTAAACACACACACACAAAACAATAGCTGCTACCCCTTCACCACCTCTTCTGCCACCATGCCACCTTTCATATGCAATAGCATTTCCTACTGGTTTCTAGCAGAAGATTCATTCTTAAAAATTGTGCTAAATCAAAAAAAAAAGTTTCCCATTATCAATCATAATTTTAAAAATTCAGCATATATTATTTAGCTTTTGGCCAGCTATAATGCACCCTAGCAAATGACTGATAATATTCAGATCCACCTGTCCTGGAACTCTATTTTGACACAACATCTATCAACATCTAGTCACTCACATTCCAGAAAACACACTTTGGGAAACAATGACTTGGACTATTTAAATGGCCTCTAAACTGCATGGCATCCGGTCCCATTGCTTCATGGGAAATAGATGGGGAAACAGTGGAAACAGTGTCAGACTTTATTTTTGGGGGCTCCAAAATCACTGCAGATGGTGACTGCAGCCATGAAATTGAAAGACGCTTACTCCTTGGGAGGAAAGTTATGACCAACCTAGATAGCATATTCAAAAGCAGAGACATTACTTTGCCAACAAAGATCTGTCTAGTCCAGGCTATGGTTTTTCCTGTGGTCATGTATGGATGTGAGAGTTGGACTGTGAAGAAGGCTGAGAGCCGAAGAATTGATGCTTTTGAACTGTGGTGTTGGAGAAGACTCTTGAGAGTCCCTTGGACTACAAGGAGATCCAACTAGTCCATTCTGAAAGAGATCAGCCCTGGGATTTCTTTGGAGGGAATGATGCTGAAGCTGAAACTCCAGTACTTTGGCCACCTCATGCGAAAAGTTGACTCATTGGAAAAGACTCTGATGCTGGGAGGGATTGGGGGCAGGAGGAGAAGGGGACGACAGAGGATGAGATGGCTGGATGGCATCACTGACTCGATGGACGTGAGTCTCAGTGAACTCCAGGAGTTGGTGATAGACAGGGAGGCCTGGCGTGCTGAGATTCATGGGGTCGCGAAGAGTCGGACACGACTGAGCGACTGAACTGAACTGAACTGAAACTGCTCTCCTTACCTAATCTTTCCCTTTCCAATGCACCTACAGTTTTAACTTCTCTCAATTTCTTAACTAATTAAATTATTCCTTTGCTCAAAACTTTAAGTGAGTCCCCACTTATCTAAGCAGTGATTTAAGTGCCAGGCTCTCCACAACATGGTACCAGTGTTCCTTTCCACTATTATCTCCCTGCCCCCCACATGACAGGATGGCACAGGAGAAAAGACATCAACTTTGGAGTCAGACCAGGTTCAAATTCCAGCTCTGTTGCTTGTTGTTGTTGTTCAGTAGTGTCTGATTCTTTGCGACCCCGTGGACTGAAGCACACCAGGCTTCCCTGTCCTTCGCCATCCCCTGGACCTTGCTCAAACTCATGTCCATTGAGTTGGTGATGCCATCTAACCATCTCATCCTCTGTCATCCCCTTCTCCTTCTGCCTTCAATCCCTCCCAGCATCAGGCTCTTTTCTAATGAGTGGGCTCTTTGCACCAGGTGGCCAAAGTATTGCAGCTTCAGCTTCAGCTTCAGCATCAGTCCTTCCAATGAACATTTAGGATTGATTTCCTGGTTTGATCTCTTTGCTGTCCAAGGGACTCTCAAAAGTCTTCTCCAACACCACAGTTCAAAAGCATCAATTCTTTGGCACTCAGACGTCTTTATGGTCCAACTCTCACATCCATACATGACTACTGGAAAAAACCATAGCTTTGATTATACAGACCTTTGTTGGCAAAGTAATGTCTCTGCTTTTTAATACACTGTCCCTAAAAAGTGTGAAACTATAGGCAAATCATTTATTTCTTTGAACTCTTTCTCTGCTCATCTGCACATGCAGAAAGTAATTGTGTGGATGGGAGGATGTAGTGAGACAGTATTTGTGAAAGCTTCTTGAACAACTGTACCAAACTCTCCGCCCCCATGGGCTATAAATTTACTAGTTAGATTGAGCCTCTTTCATGTGGTAGTCAGTGTCTGCCCGGGGTAAGTGAACAATAATCTTTTAAAATTAAGAACTCAGAATCCCACCTATTAATGTCAAAAAATGATTAATAAAGCAATTTTCTGCCTTTATTTTGGGTATTTTCTATGGTCCTGAAGGGACAGGAGCCAGTTCCCATAGCACATCCAGAAATTTTAGGTAGAACTATAACACTGGCCTTTGGCTAAGTGGGGTTTGCAGGGCCCAAGAATCAACAGCAGTGCCTGGAAAGCAAATCCCTGGTTCACAGGGATGAAACAAAAGCCCAATGCAAGAGCCAGAAAGCTGTACTTTTGTTAGATTTAGAAAAGCTTAAAAGTGCTTAAGATTTAACTTGAAAGTTCAACATGAACAAAATGCAAAGTCCTCAATACTCCTTCCTAAGAAGGAAAAGGGGATTTATGTTTGATGTCTGCAGCCTAAGTGCCTTGAATAGTGTCTGCATATACGGGATGCTCAGTTAATATAGGATGGGTGGATCCATCTTATCTATGCTCTAGTATACATATCTTTATGCTCGGAATACACAGGTCTGAATATCAGATCAGATCAGTCGCTCAGTCGTGTCCGACTCTTTGCGACCCCATGAATCGCAGCACGCCAGGCCTCCCTGTCTATCACCAACTCCCGGAGTTCACTGAGACTCACGTCCATCGAGTCAGTGATGCCATCCAGCCATCTCATCCTCTATCGTCCCCTTCTCCTCCTGCCCCCAAACCC
>NW_011494832.1:702033-702625 GCF_000754665.1 Bison bison bison | reverse complement strand
AGAGTCTTCTCCAGCATCACAGTTCAAAAGCATCAATTCTTCGGCGCTCAGCCTTCTTCACAGTCCAACTCTCACATCCATACATGACCACAGGAAAAACCATAGCCTTGACTAGACGAACTTTTGTTGGCAAAGTAATGTCTCTGCTTTTGAATATGCTATCTAGTTGGTCATACTTTCTCCCAAGGGTAAGCATCTTTTAATTTCATGGCTGCAATCACCATCTGCAGTGATTTAGGAGCCCCCAAAAATAAAGTCTGACACTGTTTCCACTGTTTCCCCATCTATTTCCCATGAAGTGGTGGGACCGGATGCCATGATCTTCATTTTCTGAATGTTGAGCTTTAAGCCAACTTTTTCACTCTCCACTTTCACTTTCATCAAGAGGCTTTTTCGTTCCTCTTTACTTTCTGCCGTAAGGGTGGTGTCATCTGCAGATCTGAGGTTATTGATATTTCTCCCAGCAATCTTGATTCCAGCTTGTGTTTCTTCCAGTCCAGCGTTTCTCATGATGTACTTTGCATAGAAGTTAAATAAACAGGGTGACAATATACAGCCTTGACGAACTCCTTTTCCTATTTGGAACCAGTCT
>NW_011494832.1:701496-701933 GCF_000754665.1 Bison bison bison | reverse complement strand
TGTCCGACTCTTTGCGACCCCATGAATCGCAGCACGCCAGGCCTCCCTGTCTATCACCAACTCCCGGAGTTCACTGAGACTCACGTCCATCGAGTCAGTGATGCCATCCAGCCATCTCATCCTCTATCGTCCCCTTCTCTTACCTCCAAACCCTCCCAGCATCAGAGTCTTTTCCAATGAGTCAACTCTTCACATGAGGTGGCCAAAGTACTGGAGTTTCAGCTTTAGCATCATTACTTCCAAGGAAATCCCAGGGCTGATCTCCTTCAGAATGGACTGGTTGGATCTCCTTGCAGTCCAAGGGACTCTCAAGAGTCTTCTCCAACACCACAGTTCAAAGCATCAATTCTTCGGTGCTCAGCCTTCTTCACAGTCCAACCCTCACATCCATACATGACCACAGGAAACCATAGCCTTGACTAGACGAACTTTTGTTG
>NW_011494832.1:690817-700687 GCF_000754665.1 Bison bison bison | reverse complement strand
TCAAGCTCATCTTTGCATGAAATGTTCCTTTGGTATCTCTGATTCTCTTGAAGAGATCCCTAGTCTTTCCCATTCTGTTGTTTTCCTCTATTTCTTTGCATTGATCGCTGAAGAAGGCTTTCTTATCTCTTCTTGCTATTCTTTGGAACTGTGCATTCAGATGTTTATATCTTTCCTTTTCTCCTTTTCTTTTCGCTTCTCTTCTTTTCACAGCTATTTGTAAGGCCTCCCCAGACAGCCATTTTGCTTTTTTGCATTTCTTTTCTATGGGAATGGTCTTGATCCCTGTCTCCTGTACAATGTCACGAACCTCATTCCATAGTTCATCAGGCACTCTATCTATCAGATCTAAGCCCTTAAATCTATTTCTCACTTCCACTGTATAATCATAAGGGATTTGATTTAGGTCATACCTGAATGGTCTAGTGGTTTTCCCTACTTTCTTCAATTTAAGTCTGAATTTGACAATAAGAAGTTCATGGTCTGAGCCACAGTCAGTTCCTGGTCTTGTTTTTGCTGACTGTATAGAGCTTCTCCATCTTTGGCTGCAAAGAATATAATCAATCTGAGTATACAGATCTTTAATAAATACTTGACTGGACTTGACTAAATGTGTGGATTAAAAAATGTATACTTATTAAGCCCAGCTGCACCAGGTGTTAGCTGCAGCACACAGGATCTTAGTTCCCTGACTAGGGATTGAACCTAGGTTCCCTGCATTGGGAGTGTGGAGTCTTAGCCACTGTACCACCAGGGAAGTCCCTAAACATGTGGATTTATAGTCAATTCAGTCAAAGGCATTTAATAATGTACCTTAAACATTGTTCCTATGTATTTCTACTTTATAAGATATTTGAATCTATTATTTATATTATCATCATTTTTTTAAATTCCCTAATCATTCATTTATTTCTCCCCTCACAGTAAGGGAGTGTCACAGCTTGAAAGTGGGTGAGGAGAGAGAAATGAAATTAGGAGATTAAATATATATATATTTTAGTCAAAAAGTTAACAGTGTATCTAAAATGTATTTGAATATGTTAAATGGAATAAAGAGGAAAACAAGCTTAATTTTTTAAAAAGCTGCAAGAAGATGGAGGAAAATGAGACCTAAGTGTGTGTAACATGTTTGTCAAACTTGTTTGGAAAGCATGTTACATTTTATACACTGCATTTTTCCTTCAGCACTCCAGCACTCAAGGTGTTTATAACTATCATTCCTGTATGAGGGAAGAATAGCCAAACCCCTCCTTCACAGTTACAGGAACCAAGATTCAGCAAAGCTAATGATAGATCCAATAAAAAGTAGATCCAGGGGTAGAAGCTAGGTCTCCTGAGTATTCAGGAATAAATACAGTTTGTGAGTGTAAAGTGAACCTGACACACTTAGAGAACATGAGTAGTTAGGTTGAATGGGACAGTTTGGCTGGGATGAAGGCATATATAGAAAAAGAATAGGAAATCAGGTTAAAGAAATAAATAAGAGACAGATTACAGAGTACTGCAAATGATAATAGTAAGAATTTAGATTTTTAGCCATAACTTTGAAATGATTTTTAAAGCCATAAAATCCTTTTTAAATAAATCTTGTTTTAGTCGCTAATTCATACCTGACTCCTTGTGACCCCCAAGGACTGTAGCCTGCCAGACTCCTCTGTCCATGGGAATAGCAACCCACTCCAGCATTCTTGCTTGGGAAATCCCATGGACAGAGGAGCCTGGCAGTACATGGGGTTGCAAAAGAGTCAGACACAATTTAGCAACTAAGCCACCACTACCACCAATTAGAAATCTTGTATGAGATGCCAATATGTAAAACAAATTAAAAGGAAGTGGTTTCTCCAATAAAAGCTGTTCCCTCTTCTTGCCCTCAACCTCCCAGGAGGAAAGTTTGAAAACTGTGGAAAAAAAGTTTGAAAAGTCAGGAATGCAGACATGTTTGGGGCAAAGTAGTGTAAGTGGCATGGAGACCAAGTGGAAGGCCCACTGTGGAGGCAGAAAGCACAGAGCTGGGACTGGCAGGGCTGCCAGGAGGAAGGGCAGGCAGAGATGCTTGAGACAAAGAAGGAGCGGAGCACAGGCGGGACTAGTTCAGATTCACTTGGGTGGTTGTGGAAGGACAGCACAGTCACAAAACTGCTGAAGGCCAAAGGAGGAGGCTGCTGGTTTTGATGAAAGACAATGATATACCTTATAAAGTGTTTTCATCATTTAGACATTTCTCCTACACTGTGTGATGGTCAAAGAAAGAGAAAGCAGAACTTTTTTTCTTGACTGGTTTTCTTCCCTTTTCAAGTAGATTAAACAAAAGTCCACCGCAAGAGTCAGAAAGTTTAGCTTTATTATATTTAAAATTGTGTTTAAGGGCTTGAGATTTCACCTGAAAGCCCAATGTGAAGAAACTACAGGATTCTCTATGGCTTATTCCAAAAAGGAAAAAGAACCATATCCATTTTAGTAACATTTCTGTCCTTCACACAATCTGGATAGCTAGCACATTCAGTTTTATCTTTAAAAACTATTTTCCCCACTGGGGAGTTAATTGTCATGAAATGATTTACTCCAAGTACAATTATTTTCTTGTGCTTCATAAAATAAACAATGAAAGTGAAACTTGTTGAATATGTGCATCTGACTAGCTGCAGGAATTCCAAAGAGGATGATTTTGATTGAAAATAACAGTTTTTGGCAAACTGAGTTTGATGAAGACAGTCTCTTCCTCCGCGTTTCTGAGACTTGTGATGCAAAGAGCTCCCGCCCTTTCCTGAGAACACAGAAAGCCTGACTCAGGCCGGCAGCTGGCAGCGCCGCTCTTAAAACAGCTCCAGCCCGGCACCCTTCCCTGCTGGGGTGAGTGAGCGCCACCGCAAAGATGAAGCTGGCGAACTGGTGCTGGCTGAGCTCAACTGTCCTTGCTACATATGGTTTTTTGGTTGTGGCAAACAATGAAACAGAAGAAATTAAAGATGAAGCAGCCCAGAATGCCTGCCGGGTGAGACTAGAGAGCAGAGGGAGATGTGAGGAGGAAGGCGAATGTCCCTACCAGGTGAACCTGCCCCCGCTGACTATTCAGCTCCCCAAGCAGTTCAGCAGGATCGAGGAGGTGTTCAAAGAAGTTCAGAATCTCAAGGAAATTGTAAATAGCCTGAAGAAGACTTGCCAAGACTGCAAACTGCAGGCTGATGACAGTCGAGACCCAGGAAGAAATGGATTGCTGTTACCAGGCACAGGAGCCCCAGGAGAAACTGGGGACAACAGAGTGAGAGAATTAGAGGGCGAGGTTAACAAACTGTCCTCTGACCTTAAGAATGCCAAGGAGGAGATCGATGTGCTTCAGGGTCGCCTGGAGAAGCTGAATCTTGTAAATATGAACAACATAGAACAGTATGTTGATAGCAAAGTGGCAAACCTCACATTTGTTGTCAATAGTTTGGATGGCAAATGTTCATCTAAGTGTCCCAGGCAAGAACAAATACAATCACTCCCAGGTATGTATAATAATGTTTTCTTATCATTTGTTGATGAATGTTATATAACTCAATAGGATCTATAAATGTTAACCTGAGAAATTATGTTAAATAAAGGACAAATTAAAAGTTAAGCCTTTTATTCATCAAGGTAGTACAAGGGAAACTATTATCTTTCTAAATGTGACCACAGAAAAGAGATAGGACCTAATTACAAAAAAAGTCATAATGAGTTCTGAATCCATTTTAAAGTACTTTTAAAGATCTTATTTGCTGACACCAGAGCTACACACAAACAGAAGTGGAGAGAATGTCTTAATGTTTCAGTGACTTTAACTTACTTATCTGTTCACTGAAGTATCTGAAAACAGTAGAGTTAAGGCAGTGTTTGTGGTTGTACTCTGTTCGCAAATCAATTTTTTTGTGGTTGGGTGATTGCTCCTTATACAGCAACAAGAGACCTTTGAAAGATTTTAGCAAGTAATCTGCAGTTAATAATCCCAAACATCTAGTGGAAATAGGAGATTTTATGGATCAGATAAAAATACTTATATGGTTTCATGTGTGTGCAAAACTTTTTACTTTGAGACCTAGTGGCACAAAAACTATTTTATGCAGAGTTTTGGCATGCTACTGAGGAAAGGAATACATTCTTATTTCTTCCTTTCTATTACTAGAATTCAAGCATATAGCAGTAGAATCCATCCTCCCATCCAGATTATTTGAATTAACTTTAATAAATATATGTTAAAGACCACAAACCTAACTACCCACTCTGTCCAAGAACTGCTGGCTGTGGCACTGGTTCCCCCAAACCCTGGTATTCCACGTGAGTTCCTGGGACCCTTGCTGATGGTCTTCTGAAAGCCGTCTCTGCATGAGTGTGACTTGAAGGGGTGTGGTGCCTGCAGCGGAGATAGCGTTCCTTTGAAAGAAGCACCTCATGCATGCTCCACTCCCAGGGAATCAACCAGTGAAGGTGTTTGGGAGTTTCAAAGACCACTGTTGCTAATACTCCCAGCAGCCTGTATCTAAATGGACCCTGCACGTTGCAAGGCAACGTTCATGTCGTAGGTGGCATACCTGGGTGTGCATTAGATTGGTACTGCATGGCAATGTGCAACGACAAGAATAAGATTCTGCTATTTTTATACTAAAGTTTTGGGGAACTGTCTGAATATTCTGAGTTCTAAATACACATGAATATATTATTTGTGGCTCATAGTGGCTTGTATTAATGTATTAAACTTGCCTGATCTGGCAAGGATTTTTGTAAAAATTATTTTGGAGTAAATATCTCTAGTGGTTCCTACAAAGCCACATTATTTGATGATTATACTTATACTGAATGTAATCACCTATGGTTTCCTTCTAAAAACCAAACATGTGAAATGCTGAATATTTTCCTGGATAATAAATCAGAATAAGAATATTCATATATTAGTGAAGTTCTTTTTTAACCTGAGCTTCTTTGTCAAGCAAGTAAGATAAATGGAAATGTTGATCAATGCTGTATTTTAGAATTTTAATAAATCATTTGGAATAATCTTATAAAATGACCTGAAAGTGGAGTATATCAGCCTCTTTGCTGCTGCTGCTGCTAAGTCGCTTCAGTCATATCTGACTCTGTGCGACCCCATAGATGGAAGCCCACCAGGCTCTGCCGTCCCTGGGATTCTCCAGGCAAGAACACTGGGGTGGGTTGCCATTTCCTTCTCCAATACATGAAAGTGAAAAGTCAAAGCGAAGTCGCTCAGTCGTGTCCAACTCTTAGCGACCTCATGGACTATAGCCTACCAGGCTCCTCCGTCCATGGGATTTTCCAGGCAAGAGTATTGGAATGGGGTGCCATTGCCTTCTCCATATCAGCCTCTTTAGGTGAAAGGAAATAGAAGCCTGTGCATCCTCTGCATGCACGGAATGCAATTCTAGGAGAGTTGGAATCATCTGAGTTTCAGGACTAAGGAATGAAGTGGTTACAGGGACAAGCTTTGCTCTCTCTTGGCTCTGCCATTTAAAGATCCTATGAAGTTGAGCAAGCCACTGATCCTTTTTGAGCCTAAATATCCTTTTTCACCAGCAGATTAGTAATACTACCTATGTCATAAAGTTCACGTGCAGATCAACTGTAAAAATGTCACCAAGTCTTTGGCAGAATCTCTAAGACACAAGCAGAGCCCTCACTAAATATCATTAAATTACTAAAACTATCACTTTTATTTCTTGTTGTTATTAGTTGTTGATATTGTCAATATTATTAAACCAAGAGGATGTTAGAGAACTTTGCCTGCTTTATAACATCAAGGTCTTGTTCTGAGCCTTTAATAAGCATTTGCTAAATAGGTTCAAGTAATTTAGCCGAGAAAGGTTTCATTGTCACCATTGATCAAATTATCAAACTGCTTTTGTGCATATCAAGAATTCTTTAGATGCTTAGTTTTTATTAACAAAATCCAATGCCTTTCTGTTTTCACTCCTTCAGTTCAACAACATCTTATATATAAAGATTGCTCTGAATACTACACAATAGGCAAAAGAAGCAGTGAGCTCTATAGAGTTACACCGGATCCCAGAAACAGTAGCTTCGAAGTTTTCTGTGACATGGAGACCATGGCGGGAGGCTGGACGGTGCTGCAAGCACGTGTTGATGGAAGCACCAACTTCACCAGAACATGGCAAGACTACAAAGTAGGCTTTGGAAACCTCAGAAGAGAATTTTGGCTGGGGAATGATAAAATCCACCTTCTGACTAAGAGTAAGGACATGATTCTAAGAATAGACCTTGAAGACTTTAATGGTATCAAACTCTATGCCTTGTATGATCACTTTTATGTGGCCAACGAGTTTCTCAAATACCGTCTACACATTGGTAACTATAATGGCACAGCTGGAGATGCCTTACGTTTCAGTAAACATTACAACCATGACCTGAAGTTTTTCACCACCCCGGATAGAGACAATGATCGATACCCCTCTGGGAACTGTGGGCTCTACTACAGTTCAGGCTGGTGGTTTGATGCCTGTCTTTCTGCAAACTTAAATGGCAAATATTATCACCAAAAATACAGAGGTGTCCGAAATGGGATTTTCTGGGGTACCTGGCCTGGCATAAGTGAGGCACAACCTGGTGGTTACAAGTCCTCCTTCAAAGAAGTCAAAATGATGATCAGACCCAAGCACTTTAAGCCGTAAATCACTAATGCTAACAATTCTGGGTATTCATTACCCAATAGGGCAATTAATTCCTTCAGCACTTTGGAATATGTTTCAAACTCCTTTTCCACGGCTTAAAATTTATCTCTGAGCAATGGGTTCTTATGCCACATAGCATTTGAAATAAAGCTGAAAAATATGCCTTTTAAAGAAGTCCTTTGTTGCTATTCTGCTGTTATTGAAATAAACACTTGCAAGCAATTGGAAATATTAAGAATCACACATTAGACTTATAATGCTTTTAATTTCTCTTATTTAAAAAGTTTTATATTACTTATATTACTCACTCTAATTAAAAAATAATTGTTTTTTTTTCAGCAGGTTAGATTTTACACAAGTGACCTCTGTTTTGACAGTGATTTAAACACAGTTTTTTCAGGCTATAGTTACTGGGTATTTATTTGTATCTAAATACCCTGTTCCTCATTATGAGATAAATTTACTCAGTTTATAGCATTTATGGCATTTTAGTTTCCAAGAAAGAAGAAATATAATTAAACTTGCTCAGGTACTATTCGTGAAATGTAAAATTTTATCATTGAAAATATTTTAAAATGTGATAGTATAATGTCCCTCCAAAAAGCATTCAGAAAATTAATTTAACCTTAAAGACCATGATTTAAAGGTAGTTCTTTTATAGTTTATAACTCTTTAGATGTTTGATGGTAAAAACTGCTTTAGTATAAACAATATCTTCCTTTGCTGTAATGCATAATAGTTTTTAATTTAAGACTGCTCACTGCTGTGCGAGACTACTGGTAAACTTTCCTTTGGAGAAGTAGGTGTGGCCGAGGAATGAAGTGCTTATTTAGAGGCTATAACATTCTGAAAGCCAAGTTTAGATCCAAAGCATTGATATTATTAGGTGATTCACTTTATACAAAGCTAAGTTTATATGACAAATAGGTAAATCTTCATATTTATAAAAAGCTTGAATTTGAAATATATAGAAGAGTAGTTCAAATATGTATTTCAACCCTAACTGGTGTATTGCTTACTTTGCTATCAGAAGATTCAAACACAGGTGTTTTTTTTTTTTTTTTTTAACAAAAGTAGCTAGAACGCTTATAATTCATTCATTCTAAAATGCAAGAATCATATTTAAAGGATAATAAAAATAATTTGTTAAATTCCTCTATTATAAAAAGGAATCATTTCAGAGAGAACAGCAGTATTCTACAGCATGTTTTAAAAATGCTCTAGCATAACATTTGGAAGAATACACAATACTGTATGTGAGTCATAGACATACAGTCAATCTTTAATTTCTAGTATCTTTTTCTACTAAGGTAGCCAAGTTTTCAAAATAAATTCACAAAAATGCAGCTTTACCCATTATTTGAAAATAATTGAGAATAGTATCGTTAGGTAAGAAGTTAATTTTTCAAGTATTGCCTTTTTATAGATAATTTGAATCAAAAAGCAAGACATTCTTTTAAAAATATATAATGTACAAAGTTCAGGTAAGCATAATGAAAAATTATGTTATTATTAATAATTATTAAAATGCCAAAACAAGGGAAATGCAAATAGAATTAAGTGACTACCAAAATGTAAGATATCATTGTAGATTTCAATGGCTTCATATCTCTCAATTGGATACTAAGTGTAAATGTTGTAAACTAATTTATTCTTTACTTCTCTCTCTTTTCTGATTTTTACAAAAAGGCTAAGAAGATTTTGATATTATACAATATAATATTTCAGATAAAGGTATTTTTACTTACTATATGTAACTACTAACATGTGTATAAATTTAGGCAAATTTCTGAGATGAAAAATAGATTCCTTAAAAAATACAGTTCTAAAAAAATAGCTCACATAGCAACTATCCACTGATTTTAATAGGATGCAGGTATCATTTCAGGAGAATTTGGCAAATAATTCATTAATCTACGTAAATACTCAAAAGCCTGTCTATCTTTCCACCTTCATCAAAGAATCAAAATTTTATTTTCTATTATACATTTATGGCACCTTTCTAATAACAAATTCTATAACATAGAAATTCCTTTTTGAAGTCAGTTCATGTCACTTATAAAATATATTTTAGATTTTTATAATCTTTAGCATATTGATGGGAATAGATTCTATTTGAGAGAGTTTTTTTTTCCTGGCAAAACTATTCACTAATATCATGAGCTAATGTTCACAAATGTGGATTGACTACTAACAAGTATTTTAGAGTCTTGTCTTGGTTCCATTTTAATGACTTATTTGTTATCTGAGGTAACAAATTATTTCTGAGCTTTATCATACTTTGAAAATATTGACTAAGATTAGGCTTTAGAAATTCCAAATGGAACTGGTTCACTAATCACTGAGGAAAAAAATCAAATTTTTCTGATAAGTAGTAATGCTCCAAATGAAGTGCTGACACATTTATCCGATAAATAAAGAGCCTAAATATACAAGACAAAAGAAATCTGAGTAACAAATTTGCTGTTCCTTATTTTTGAATGTCTACCCAAGGAAAGGGTAGAAGGTTTAAAGGTAAAAAGTGAGGAGTAGTAGTGTCATGATAAGTCTTTGTTTAGAATTCTTATTTTCCTTTATGTATAAAAGGAAATGTTTTTATGTTTATATAAAACATAAAAATAGGTTTATGTTTTATGTCTTTTAAAAATGTTATAAAATAAAAGATTTAATCATCACATCTATTTATTTCTTCAATTTGGAAACATTAAGTACTATTGTTTGTAAAATAATTTCTATATATTTACTCTTAGTTGAAAAGTTGCATAATGTTTACCTAATTAGACAATACCTTTGACTCACTGACGACTTTAATGAGAACTATTTCATTAACGGGAAGACAGGGGCAAATACAGGAATACCATTATCTTATTTTCCTCCCGAGTACTATTGACACATTTGAAATATGGAAGTTTTGGTTTCATTTTTGTGGCATTTAACCCCATCTCCTCTTTTTTCCATCATTCATGTTGCTGCTCTGGTTTAGCTCTCAACATCCTCTTAGGATAATGCAAGCCCTTCCTGAGTGTGACTTGTGCCCTCAGTTTGAATCTATTACAACCTGTCCTCCACATCACTGCCAGAGGAATGATTCAAAAAGTACAATCCCTGGTGGTCCAGTGGTTAAGATGCATGTTCCCAATGCAGGGGGCACAGGTTTGACCTCTGATTGGGGAACTAAGATCCAGCATGCTGACTGGTGCGGCAAAAAAAA
>NW_011494832.1:640748-690717 GCF_000754665.1 Bison bison bison | reverse complement strand
TATATATATATATATATATATATATATAATTCTGATCATGTTATTTTCCCGCTTAAAACCTTTTAACAACTCCTTCTTTTTTTAAACAATAAAATTCAGCAAATAAGCTCCTTCATTAACTGATTTCTGCCTATCCTTTCTGCCACTATTCACACTCCTACCATACTAAAAGCCTTGTTCTAGAATAAACCATGTTCTCTCATATTTTCATTACTTTCTGTTGTTGTTCTCTTGGTCTAGGTAGAATGCCATCCTTAACTTCTGCTGAGTTTTGTTTTAATATCCATGATTAAGAGCAGGGACTCATAAGCCAGAATTAAGTTTGAATTTCAACTCCATTATTTGCAAGCTCTGTGAGCACAAGCAAAATCACCGAATCTCATTTTTTTTGGTTCCTTCAAAATGAGTTACAGTAGAATCTGACAGAGTTATTGAGAGGATTAAATGAGATAGTATATATAAAGCACCTAGAATATACATATGTATTATCATCATTATCATCTTTCTAAGTAATTATCTTTTCTGGGCAGTCTTCTCTGATGACATCAAGGCGGGGTTGGTGCCTCTTCCCATTGGTTTTATACCATCCTGTATATTCCTTATTATCCATTACATTATTCAATAATTGTCTACGTTCTACTCTGAAATCAATCTGTTTGACTAGGATGTAAAGGAAATTTGAGACAGGAGTGTTATTACTCAAAGTGGTTCATGAATATGTTACCACACATGCAGAGCTATAGTCAAAAGAAGCCAGAGTTATAAATGGGGAAGGAGTAGGTATCATCAAATCTGAGAATTTAGGAGATTGTGAATACAAGTTAGCAGTGATTGACTTCAGGGGAGGGTATGGCAAGACAGGATCAGATATACTATAGGGTTGGGTACTTAAAACAATGGCAAACTTTTAGAAGGGGTTCTGGGCACATGCTTCTGGGTATCATGCAGAGAACGATAGTTTTACCAGGCCAGTGATTGTTCTACCTGGCTGAGTTCCTAAAGAAAAAAGCATTTTACATACTTGTATTGCAATTTTGAAATTAATTTTAATCATAAAAAATGCACGAATGCTTTAATTTCTTAAACAATCATCACTTAGACTAAAGACCCCTTTGCAAACCACCTTCAGTTCCAATCCCCTCCCTCTCCCCAGAGGTAACAAGCAGAGTTGGCTAAATCCAGACTTGAATTTCATTCTGCACATTGCCAAATGGTAATGTTTATCGAATGGTAGCTTTGCCAGGTTTCTTTTGTTTATTGATTGGGACGAGTGGAAAGTAAGACTAGAAGTGAGGGAGGGAAATGGGGTGTGCTTGGGGAACTCAGAGTCGCCTGAATTCCTAAATGTGACTGAGCAGCCATTGCTCCTTGAAGCAGTTCCGCCCCCACATTTAATAAGGTCTTTCTTGCTAAAGGCATTGTTGCTTTCTTTCCTAAGGGAATAATCTTTCAAAAAATTCTTATATAATTGTTAAATGTTACTTTCCCTTCACAGTCATTACAAAATATTGGCCATTCCCTTTGTTGTACAATACGTCCTTCAGCCTATCTTATTCCCAATAGTTCTTACCTTTCAGTCTTCCACCCCTATATTGCCCCTTTTCCTTCCCCAGTGGTAATGACTGGTGTGTTCTCTATGTCTGTGAGTCTGCTTTTTGCTGTATTTTCTAAATCCCACATATAAGTGATATCATGAAGTATTTGTCTTTCTCTGTCTGAGTTTTTTCACTTAGCATAATACCTTCCAAGTCCATGTTTCTGAAAATGGCAAATTTTCATTTTAATGGCCGAACACTATTCTATTGTATTTCTATACCACACATTTCTTTATCCATTCATCTATTGATGGATACTTAGGTTTCTTCCATATCTTGGCAATTGTAAATAATGTTGCTATGAACACTGGGGTTCATTTATCTTGACAGCTACATGTAAAAGAATGAAATTAGAACATTCTCTAATATCATATACAAAATTAAACTCAAAATGTATTAAAGACCTAAATGTAAGACTATACAACTTGTAGAGGAAAACACAGGCAGGATACTCTTTGACAAAAGTTGCAGCAATATTTTTTGAATGTGTCTCCTAAAGTAATGAAAATAAAAGCAAAAATAAACAAATGGGACCTAATTAAACTTAACTTTCACACAGCAAAGGAAACCATCAGCAAAATGAAAAGACAACCTACTGAATGAAAGAAAATATTTGCAAATGATATGACCAAATAGGGCTTAATATCCAACATATATAAACAGTTCATACAACTCAATATATAAAAAAAAAAACAACAACCCACAAACAGCCCAATTGAAAAATGGGCAGAAAATGAATAGACACTTTTCCAAAGAGGAAATACAGATGGCCAACAGGCACATGGAAAGATGCTCAATTTTGCTAATCATCAGGAAAATACAAATCAAAACCACAATGAGATATCACCTCATACCTGTCAGAATGACAACCATTAAAAAAACACACACAAATAACAAATGTTGGCAAGGATGTGGAGAAAAGGGAAATCTTATATACTATTGGTGGGAATATAAATTGATGCAGCCACTGTGGAAAACAGAACAGAGTAAAAATAGACCTACCATATGACCTAGCAATTCTACTCCTGGGTACATAGCTGAAAAAAACAAAACCGCAAATTCTGAAGGAGTGATGTTAATCCTCCTTTAGGCTCTTCCATCTCACTCCTCAGCATCTCTAGATCTATAACTAAGGTAAGACATGCCTTCCTGAGAATTATAAAGTCAAATTGCCAGAGAAGCTTTTATACAACTTGGCTAATTTATATCAGCAGAAATTTGGGGAACACACATAAAGATAGATTTTGAGGTTGTTTGACCAAGAAAGAAAAAAGTACCAGAATTTCATATGTGACTGAATTCATTGACAGAGGTATATTTACCAGAATCTGCCTGCAATGCAAGAGACCTGGGTTTGATCCCTGATTTGGGAAGATCCCCTGGAAAAGGGAATGGCAACCCCACTCCAGTATTCTTGCCTGGAGAATTCCATGGACAGAGGAGCCCAGTGGGCTCCAGCCTATGGGGTCACAAAGAATCGGACACAGTTGAGTGACTAACAGTATACTTGGGGAGTTTATATTTAATCAGAGGAGATGAATAAACAATATATGATAAGTGCCATGAAAAATTAAGCAGACCAAGAGAGATAAGGAGTTTCAGAGGACCGTGTTATTTTATATAGGGAGGTCTGAGGAGACCTCCTTGAGGAAGTGACATTTTATCAGAGACATAAAAGATAAGGGAGAACCAGCCAGACAGACAACTGGGAGAAGTATGTTCCAAGCAAAAAGAGCATCAGGTACAAAAGCATTTGGTGTATTTTAGAGTCAGCAAGGAGCCTGGAAAAGCAGGCAGTCTGGGGAGGAGGGAGCTTAGGAGATGAAATCAGAGAGAGCTTGGGGAATTGGGTTTAAATAAGAAATGGGGGTGGGGGCTGCCAACTCATGTGAGTCATGATAAGGATTTTGCCTTTTGAGTAGATAAGAGCCATAAAGGTTTTGATTCCAGGAGGCAGATGATCTCATCCAGTTTTAAAAGGATCACTCTTGTAGCTGGGCTTCCCTGGTGGCTCAGCTGGTAAAGAATCCACCTGCAAAGCTGGAGACCCCGGTTCAATTCCTGGGTCAGGAAGATCCGCTGGAGAAGGGATAGGATACCCACTCCAGTATCCCTGGCCTTCCCGGGTGGCTCAGCTGGTGAAGAATCTGCTTCCAATGTGGGAGACCTGGGTTCGATCCCTCCATTGGGAAGATCCCCTAGAGAAGGGAACAGCTACCACTCCAGTATCCTGGCCTGGAGAATTCCACAGGCTGTGTAGTCCTTGGGGTTGCAAAGAGTCGGACACAACTAGAGTCGGACACAACTGAGTGACTTTCACTTCCTTTCTTGTAGCTGAGGGAAGAGTACAGTTGGGAGAGAAGAGTGGAGCATGAACACCAGCTTGATGGTGTTTGCGATAAACTTGGAGAGTGATGGGGTAAAGGTATGGACAGTGGAAAGATTTAGAGGTATCATAGAAAACTACAGTATTTTAGTCTGAGCAACTTGAAGTAGAGAGCTGCTGTTAACTGAGATGGGGAAGACTGCAGGGGGAGCCTGTCTGGAAAGTGTATGTGGGGGTGGTGGGGGAGGGGATGGGGATCAGCAGTTTTGAATATCTTAAGTTCAGATCTATAACACATTCACGTGGATGGCATTTGGATGTTAGTGTGATGTTCAGGGAAGATAAGTAGGTTGCTAAAATATAGCTGGTAACAAATCCTTGGGACTAGATGAAATAACATAATAAACAGATGTACGTGAAGCGAAGACTTTAAGAGAAGAAGCTGGAGATAAGGAGGAACCAACACAGTTGCATCCCATCCGATCACCCTGTAAATGTGTCATTTGAGAAGTCCCAGGGTAGCTTCCTTATGAAGAGGGCAGAGATTTATTCCTAGTGGAACAGATACTTTCTCTGGATTATTGGAGATTTGGATGTGCTTTTTCTTGCTTCTGTCAGCCACACTGCTGTTGGCTTACTGGATGTCTTAGAAGCCATTATTTTACTGCGGATTTCTACAAGTCGTTGCTTTTGACTTAAGCAGTCATTTCACAGTGAAGAGAGGAGGAATACCATACTGAGATCTTACACAGTGCATCATCCGGGAGATGCCACCTTCTGAGGGGGGAGGGTTGTCATTCATGCAGGATATGGTGTATATGTGTGTGTGTACACATGTGTATATAGCAAAAGAAATATGACCTAGGCTACAGACTAAAAAACATTCTTTGTTGACAGTGTAATGTCCAAGTTTGAGGAATCATGTATGGAAATTTTAAATCATTAGAGCACTAGTTTGCTATGATTATAAACCTTTAGTTAAGAGGAGACTTAGTTTTACTTCTTTTTATTTTTGAGACATTAGTGATCTTAAAACTTGTTTTTTTTTCCTACAAATATTTTCTGATAGTTTTCCAAGTCAGATGTAACCTAAATCTTGTATTTCTAATAGCTTTCAAAGTGCTTACAATGGAATGGTTATCAGTGAATGTGACTGGATGTTTCCACTTAGGTTGGGTCCAGCAGCAGATAGAGGGTCAGGAAGACCCCCTGGAGAAGGAAATGGCAGCCCACTCCAGTATTCTTGCCTGGAGAATCCCCATGGGCAGAGGAGCCTGGTGGACTATAGTCCATGGGGCCACAGAGAGTCGGACATGACTGAGCAACCAAGCAGCAGCAGCAGCAGCAGCAGCAGCAGCTGTGGATAGCAATGAGTGTAGGTCTCTGCGTGTGGGGAGGTGCCCCTTGTGGTGCGTAGATGCATGCACACGTGCACATACAGGCACACCCCACATGCACATATATGATATACAAGAAGGCTTACATACGGAATTTGTGAGATGCATGCTGTAACACACGAGGAAGCCTGTCCACTGAAATAAAATAGATATGCAGCTCTTACATGTAATTCAAAGTCAATACAACAAAAATCACAGTGGGCCAATAGCTAGCTTATATAATAACATAGCTCATTTTATATAAACACATACAAATAGATTGCCATAAAATTGAGCTTTAGGCAGTTTCTTTAAATCCTTGAAACAAATTCTATGCTCTTGGTGCTGCTGGTATTCCTTGAGCTGCTCCTCTGCACTGCCTCTCTTCTCATCCACAATCCCGTAGCATGGCTCCTTCTACTCTGCTCTTTTTACTCCTTTGTTCTGTTTACTTCTCTGTCAGGTAAGCAACCTACTGTCCTCATCATTATATTCAATTCTCCACGTGCATCTTTGCTCACCTAAAGTCCCAGGAGGGAATCAAAATTAAAATCTAGCTAACTTGTGATCAGTGTCCTCCTGGACTTCATATAGTAACTCAAAAAGATCTTTATTATTAGCTATTTTCAGAAGGAAATATACACTATAATGCTGAGAATCTATACTCTTCTTTTGAGAGTGAAAAAAATCACATTTTAAAATAAACAGCTTTTTTTTTGTTTTAGCCCCTTATAACAACTATTACATTTATAGTTATTATTTTAATCCAATAAATAGTTATCATTTGCCTACTGTGTGTATAGCATGATGCTATGTGCTATTAAAGTATTCTGAATAAGGTTTTTTCCAAATAATAACTTTCTGAACTCTCAAAATCTGAGTTTAATTTCTAGCATTCAGGATTTTCTCTGAGTAATTAAGGATGACACTATTAAGATGAATTGCTTCTCCATTACAAAAGGCCTCATACAAAAGTTCAGCAAATTTGAAATCATGTAGAACCTTAAAACTTTCTCACTTGATATCTCTGGAAATTGAGTTTCTCATCTTCTACAAGAGGCAAGTACTTTGTGCTTACATAGCTGTGAAATTTTATCAAAGAAGGGACTCAAAACTATTTGCTTACATTTATTTCTCATTCAGTAATGAGTATAATAATTTTTCAGTCAATCTAATTAATCTGTTTTACTTTTTGTTTAGAAATTTTGCTTCTAAATGCTCATAATAATAAGCAACTCTCACTTGCCGAGAGCCAGCCATGTGCTGGATACTTTCCTAGGACCATTTCCAGTGTTTTTTCTGTTTGCTGTGATTCATGCCACAATAAGGAGGTAATGTTTTACACTTACTAAAGTCTTCCCTGAAGGAGGGAAAAAAAAACAATCTTTGTTATCTACAAGCTGTGTATCATGTGTGGGCCATTATCTGTTTTCAGCTCTCCTGGACTTCTTGGTGTTTTTCTCATGAAATGGACTAATTTTCTATGATAAATTACCTGTGATAATTCCATGGTAAAGTATTGGATTGACCAAAAAGTTCTTTTGGGTCTTTCTTGTAAGATGGTATACGAAAACTTGAACGAACTTTTTGGCCAACCCAATATGTACATTGTAAGCCTCAGTATCACCCCTGTCTGACTTTTTGTGTGAATCTACAAAACGGAAAATGATTCCAAATAAATCTCAACTTAAGGTGAAATAACTCTCTTTGTATCTTCTCAAAAAACAATTACATAACATTCTGTTGGTAGGAGATATTTTTAAAAATATATATATTTTCAATGGTGTTAATGTCCTTACTTAACCTAGTGGTTAAAAATTATTTACTTTCTGTAGCTAAGTCAGAATTTATAACAATTCTGACAGAAAAGACAAGCAAGTTTCTGTACTCTCCAAACACTGTTTTACTTCCATGGTTACGTGGCAGGATTCACTAAGGAAAACATTCCATTTAAGTACAAAGCACTTTGTAAGTTCTTTGGGAGCCAAAAGATTTCTCTTGTAAACACCAAAGTTTTTATTTTCATTTGTTATATAATTCTTTTCAAATGTGCATATCATTTAGATGAATGGTACTGGTGATGGTGACTTTGAAAATTTCTATCCT
This sequence comes from Bison bison bison, assembly GCF_000754665.1. Classification (NCBI taxonomy): domain Eukaryota; kingdom Metazoa; phylum Chordata; class Mammalia; order Artiodactyla; family Bovidae; genus Bison; species Bison bison. Next base: position 683,314 of record NW_011494832.1, on the reverse strand, counting down.
ATAACAAGTCAGTGATTAAAAGTCTAGAGAGACTCATGGGTATATCATGGGTAGTTATATCAGTTGGATGGTTACGGGAGTTACTGTATTTACATACGGCATTTATGGGGTTGGTATTTAACAGGCTGAACCACTAGAGGAAAGGTTCGCGAACTGTGTCCCCGGTCAACCTAAAAGGTTCTGCAGACATATTTCATGAGCGCTAAAGGAAGCGGGGAAGGAGAGGCTGCCAGGAGAATATATGATGCATGAAACACTGTTCACCTTGAATAGTTCTGGTTTTACTTTTATCTTGAATCTTGGGGCTTCACCTTCAATTTCACTTAAAAGATTTTGTTCTGTTTTCTTTCCAAAAAATATTGTAAAATCATTGCCTCCACATTGCATATCCCTTTTGGGGCTCAGTCAGAAAAATAAAACTAAAATAGATGCACAACAGTTCTAACTTGGTATGATATTTCCAACTTTAAACATTTAAATACCTGAGAATGTTGGTGGGCTTGATGTGGAAAATGCAATCAGAAATTCCGAAGAAATTTCTCCTCTTTAGTGTGCCTTGTAAAGTAGCCATTCAGTAGTGTGATTATTTTGGTAGAGGGCTTTCCTAATTACTGTATACATCTATTCCTTTGAAAGTCTATGGCCATACCACCCTGAACAAGTGATCTCGGAAGCTAAGCAGGGTCGGACCTGGTTAGTATGTGGATGGGAAAATAGCACGGCTACACGTGTGTCAGTGTGCCCAGAGTTAGCAAGGAATATCAAGAAGAATAACAGGCTTCCTGCTTTCAAAGTTCCTAAAGCTACTATAGATTAGCTTTTGTTTAAAAAAAAAAAGGAAAAAAAAAGTGGCATGTGGTACAAGCGTATGCAGAGAAGTTACAGCAACAGAAGTGTCCCCACTTTGTCAGGAAGTGCCATGCTTTAAGAAGGTGGAATCTGAACTGTCCTGGGGGGAAAATGGGTAGAATTCTAAAGCACTGAAATGTGGAGGAGAGCAGTCCCAGCTGGGTAGAAGATGAACAAAAGCAGGCTGGAAAACCAGGAGCTAGTTAGGAAAACAATGATACATCTAATTTGACTGGAGCTTAAGGTATGTAGCAGAGAACAGTTAAAAAAACAAAATAAAAAAGGAAGGAATGGTGGATGAGACTGTAGAGGGATGTGACTATAAGTTCACAGAAGTAATATTTGATCTTTATGTTAAAGCAGGAAAAAACTCACAATCTAAGTATCTACAGAATCCCCCTGCCACCTATTGACTGGTTTTGTGTCTGAATCTGGGGTGATGTTGGGACACTGGGTGGGGAGGAAAGCTGGAAGGAACTCTGAAGACTAAAATAATGAAGTGGCCAAAGATATCAAGGGAAAGATGGGTGTAGATACGAAGAGGAAAACCCAGCTGGGGATGGGAAAAAAAAAAAAAGTTCCTGGAGGAGATCTTAAAGAGGGAATAATAGGGGTATATGTGGTGGGGAGAGGCTTCTGCTATGATGAGGAATTTTAGCAAGTTTTGCCATATGACACGCGGTGGAGCTCCCTCCTATCTCCCTGAAGGAACCTTCAGTGTACTCACATCACTTTCTGTGGCTTTCTGGGACAGATCTGTGTTTCCTTTGGCTGTGCTGATGGGTTTTAGGGTGGGGGAGAGGCGGCTCGATTGAGTTCAGTTCACAGACTGTCTGCATAGAGCATGGGGGCTTTCCCCAGTGCCTTGAGGGACTGGGGCCCAGTGCTGGCGGGGACAGGAGAGGCGAGTGGAAAGAACTGCGGACCTTCACCTCTGCATCCTTCGCCTCTACACCCACCATATCCAACTCTGTCTTACATATTGTGCTTCCGTGTAAGATTTTTTTTAACTGGGAAGCAAGTAATAAAAGCAGTTTAAAAGGAGGGTGAAAATCACAATGGTAGGCAGTTTGAGGTGCCTCTGAAGATGAGAAATGTACTGTTGGTGTAAAGTGAGGCTCAGGAATTGAAAGTGTATGACTAGTAAATGCAGAGCAGGAAATCTGACCCATTTTCCACTCCCTGCCTCCCCCAGCCACCGTGCCCCACCAATCAGAGATTTTCTTTCCAAACCATTCAAATTTAAGATAGTTTGAGCCTGTCCATTCTTCGATGTAGACAGCAAAATTCCCGTCTTCTTAATCTGTGGTTCAATATTTGGTAATTCTTGTACCCACTTCACTCATGTCTCTGATGCCACCCAGGTATACCTATTTTCCCACACCTAGGTGTACATGGGCTGGGAATATGTAAAGAGCATTTGCCTCGGAAGGTAAGTCCAGAGGTTCTGGGCTTGGCATGCGGTTGTAAGCTTGCTGTCATCTCCTTTCTGTTTCCTCTTATATCAGCATACATGCTAGGTAGAATAAAGGTTAAACTATGATGACTCAAACTATCAATAAACTAAGAGAAAACACAGGAAATAATTTATGATAACAGAGTACCAAAGGTCTTCTTAAGTATGCATAAAATCTTGAAGTTGTAAAAGAAAAAGTCAATAAATTTAAGCACACATGAAATAAATTTTCACGTGGAGAAAAATCATCTTAAGCAAACTCAAAAGAAATCCAAAATCAGAGAATAAGATTTGTGCAATGCGTATTATGCACAAAGGCCTATTTTCTTTATGTATAAAGAGTTTCTATGAGTCTCTAAGAAAAAAACTACACTCAAAAAAATCGGAAAAAAAAAAAAAGCTGTGAACAAAATTTACCAAAGAAAGAAACAAACAAAAAAACCAAAGTACAAATAGGTCTTTGTATTAACCAGCTTCTGTATATTTGATGCTTTAACATCTGCCCTACATGCCTATGCCAGATACGCCTTGTTCTGATAATATGCCCGAGTCACCTTGCCTCCCTCATCGTCCTCCTCCCCGGCATTGACAGGAGTCTTCCTCCTTGGAGGAAGACGACTTGTCAAATGGAAACCAACTAATCCAGAGTCCACACCCTCACCAATCTCCTTTACTGGGCTCATGTGCTCAGGTCACTGTACAACTGTCCTAATCATCCCAATGTCAGGTGCCAGACAACACAGGCCATCGCCTATGCCCCAGAGTCTGCTGAAATTATTCACACCAGCCAGTCCTAAGCTGCTTATTCCAAATCACCCGTTCCTTCCTAGGGAAACCACAATAAAAGCTTTCATGTACTGCTCCTCCCTCTCCTCTGCCTCCTGATCAACCTGGTGCTTCCCCATGTGGCCCCCCCATGTTATGGCATCCCCCCCATTTTTTTTAGAAACTGTGAGTAGTAAACTATTGTTTCAATGACAATTGTCTCCTGACCTTTTGGCCTTCCTATACCTCACATTTTTTATTAATACATCTAATTTATTTATGTATTGGCCATGCCCCAAAATTGTAGGTTCTCAGTTTCCCAACCAGGGGCTGAACACAGGTCACAGCAGTGAATGCACTGAATACTAAACACTAGATCACTAGGGAACTTACAATACACTATATTTTAAAACAGTCTTAAATCTATGAAAAGAAACTCAGTTCATTTAAAGATAAATGTAAATGAAGACTATGATGATATAACCTTGTCTCTCATCAGAGTGACAAAGGCTGAAAAGTCACACAGTGCACACTGCTGAGTAAAGATACATTTATTGTTGAGGGGAACATAAATTATTACAGCCTTTATGGAGAGTATCTTGGCAGTAAAAAAAAAAAATTTTTTTTTAATACATGAACTCATGATCTGGCAATTCTACTTCAAAAGAATTGAAAGTAGGATCTCAAGGAAATAGTTGGACACCATGTTCATTGCATTATATTCATAATATCCAAGAAGTGGAAGGAACCCAAATGTCCACTGACAGATAAATGTATAAATAAAATATGGCATTTTGGGTTGGCCAAACAAGTCTTTTGTGTTTTTCATAAGATGTTATTAAAAACCTGAATGAACTTTTTGGCCAATCCAGTATAAATGGAACATTATTCAGTCTTAAAAAGGAGGGAAATTCAGTCACATGTTACGACATGGATGCACCTTGAAGACAGTATGCTTAGTAAAATAAGCCAGTCACAAAAGACAAATTCTGTAAAATATAAGGTATCTAGCGTAGGTAGCACAGGGGTGAAAGAATCTGTCTGCCAATGCACGAGACACAAGAGCCGCAGGTTTGATCCCTGGGTTGGGAAGATGCCCTGGAGAAGGAATTGACAACCCACTCCAGTTTTCTTGCCTGGAAAATCCATGGACAGAGGAGCCTGGCAGGCTATATAGTCCATGGAGTCGCAAAGAGTCGGACACAACTGAGCAACTGAGCACACACGCATGGACGAGTAGTTAAATTCATGGAAACAGAAAGCAGAATGTGGTTGCCAGGATCTGGGAGGAGGGGCAAATGAGAAAGTGTCGCTTGATACAGAGTTTCAGCTTTGCAAAATGAAAAATTCTGGAAATTGGTTGTACAACACTGTGAATATACTTAGCACTACTGAACTGTACATATAAAAATGGTCAATATGGTAGGTCTACTTTTCCACAGTTAAAAATTTTTTTAAACGAACAAACCCATTGATCCAGCAATCCCACTATTAGAAATTTGTCCTGTGATTATTTCAATGTGAAATGATGTACACATGAGGTTATTGACTCTATCATTATAACACCAGAGGATAGAAATAATCCAAATTAATCCAAATTTTATAATGGAAATTGGTTATATTATTCTCCATCCATGCACTGAAATACTATGCAAACATTAAAAAGAATATAACAATTGTATATATGTGTATAAAAAAGGAAGTATGAATATTATGCTACCACTTACTTGTTTGTGCAGATTTCTGCAAGGCTCTCTAGGAGACTGTGAATGATGGTTGCCTCTGGGGAAGGGGACAGCAGACTGGAATGGGTGGCAGACTGGCTTAATTTTCACTGTGTACTATTCTGCATCTTTGAATTTTGTACTACATCATATTTTTTGTATTAAAAATGGTTTAAAAGAGAAAGATACTAATCTCATGGTTAAAATCTTTAATACCTGGCTCTCTAGTACTCTATTCTTTAATTTCCTGGCTTCTGACTCACTGGCTTCTATCTCACTACTTAACTGCTGAGACCTGGCTTCTATCTCACTGCTTAATTGCTGAGATCCTGATCTTGTTTGCCTAATGAAAACTGTAATAATTACCTCATTTTAGTGGGCTTTTCTGGTGTTCACTACTGCTGTGTGTGTGTCTGTGTTAGTCACTCAGTCATGTCTGACTCTTTGCAACTCCATGGGCTGTAGCCTCCCAGGCTCCTCTGTCCATGGAATTCTCCAGGCATGAATACTGGAATGGGAAGCCATTCCCTTCTCCAGGAGATCTTCCCAACCCACGGATCAAACCCGGGTCTCTTGCATTGCAGGCAGAGTCACTAGGGAAGCCCTCACTACCGCTGACTAATTTACTAATGTTTTCTGTAAGTCCAGTTGCTGAATAGCCAAATTCCCAATCATACACCTCTCAGCTTTATTCCCCAAAAAGTCTACCCGATGGACAAAAGTACCATCTCTCCACCTACCTATATAAAATAGATTTTAATCAAAAAGGGCATTATTTGTTTTAATCCTTAAGCTTTCATCTTTAACGCCTAATATATTCAAATAGTTTGTGGATTTTTAAAGGTCCTTTTATCACAAGATGCACATACTCTATTGAGAACTACAAACTTGATGATCGAAAGCCAACTTCCTCTCTCAAGAGCTGTCTTTCTCTGAGGAGAAAACAATACACTAAGTATTTCTCCTAATCATTATTTTAAAAAGCAACATCTGTTCACAGTGACAAAAAAAGAGCATCTGAATTTACATTATTGTTTTAAATATTTAAATCAACTTGCTACAAAATAGCTAAAGAATCAATGAAAAATAGATAATCAAAACTTTGTTAAATATATAATTAAAATAAACACACAGGCAAGCATGCACACACAGACTAGGGTCTTGTGTCAGTAAGGGAATCAAAAAAGGAAATCAAAGAACGTAAGCCAAACAGATGAAGGAACAGATGAACTGCAGAGGGTACAGCGCTCACTACCATGTTTTCCTCTGGCTCTGAGGCCTGAGTCCGCCATGTGGTGGATGCTCAGGAAAGATTTTCAGAACGATTAAAGGGAGATAATCTTTCATGTGGGCTTCCCTGGTGGCTCAGATGGTAAAGAATCTGCCCACAGTGTGGGAGACCTAGGTTCAATCCCTGGATCAGGAAGATTTCCTGAAGAAGGGAATGGCTACCCACTCCCATATTCTTGCCTGGAGAATTCCAAGGACAGAGAAGCCTGGCAGGCTACAGCCCATGGGGTCACAAAGAGTTGGACATGACTGAGCAATTAACACACACACAACCTCACTTACAGGAGGCAGAGGAACTGCCAATTCCTTTCGGTTCCCAACTTTTAACATTCTCTAACTCCTACTTGCCACTGATCACATGTTCAGTCAGTTCAGTCACTCAGTCATGTCCGACTCTTTGCGACCCTGTGAATCGCAGCACGCCAGGCCTCCCTGTCTATCACCAACTCCTGGAGCTTACTCAAACTCATGTCCATCAAGTCAGTGATGCCATCCAGCCATCTCATCCTCTGTCCTCCCCTTCTCCTCCTGCCCCCAATCCCCCCCAGCATCAGGGTCTTTTACAATGAGTCAACTCTTCGCATGAGGTGGCCAAAGTATTGGAGTTTCAGCTTTAGCATCAGTCCTTCCAGTGAACACCCAGGACTGATCTCCACCCAGGTTGGATCTCCTTGCAGTCCAAGGGACTCTCAAGAGTCTTCTCCAACACCACAGTTCAAAAGCATCAATTATTCGGCACTCAGCTTTCTTCACAGTCCAACTCTCACATCCATACATGACTACTGAAAAAACCATAGCCTTGACTAGATGGACCTTTGTTGGCAAAGTAATGTCTCTGCTTTTGAATATGCTGTCTAGGTTGGTCATAACTTTCCTTCCAAGGAGTAAATGTCTTTTAATTTCATGGCTGTAGTCACCATCTGCAGTGATTTTGGAGCCCAGAAAAGTAAAGTCTGACACTGCTTCCACTGTTTCCCCATCTATATGCCATGAAGTGATGGGACCAGATGCCACGATCTTCGTTTTCTGAATGTTGAGCTTTAAGCCAACTTTTTCACTCACCTCTTTCACATCATCGAAAAAGTAAGAGACTTCCAGAAAAACATCTATATTCTGCTTTATTGACTATGCCAAAGCCTTTGACTGTGTGGATCACAATAAACTGTGGAAAATTCTGAAAGAGATGGGAATACCAGACCACCTGACCTGCCTCTTGAGAAACCTGTATGCAGGTCGGGAAGCAACAGTTAGAACTGGACATGGAACAACAGACTGGTTCCAAATAGGAAAAGGAGTATGTCAGGCTGTATATTGTCACCCTGCTTATTTAACTTATATGCAGAATACATCATGAGAAATGCTGGGCTGGAAGATGCACAAGCTGGAATCAAGATTGCCAGGAGAAATATCAATAACCTCAGATCACATGTTCAGATAGCAGGAAAAAAAATACCATTTTTTTAAACCACACCCCAGATTCATGTCCAGAATCATTTTTGAAGGTGCCAAGGGTGAGGATACCCTAACATGGGACCTTCTTTTATCTTTCCCTGATACAGTTTTTACTGATTGAATTGGGGGTGTTAATCACTTTGCAAAGTGGAATATGGCTTCTATTCCCATAATCCTAATGTAAATTTCCAATCTTTATAGATAGACACAAGCCATGTTAATACCCCAAATGTTTAGTGTATTCCAAGCATGATCCATGATCTTCTTCCATACTATAAAGATTTTAAAATTTCCATCTTGCTCTTAAAGTAAAAAACAAAACACTTTATGGGGAAAATGGAACCTATCTGTATTGTTTAATAAATTATTAGTCTGTTTAAAGTTTCTTGACAGTCAAACAAAATCCTGAAGAGTTATTCTTGCAAGCCTACCTAGATGTCTGAAGGAAAAGTAAAAAGATTCCAAAAACCATAAGACTTATAGAAACACTTTTAAAAGAAATTTATAGTGCCTTTTTTTTTTAGTGCATATCCTCTAAGTACAACTTTTAGTGAGGTGTGATAACTAAGAAAGGATAGGGAAACCAAAGAGAAATATTTAAATGGAGAGTTAAAATATTTATCTTTATTTTTTCTTTTAATATACCGTTTACTTTAAAAGTAAATTTGTAAAATCCTAAAATAGCAGTGTTTAAAAAATGTGTGACTGTCAAGTGAAGCACGGCAGGTGAAATGTGCATCGGGGTTGGAGACAGGAGACTAGGTTGCATGCCTGGCTCTGTATCTACCTCGCAGTGCAAAGCAGGGCAAGCCGCAGTCTTTCAGAACCTTTTAAGTGGAAATAATGATATCTGAAACTTCTTTATGGAATTATTATGAAAATTAAATCACATACTTGAAACTGCCTTGTCTGTAAGCTTTACATTTTCTTCTTTGTAACTCGTTACTTAATTAGCTCATGTATGAAAGAAGTAGAAAACATTATCTTAAGAAACTCATCAGTAACTCAGAGATCCAACGTTGAAAGTGAAGGAAGCTTTAGTAGCATCAGAAAAATCACCAGTATTTTCAGAAGTTTATAAAGTTCTTATTTAAAATTCCAAAATGTATTTAATCTGTTACCAGCCTTATGAGATCAAAGTGAATACAAAATAAGAAAGTGCCTTTTGAACATGTGAAAGAGGTCATTTTAAAGGTAGGAAATTAGGTAAATGATAATAACATCTGTTTTATAAATATGCAGTGGTAGACTATGCTGTTAAATATACATAAGAAGCAATTTGCATTCTTTTCAGAAAAGCCATCTGACTACCAAGAACCTGCTATGTCTGTATCTTCAGTCAAGGGCCTTCCCTGGTACGCTCAAGACTTACATATTGGACACTTCCTTCTGACCGTTGCTTATTCTGAATTTTCTGTCACTTACAATACCATGATCCAGCCGCTTTCCTAAATCACAAATCTAAACGTCAATTTAGACTCCTTTCCCTTATTCAATCCATATCCATTCAGTTAATTTAGCATTTTGTACTTCCTTACTACCTCTCCTATAAGTATTCTCTCCTTTCCATGGCCACTGCTTGGTTCGGTATCCACATCTTATCTTGATCACTGAAATGGCATTCTGGTTGGTGAGATGGTAGGAATGTAAAACAGAAAAATTTAATGGATATTTAAGAGAGAAAACCAACTGACAGAATACAGGAGGAAAATTAGGTTTGGGAGGAAAATAACAAATTTAATTCAGAACATGTTTAGTTGGAGGTAACTTGGGATCATCCAGATGAAGATATTCCAAGTATGTGCATATATCAGTATGCGCAAAGCTTAAGATAGAAGAGTGGGTTCATAGTGGACACCATGGATTTGGACGAAATATTCTCTCTCATGTCCTCCTGCTTCTGAAAAGCCTTTTCCAGATCATCTCAACCAACAGTGTTTGTTTCTTCCATTTAGTTGTAATCACACGGTTTGGACCTTTAGGTTCTCAGCCATGCCTTTTGCTGATGTTTACCACCACAAGTTTCCCAAATTAAGCTTCTAAAGAATTGCATATTGTGTGTGCGCTCAGTGTGTCCGATTCTTTGCAACCGTATGGCCTGTAGCCCGCCAGGCTCCTATGTCCATGGGATTTTCCTGGCAAGAATACTGGAGTGGGTTGCCATTTCTTCCTCCAGGGGATTAGTACCCTTTAAAATACTTTATGCCTATGAATGTCCATGACATCTAGCATTGTGCAGCACATGGGAGTTTCTCAAAAGAGAGGAGGAGCTAAAGGGATAAATTTGAGTAAATTTTAGTAGCTTTAATAACAATGGTAATAAATATTTCCTAACACAGAGCCTGGCACATAGTGGGCACTGAATTAATATCTGTTAAAAAGATTAAGATTTAACATCTCTCACTGCAATTCAAAAACTTGGTATCTCAATTCTTTTCCAATTGGACATGCAACTAAAACTTGATCACAGATATATTTATTACACATTTTTAAGGAGTCCAACAGTTGATAGTTTTATATAGAATCTGTTTCAGTGAAAAGGTCACTTATCAACAAGCCTAATCCATCGTAATCTACACATCCACAATACTTGCATACCCTACACTCTAACAGAATTTTGTATTATATACAGATTCACACTTTTACTTCCCTAGTGTTTTCCTCCAGTGTTCACACTCCCCCTTGTGTCTCCCAAATGCTCTGTGCTACTTTTTCTCTATCCCTTGGTTAAATCAGGTCAAAGACTTAACAATGTTTGGCATAAAAATTATTTTTAGGAAATGAAAGGAGTTGCTGACTAGTTCTGATGAAAAGCAAAACAGCCAAAAGGCTCAGGCAAGATACACTCATGTTTTGGTTTTGGCTCTTGGCATTCAGACAAGAATGATTTTATGATTTCCAACGCTTGGAAAAGTTCAATATCTGACACACTGACATTTGACAACCAAGTTGACCCTTAGAAATCAGTGCTACTTTACATAACCACGTACAGATTAAAAGTAGAAATTTTGACTTGGGGAATACCATGAAAGCTATCACTTAAATTTAAGCCTGAATGTGCAACAGACATGATGCTTTGAATAAAGAGATACACACTATTTGTTAACAATATTTTGCAATACTATGGAGAAGGCAATGGCACCCCACTCCAGTACTCTTGCCTGGAAAATCCCACGGACTGAGGAGCCTGGTGGGCTGCAGTCCATGGAGTCGCTAAGAGTCAGACACGACTGAGCGACTTCACTTTCACTTTTCACTTTCATGCACTGGAGAAGGAAATGGCAACCCACTCCAGTGTTCTTGCCTGGAGAATCCCAGGGACGGGGGAGCCTGCTGGGCTGCCATCTATGGGGTTGCACAGAGTCGGACACGACTGAAGTGACTTAGCATACAATACTAAATATTTACTACTTATCTCTGTGCAAGATCTAGAGCCAGGTGCTGTTTAACACATGGTCCTCACCATAGTGTCAGAGGAGGACAATTGCTTATAGCTCATCAGGGTGTGTATCTTGGTACAGTCTTTTCAGAAAGTCATTTGAAAGTATTTCCCAGCATCAGTGAGTCAGTGCTTCCCAACAGGTGGCCAAAGTATTGGAGCTTCAGCTTCAGCATCAGTCCTTCCAGTAAATATTCAGGGTTGATTTCCTTTAGGATTTATTGGTTTGATCTCCTTGCTGTCCAAGGGACTCTCAAGAGTCTTCTCCAACACCAATTGGAAAGCATCAATTCTTCGGTGCTCTCCCTTCTTTATGGTCCAACTCTCACATCTGTACATGATTACTAGAAGAACCATAGCTTTGACTGTACAGACCTTTGTCAGCCAAGTGATGTCTCTGTTTTTTAATATGCTGCCTAGGTTTATCATAGCTTTTCTTCCAAGGAACAAGCATCTTTTAATTTCATGGCTACAGTCACCGTTTGCAGTGATTCTGGAGCCCAAGAAAATATAATCTTCCACTGTTTCAACTTTTTCCCCCATCTATTTGCCTTGAAATGATGGGACTGAATGGCATGATCTTAGTTTTTTGAATGTTGAGTTTTAAGCCAGCTTTTTCACTCTCTGCTTTCACTCTCAACAAGAGGCCCTTTAGTTCCTCTTCGCTTCCTGTTATTAGAGTGCTATTTCTCCCCGCAATCTTAATTCCAGTCTGTGATTCATCCAGCCTGGCATTTTGCATGATGTACTATGTATGTAAGTTAAAGAAGCAGGGTGACAATATACAGCTTTGATGTAATCCTTTCCCAATTTTAAGCCAGTCTGTTGTTCCACATTAGGTTCTAACTGTTGCTTCTTGGCCTGCATACAGGTTTCTCAGGACAGGAAAGTTGGTCTGGTATCCCCATCCCTTTCAGAATTTCCCCCACTTTGTTGTGATCTACACAGTCAAAGGCTTTAGCATAATCAATGAAGCAGAAGTAGATGTTTTTCGGGAATTCCCTTGCTTTCTCTGTGATCCAACAGATGTTCACAATTTGATCTCTGGTTTTTCTACCTTTTCTAAATCAGCTTGTACATCTGGAACTTCTTGGTTTACATACTGTTGAAGTCTTGCTTGAATGATTTTGAGCATTACCTTGCTGGCATGTGAAATGAGCACGACTGTACAGTAGTTTGAGCATTCTTTGGCATTGCCCTTCTTTGGGATTGGAATGAAAACTGATCTTTTCCAGTCATGTGGCCACTGCTGAGTTTTCCAAATTTGCTGACAAATTGAGTGCAGCACTTTAACAGCATCATCTTTTAGGATTTGAAATAGTTCAGCTGGAATGTCATCACCTCTAGTATCTTTGATGCTTCCTAAAGCCCACTTGACTTTACATGCTAGGATGTCTGGCTCTAGGTGAGTGACTACATCATCATGGTTATCTGGGTCATTAAGACCTTTTTTATACAGTTCTGTGTATTCTTGTCAACTCTTCTTAATCTCTTCTGCTTCTGTTAGGTCCTTGCCATTTCTGTCCTTCATTGTGCCCATCTTTGCATGAAATGTTCCCTTGGAATCTATAATTTTCTTGAAGAGATCTCTAGTCTTTCCCATTCTATTGTTTTCCTCTATTCCTTTGCATTGTTTGTTTAGGAAAGCTTTACCTCTCCTTGCTATTCTTTGGAACTCTGCATTGAGTTGGGTATATCATTCCCTTTCTCCTTTGCCTTTCACTTCTTTTCTCAGCTATTTGTAAGGCTTCCTCAGACAACCACTTTGCCTTCTTGCATTTCTTTTTCTTGGGGATGGTTTTGATCACTGCCTCCTGTACAGTGTTACAAACCTCCATCCATAGTTCTTCAGGCACTCTCTACCAGATCTAATCCCTTGAATCTATTCATCACCTTCACTGTATAATCATAAGGGATTTGATTTAGTTCATGCCTGAATGGCTGGGTGGTTTTCCATACTTCCTTCAACTGAGGCCTGAATTTTGCAATAAGGAGTTCATGATCTGAGACACAGTCAGCCCCAGGTCTTGTTTTTGCTGACTGTATAGAGCTTCTCCATCTTCAGCTGCCAAAAACATAATCAATCTGATTTCAGTACTGCCTTTTTGGTGATGTCCATGTGTATAGTTGTCTCTTGGGTTGTTGGAAAAGGGTGTTTGCTATAACCTGCATGTTCTCTTGACAAAAATCTGTTAGCCTTTGCCCTGCTTCATTTTGTACTCCCAAGGCCAAACTTGCCTGTTACTCCAGGTAACTCTTGACTTCCTACTTTTGCATTCCAATCTCCTATGATGAAAAAGACATGTTTTTTTGGTGTCCTTGTATGTCTCATAGTACTGGTCAACTTCAGCTTCTTCTGTTTAGTGGTTGGGGCATAGATTTTGATTACTGTGATGCTGAATGGTTTGCCTTGGAAATGAACCAAGATAATTCTGTTGTTTTTGAGATTGCACCCAAGTACTGCATTCTGGACTCTTGTTGGCTTTGAGGGCTGCTCCATTTCTTCTAAGGGATTCTTGCCACAGTAGTAGATATTTGAAGATATCAATTAAAGTTGAATATAAGCCTAAATTATGACACAGGAACCCCAGTCCTAGGTATACACCCAAGATAAATGACTTCATAAGTATAAAGCATGCACAAGAATGATCATGGTACTATGATTCCATTCATATGATTTTTTAAAAGAGGCAAAACTAATATGTAGTGATAAGTCAGAATAGTGGCTAACTTCGGTGGGAGCAATGACTTGGAAGAGTTTCAAGGGACACTACTGAGTTGCAGGAAATATATTTTCATGTCAGTGTAAATATGGCATGAATGAAGAAGAGATAAATTCAAGAAATAGTTAATGGAGATATTTAACCCTCAAGCTAATAAAGAGAACACAGGAGGAGAATTAGGATCGGGAGAATAATGAATTTAGTGCTGAACATGTTGGTTAATGGCATATGTAAAAAAGTGCTATACCCTGAGTATTTGTGATGTTTACTGAATATATGTTACACCTTAACAAAAATTTTTTTAAATAAAACTTTTCAACAGGACAAGAGAAGTCTGTAGAGTGTCAGTCCTCATCATTAGGCAGCCATGGCAGGGTTGAGGAGCAGGTGTCTAGAATTAACCCACACAATCCATTGATGTGACTTCATTCCCAAGCATCACTTTGAACATTAATCCCAAAGAGTGGATTTAACACAATGTAGTCCCTGCCCTGTTAAGTCTTACTGTTTAATGTGATCATAATATCAGTGAGGAATTAAATCTGCTATGCAAAATACTGCATGATGAGAAGATATTCAGTAAATATCTGTTAATGATCCTGTACCAAGTGAAAGGTACAGCCTACAAATGCCATAAGAATTGACAGGTTGGAGAAAATACTGTGCGCTGGCTGCTCAGATACAGTTTCTTGAAAGATGTGGGAACTAAGCCAGATTCTAAAAGGTTGGGAACCGATGCAGGTTTGCAAGGGGTGGCCTCTGCAAGTGTTTGATCTGATTTCTTTTTAGTGGGAGTACCATAGTCTTTCAAGAGGCAACATAAGTAGGAGGATTATGGACAGCCATGACCTTGCATCATGCTTTGTGAATATGTTGCTAGTTTACTAGCCATCTAAATATGGGAGACTCCATACTAAGAGGAGTAACATAAACAGAAGATCATGAGGGCTATGTGAACTATTAGATTGCAAAAGTAGTTTGGGCCCAAATCGCAGAGTGCCATGACTGCGGAACACATTCTGTGTGCAATGTTAGATGAGAGCATGATATCCATGCTTTACAATTAAGTAGCACTGGGCCAATTGTATGGCTAGCATTAGCAACAATAAATGCGTCAGCAGCTTCTGGTTCTTTCTGTGAGATGCCAAGCATCTGGATCTTTAGAATTGGATTTCTGACTGCTTTCTTTCAGAACTTTTGTTATTCTGCAGATTCAACTTCTGTTTGGACAACTGAAGGAGGAAGGCTTATATATAATAGGTTAAAAAATTATAAGACTTGGGAATCTTAGACTTGTGAATCTTAGAAAATAAAGCTAGATGCCAATAGGAATAACCTCAAGGGTGTTTATTATGGAAGTAAAGTTGTTTTAAGCCAATAATTCACTATGCAAGACTTTTGCTGGCTGAAAAAAAAGAAAAAAAGAGTTCTCAGGCAGTAAAATCATTGGTGTAAATACTACCCAAAACAGCTGGACAGTTCTTTGACCTTATAATCAAAGGTATCCACTATATCGGGGCGGGGGGGGACCATACCCAATGATTAACAGCTATAATTTGTGCATACATGAGTATTAACAGATTCTTGAAATATTTAATGAATCGTTACCTTGAAGAGCAATATTCAGGAGAAGTTGTCCTAAGTTCTCCTTTGATGTTACAAAGCAAACATTTCCTGTTTATTTATCTGTGGCTTACAAAATTTGACTATAATTTTTATTGTTAGCATAACCTTTGGTAGAATTCCATGGTGGCTCAGATGGTTTAGCGTCTGTCTACAATGTGGGAGATCTGGGTTTGATCCCTGGGTCGGGAAGATCCCCTGGAGAAGGAAATGGCAATCCACTCCAGTACTATTGCCTGGAAAATCCCATGGACAGAGGAGCCTGGTAGGCTTCAGTCCATGAGGTCACAAAGAGTCGGACACAACTGAGCAACTTCACTTTCACTTTCACTTTGGTAGAAATAAACTGTTCCCTTATTTGATAGAATTATTAGGAATAGTGGTATGAAAGTAGAAATACTATTTCAAAGTTAGACATATGATGGATTTTAGAAGAAATAGAGAACCCTGATCATTTGAAAACATTAATAATAGAGGTATAAACTCATCATTATAAATATATAAAGATATAGATAGAAATATATATAAATTTGCATAGAATAAATATATTTATGTGCCTATTTCCTTCTAAGAGTACTTAGAAGCAATGACAGTCCAGTAGCAGTGAACACATCCAGCACTGAGATCTTAGTTTTCAAATATCATTCTCCTCTGAAAAGGGAACTAAAAATCCTTTGAGAAATGGCTGATCCTAGAGTTGGAGCAACGGGGAAGCCAATGGCACCCCACTCCAGTACTCTTGCCTGGAAAAATCCCATGGATGGAGCCTGGAAGACTGCAGTCCATGGGGTCGCTGAGGATCGGACACGACTGAGCGACTTCACTTTCACTTTTCACTTTCATGCATTGGAGAAGGAAATGGCAACCCATTCCAGTGTTCTTGCCTGAAGAATCCCAGGGACGGAGGAGCCTGGTGGGCTGCCATCTATGGGGTCACACAGAGTCGGACACGATTGAAGTGACTTAGCAGTAGCAGCAGCAGAGTTGGAGCAAAGAAAATGCAAGCTGAACGTGCAATATATTCTTATGACAGAAAGTTAAGAAGTACATAAAGAATCTTAGGAACACGTCAAAAGGGTAAGTGAGCCTTCTTGAAAGAGTTACACTGACCAAATCTGGGACAATTGAAGTATCAAAATGAATAATGGCAATGATGGATTATAACTCACTGAGTAGAATAAGAACTCATAAGTTCACCCTGATGGGTGATGGATGGATTGATAGATACAGGAAAGAAGAGAACATTCTACCTTACAGTAGGATGCCGACTAATAATTGTAGAAGAAATGATGGAATAAGAAACTTGCCATTTTGCAGCCATCATAGTAATAATTAATTTGGGGAAGAATCATCAGAGATGTAAAACTAGTAGGTGAAAATTTTAGCAGAGCAGGATACTTAAATGGAGGCGATGTAATCCCAGCTAAGCTTCTTCAAATCCTAAAAGATGACACTGTTGAAGTGCTGCACTCAGTATGTCAGTAAATTTGGAAAACTCTGCAGTGACCACAGGACTGGAAAAGATCACTTTTCATTCCAGTCCCAAAGAGGGTAATACCAAAGAATGTTCAAACTAGCATACAGTTGTACTCATTTCACATGCTAGCAAAGTAAAGCTCAAAATCCTTCTAACTAGGCTTCAGCAGTATGTTAACTGAAAACTTCCAGATGTACAGACTGGGTTTAGAAAGGGCAGAGATCAAATTGCAAACATCTGCTGGGTCATGGGAAAAGCAAGGAAATTCCAGAAAAAAAAATCTGCTTCTTTGACTATGCTAAAGCCTTTGACTGTGAGGATCACAACAAATGGTGGGAAATTCTGAAAGGGATGGGAATACCAGACCTGTCTCCTGAGAAACCTGTATGCAGGTTAAGAAGCAACAATTAGAACCAGACATGGAACAACTAACTGACTGATTCCAAATTGAGAAAGGAGTACAACAAGTCTGTATATTGTCACTCTGCTTATTTAACTTATATGCAGAGTACATTATGTGAAATGTTGGGCTGAAAGAATCACAAGCTGCAATCAAGATTGCCAGGAGAAATATCAACAATCTTAGATAGGCAGATGATATCACTCTAATGGCAGAAAGTGAAAAGGAACTAAGGAGCCTCTTGATGAAAGTGAAAGAAGAAAGTGAAATGACTGGCTTAAAACTTGACATTTAAAAAATAAAGATCGTAGCATCTGGTCCCATCACTTCATGGCAAATAGATGGGGAAAAATCAAAACAGTGACAGGTTTTCTTATCTTGGGCTCCAAAATCACTGCAGACAGTGACTCAGCCATGAAATTAAGTGTGCCTGCCCCTTGGAAGAACAGCAGATTAAAAGGCAGAGATAACACTTTGCTGACAGACGTTCATACAGTCAAAACTATGGTTTTTCCAGTAGTCATGTATGGATGTAAGAGTTGGACCATAAAGAAAGCTGAGTGCCAAAGAATTGATGCTTTCGAATTATGATGCTAGAGAAGACTCTTGAGAGTCTCTTGGACTACAGAGAGATCAAACCATTCGATCTCAGTCCTGAATATTCATTGGAAGGACTGATGTTGAAGTTCTAATACTTTGGCCACCTGATGGGAAGAGCCAACTCACTGGAAAAGACCCTGATGCTGGGAATGATTGAAGGCAAAAGGAGAAAAGGGCAGCGGAGGATGAGATGGTTGGATAGTATTACCAACTCAATGGACATGAATTTGAACAAACTCCAGGAGATAGTGAAGGGCAGGGAAGCCTGGTGTGCTGCAGTCCATGGGGTTGCAAAGAGTTGGACACGACTTAGTGACTGAATGACAACAAAGAGGATACGTAAATAGCCTCAGATTATCTCCCCATAGGGCCTTATTAATTTCGAGAAGAAAAACATAACTTTATAGAAAAGAAAGCTAGAAGTCACCACCTTAACCAAGTGATAAAAGCTGAAAACATGAGTAATGGAACAAACTGACATCAGGTGTTCCTGATATGTCGTTTCTATGTATATGTAAAACAAAATTTCAACAATATTCAAAACATTTACACCAACAAAATATTTGGGTGGGGATTTACTTTTGCTTCTGGTTTTAAGTAAACTCTGATTTTACCCAAAGATTTTTTTAGCTTAATATTACTATCAAATTTCTTAGATGTTTTATTCAGTTATATTCATGTAAATTTAGGAGTCCAGAATTCATATGCCCTCTAAGCTCTTTTCTCAAGTACAGCTCTCAAAATTGACAAGTTGCTATGTGGTCAGTTACTATTAAAGAAAACAGTCTCCTCATTTTGGGGTATTTCCTAAATGTTCATCTTATTTTTTAAAAAAATCAGAAAAAAATGTAACAAAAATCATATTTCCTGTTTTGCTTCTCTGCTAATAGAAAACAGTATATTTCAGTGCCCTTCTGAAGTAACTACATTTAGTTAACTAAATGTATATTCTGTCTATCATTATAAGATAAAACCTTTTATCTTCATTTTATTGAAGTAGTCTATCCAATAATGAAAGAAATCTCTCTTAATTAATTTACCAACAGACAGAATGTACTTAAGTAGTTGCATGTATGTAAAGATTTATTATGCCTTCAAAGTATCCGAGCCTACACTACTGCATTAGTCCAGGATTATGTGATAGGCTTTCAGAAGAGAAGGTGGGGACTACTTTAAAGAGCTTGAAACAGTATGTATCACATACAGATTACATATGATAAATTATTTTGATGATGATATTAACTTCATCTGAATTTTTAAGTAGGTAAGGAGGCAAGTCTCATTGTAGTAATTTATAAAGGGAGTAATAAATAAATATATATGTACCTCATGCAGACAAATGAAAGCTGGAGTTGTAGATAAATCAACAAATCGCTCATCTTGGATGTTAATTGTGGGTGCAGTGGCATAAATGGGGTCCTCTTGCGCCTTTCCACCTTTCTCCTCTTCCTCTTCTTGGTCTGTGTCTGTGGTACTGTCTTCCATTTTTCACAATTCTAAAATAAAATCATTCCATATTTAGCTATTTATGGATATCTTCAGTTATAAAGTAAAATTAATGGAGGATAGGATAATAAAAGCAATTAGAGTAATCTGTTCAATGAAATTCTAGGTCAGGAAACTTAGCTGCAATCACATTACTATAAAAGGCTGCTTTGTTGCAAAGATGCTCTCCATTGATACACTCAAAGCAATACTTCCGATTTTAAAGAGTAGATTATTTCACTAACTGGAAAAAATAATTAGTAACTAGAATTTAGGTTCCATGAAGGCAGAAAATAAACCTAATTTTGTTCACTGAGTATTGTAGTAGGCACTCAATTACTATTCATTGATTGGATTAATAAACAGAACCTTTATCCTTAAAATATAGCACAAAGTTAATTCAAATTACTTTTGGAAACATAAAAAACAACAGCCTGTGGCGCCCCACTCTGCCTTGGGCATGCACGTGTGCACAAGGCCTCCGGGCTAATTGCCCGATACCCACACTGCCTGCTGCTGCCACTGCGCAGGCCTGTGTGCTTGTGCACCCTGACGCAGGCCGGTCTCTGTGCTTGTGTGCATATACTCAGCTCTTCCATCGGACTCCACTTACAAAACATAAGCTGGTATTTCAAGCTGGTGACACCAGAACGTTGAGCCAAGTACTGGCCCCTCCAAAAGTGGGTCATTTTATCACCGCACAGGTCACACATCCTTGAAACCAGCCCTGATTATTGACCATTGATTTCCTCAAGTAGTCAAGTGGACCTAGAGTCCTTTCTAAAATGACCCCTATGTTGGCTAGCAAGGTTTCTATTGGTTCACTTTGGTGGCATTGGGATGGCCGCTCCTCTGAGAGCTGGTAAGAGGCCTCCATTGCATAGAAGAATGCCAATCTAATCTGCTCTTTTGATCTCCGCATATGTGAATTTTCACTCGACAGATGAGCATACCTGCTTTCTTCTCTTACTAGACAGGATCACTTCAACTGTCATAATTTCTTTTTGCTTTAATTTTTTTTAATTTTTATGCAATTTTTAAAAGTTACTCTCCGTTTTCACTTATTACAAAATACTGGTTATATTCCTCATGTTGTATGATACATCTTTGAGCCTATGTTACACCCAACAGTTTGTACCTCCCTGCTGGTAATCACTTGTTTGTCTATATATTTATGAGTCTGTTTCTTTTATATTATATTCACTAGTTTGTTCCAATTTTTAGATTCCACATATAAGCGATATCATACGGTATTTATCTTTTTTGTTTGACTTATTTCACTTAGTGTAATGCCCTCCAAGTCCATCCATGTTGCTGCAAATGGCAAAATTTCATTCTTTTTTATGACTGAGTAGTATTCCATTGAGTAGTATTCTGCATCTTCTTCATCCATTCATCTGTTGATGGACATTTAGGTTGTTTCCATATCTTGGCTGTTGTAAGTAGTGCTGCAGTGAACACTGAGGTCCATGTATTTTTTTGAATTCGTGTTTTTTCAGATATTTACCAAGGAATGGAATTGCTGGGTCACATGGTAGTTCTATTTTTAGTTTTTTGAGGAAGCCCCCATTCTGTTCTCCACAGTGACTGCACCAATTTACATTCCCGTCAACAGTGTAGGAGGGTTCCCCTTTTTTCCACATCAATGGCAGATTATGTTACTTGTGGTCTTTTTGATGTTAGCCATTCGGACAAGTGAGGTGATATCTCATTGTAGTTTTGATTTGCATTTCCCTGATGATTAGCAATGTTGAGCATCTTTTCATGTGCATTTTGGGTGGCCATCTGCATTTCCTCTTTGGTAAAATGTGTTTTCAGGTCTTCTGCCCATTTTTTGATTGACTGTTTTATTTGATGTTGAGTTGTATGAGATATTTATATATGTTGGATATTAATCCCTTATTGGTCATATCACTTGGAAATATTTTCTCCCATACAGTAGGCTGTCTTTTTATTTTGTTGATGGTCTTCTTTGCTGCACAAAAGCTTTAGGTTTAATTAGGTTCCATTTGTTTATATTTGCCTTTATTTCCTTTACTTTAGGAGAGGATCCAAAAATATATTGCTGCTTTATGTCAAAGAGCGTTCTGCCTATGTAATTTTAAGGTTTTGTTGAGCGCGTATTGCCTATTATGTCTATGTTATCCCTACTCTGATGATACGGCTCCTCCTTCCTTTAATATGGAAAATATGTTCTAAAATATGAATCTAGATGGCACGGCGGGCTCTGATTCCTGAATTTATTAAAGTGGTCACAGGCATATCACTGATTGATTGTTTTCTCCTCTCTAAAATGGAAGTGATAGTAACTAATTTTTCTGTTTCATAAAGAAAATGCATATTAGATGTGATAATGCCTCTGGACTTGTAGCTCCACTCTACCATCTCCACTTTTCTGCCACAGCCATAAATTGCACATGCACTTGCCTTCCTCCTCTTGCTACAAAAACCCTTCACAGTTGTAGCACGCACTTCCATCATGAAGCACTGAATGTCTGGTTGTTTTTCCTTATGTGATATTAATAGTAATTGAGATTGTTTGGACTGCCCCTCCTTTAACACACACATTTTTAATGTCATAATACAGTTTTAAAAAAAAATAGTACCTGTTATTATTAAGGTATCACAACCTTAATCAGTTTATTGTTTAAGTCTTCAGGGAACTGGAAATGGCTTGATGACATATCTGCTGCTGCTGCTGCTGCTAAGTCGCTTCAGTTGTGTCCGACTCTGTGCGACCCCAGAGGTGGCAGCCCACCAGGCTCCCCCATCCCTGGGATTCTCCAGGCAAGAACACTGGAGTGTTTAGATATTTGTGTTAATAAGCTAAAATATGTACGTTCAATCATTTCATGGATGAAAAATGTTTAGGGCTTTCCCAGCAAAACATTTTCTTCAGAACATCAGGTCATAACTGTTATTTTCAGCTTTTTCTTTTAGCCTTTTCTTTAAGAAATATATCAAATATAACCATAGTAACTTCAACAAATAACAATTCGAGTAATTTTGTTTTATCTAAACCCTTTCATTTTCCCTTTCCACTCTCATATTATTTTGAAGCAAAACCTAGACAGCTAGACTTAATAATATATACTGAAGAACTCCCTAAATATCTCTGTATATTTGTAGAGATAGTTCTCATTTCATTTCACAGGTGCAAGGCACCCCTTTGCATAGGTATGCCACAAGCTATTCAAATAATCCCTTATTTATAAATATATGAATGTTTCCAGTTTTCTGCCATTACAGTTTTGCAAAGTAAAGTACACCAATTTATTTAAAAGTATATTTTCAAGGCTCTTGGAATCTTTATAATCCAGATGGCATTAACCTGAAAACAGAAGCTCAGGCTGTCTTCTCAGAGCATGGCACCTTTAAATATGGTACAGCTTACCTGGGCAACGAAAGAAGATGTCATGCTGAATTTGCACAAATTCTTGAGTCTGTTGATGTTTTCAGGCTCTACTATCTTGAAAACATTCTAAATATTTTACGGCAGGTAAGACATTTTACATAGGAAAGCAACTGCTACTGCTGCTGCTGCTAAGTCGCTCCAGTCGTGTCTGACTCTGTGCGACCCCATAGACGGCAGCCCACCAGGCTCCCCCATCCCTGGGATTCTCCAGGCAAGAACACTGGAGTGGGTTGCCATTTCCTCCTCCAATGCATGAAAGTGAAAAGTGAAATCGAAGTCTCTCAGTCGTGTCCGACCCTCAGCGACCCCATGGACTGCAGCCTTCCAGGCTCCTCCGTCCATGGGATTTGCCAGGCAAGAGTGCTTGAGTGGGGTGCCATGGCCTTCTCCTTAGGAAAGCAACTAAAGGACACTAATGGAATTCTGACAGACATTATCAGACAAACTTCAACCGTTAGAAAAGAAAGGGAGAGTAAGAAAGTTAAAAAACACAATAGAGGCAAGTGCAAAAGTCTCATGTGAATTAAATATAAAACACTAATAAATCTAGTTAAATATAGAGACTGAAAGGCTTTAAGTAGATACCAAAGTTTAACAGACAAAAAAAATTCAAGGATTAGTTAATATAGCAAAGCCCATTGTACTAATATTATCATGCTGCAGTCAATATGAATTAAGAGCCATAAATAAAAGAACAATATATACTCATAGGCCACAATGATATAAACAAGAGAATATTTATAAAACATCTAAATGCCTGGTGTAAGAACTACATAGCTATCAAGCATAGTGATTCTAGAGCCATATATCTCCATAATACCTAAATCAATTACACAAACATTTATTGAGTCATTTTATGAAAATCAAGAGTCTACAAAGATGCAAGCGATTTACAATCTAAAGAGGGAGGAATGCAGGGAAATAATTTCTATGTCATACAAGATAAGGTACAATCAGTCAGTTCAATTGCTCAGTCGTGTCCGATTCTCTGCGACCCCATGGACTGCAACATGCCAGGCTTCCCTGTCCATCACCAAATCCCGGAGCTTGCTTAGACTCATGTCCATCGAGTTGGTGATACATCCAACTAGCTCAGCCTCTGTCATCCCCGTCTCCTCCTGCTTTCAATCTTGCCCAGCATCAGGGTATTTTCCAGTGAGTCAGTTCCTCGCATCAGGTGGCCAAAGTATTGGAGCTTCAGCTTCAACATCAGTCCTTACAATGAATATTCAAGACTGATTTCCTTTAGGATTGACTGACTTGATCTCCTTGCCATCCAAGGGACTCTCAAGAGTCTCTTCCAGCACCATAGTTTGAAAGCATCAGTTCTTTGGCACTCAGCTTTCTTTATGGTTCAACTCTCATGTGCATACATGACTACTGGAAAAACCATAGCTTTGACTATATGGACCTTTGTCAGTAAAGTAATGTCTCTGCTTTTTAATATGCTGTCTAGGTTTGTCGTAGCTTTTCTTTCAAGGAGCAAGTGTCTTTTAATTTCATGGCTGCAATGACCATCTGCAGTGATTTTGGAGCCCCCCAAAATAAAGTCTGCCACTGTTTGCATTGTTTCCCCATCTATTTGCCATGAAGTGATGGGATCAGATGCCATGATCTTCATTTTTTGAATGTTGAATTTTAAGCCAACTTTTTCAACTCCTGTTTCACTTTCATCAAGAGACTGTTTAGTTCCTCTTTGCTTTCTGCCATAAGTGTGGTGTCAGCTGTATATCTGAGGTTATTGCTATTTCTCCTGGCAACCTTGATTCTAGCTTGTGATTCATCCAGTCCAACATTTCACATGATGTACTCTGCATATAAGTTAAATAAGCAGGGTGACAATATACAGCCTTGACGTACTCCTTTTCCTATTTGGAACCAGTCTGTTATTCCATGTCCAGTTCTAACTGTTCCTTCTTGATCTGCATACAGATTTCTCAGGAGGCAGGTAAGGTGGTCTAGTATTCCCATCTATTTAAGAATTTTCCAGTTTGTTGTAATCCACACAGTCATAGATTTTAGTGTAGTCCATGAAGATAAAATAAACCTAAATAAAAAGCAGTTTTCTTAGAAATGTAGGTAAGGCTTAAAAAGAAACTTGTATCCTAGAATTTAGATTTTAATCTGTATGTATTGGGAGCCATTACATTTTTTGCAGAGAAGTGTTATCTGAATTTGTAAAGATGTTGCTGGCAGTGAGAAGAATGGTCTGGAAAGGGTGTGAATTTGGAGGCAAGGAGACAATTTAGAGGCTTTGAGCCAGTCCCTGTGCTATGGGTAGCAGATGGATGCCATAGTGAGCAAAACCAGACAAGTCCCTGACCTCAGGGAGGTTCACAGACTGGTGAGCAAGATGGCAATTAATCACAGAATCACAGAGATAAATATAAAAATTATGAGTAACTGAAGGAGATGCTGTGAAAGCATGGATGCAGAAGCAGGGTTATGGGGCAACTACATGTTCCCAGTGAGTGCCATTCGCAGGGAAAGGTCTGCAGGGAAGCAACCCTGACTGGAAGGTGAGGTACTGAGAGCAGTACCAAGGCAGCACCATGCTACATTGTAGGAGTCCAGAGGAGAGAGGCTGTGGCTGTATGAAGGGAAAGGACACGTACTGAGCTTTGACACAGAAAAGCAAAAGGCCGCTAAAGGAGGAAAGAAGAAAAGAAAAAGCTTTAGTCCCATTGCAGAAGAACACTCAACTCCTCTATTATTCACACTTCACCTCGGGGGTAAAAGACAGAGCCAAAATAGGAAGCTTCCCAGAGAATAATTAAGCAATACACATTGCAGGGCATGCCTTGTTTTGTAAGATACACCACTACTTCCTCTTCCCTAAAACTAAAGAGGTGATCATTTTGTCTTGATTTTGCACTGTTCAGGAAATTTGTCTTGACATTTACAAGAAACACATGCAAAAAACTGAAAACCCTGCACACCAGAGAATGGGCAGGATACACAAATGATATGACTTTGAAGGTAAAATGGCAATGCTTGTTTCAAAGTAGATGTAGCAGGAAACCACCGTATTGCCTTTTGATATCACTAGTCACTAACGGGCACACATTTTGCTTATCTTAGAATAGTGAGGTGTATTGTAAAGTCAAACTAGTATTTCTTTGCCCCACACAGAACCTGGGCATTATTTTTCATAATTTAGCATTTTTAATTGCCCTGGAAACATAATCACATGCTCCTTTCCCCATCACCCACTGCTATAAAAGGTTAGTTACATAAACATTTCTATAGTAATTCAGAGCTAGACCCCTTGGAGGACAGGAAAAGTCTGGGACACCTAATTTTTTGTTGTTTCAGTTTCCTATATTTATTAAAAAACATAAAAATGTCAAAACGGGGTTAAAAAACTGTGGTATATTTAAAGTTGTAGGGCAAGTGCCTCTCAATCCTGTCAGTGTATCTCTGTGATTACACGTGTATGCTCTTTTGAAGGTAACGTTAAAGTCTACACTGAAGGCTTTTCTTTCTGAGAGGCCTCTGGTCCACAGTGTGACAGGCTCAGAATACTGGGCAGCCAACGCAACACACAGCCTGCAGTCACCTCGGATCCAATTTACTCAACAATAACAACAAGATCATTATCAGATATTAAGATATTGGCAGTCTTAAATGCAACAGATACAATTATTGAACTTATTCATGTCTAGGTACTTTATTCTATGTACAATTATATAATATCCTTTAGTACCATGCAAAGACAAGATTATACTTGAAACTTTTTTTTATTAATAACGTATAGATACAGATTTCATGTCATGTTTTTAAGAAGAGGGAATAGAAAAGCTTTGTCATTCAAAGACCCAACAAACCAAACCACAGCTTCTTTCTGTTCCTAAAAAAAAAAAAAAATGAGACAGAAAAAGAGTCACTCAAAAAAGAATCTTGAAAAAAACCCCACAAAAAGCCATTCTTGTACAGAAAAAAATAAATAAAACCACTGCAGTCAGTAGCAGAGAAGGCAATGGCACCCCACTCCAGTATGCTTGCCTGGAAAATCCCATGGTCAGAGGAACCTGGTAGGCTGCAGTCCATGGGGCTGCTAAGAGTTGGACACGACTGAAGCGACTTCACAGCAGCAGCAGCAGCAGCAGTCAGTAGATAAAATCTGGTTCATAATCAAAGTGTTAAACTAACAGTGTTGCTTGGACATCCTTTAATTAAAAACATTTCATACACTTAAAACTCTTGAGAGGAAGCTCCAAGTGCATATCTAAACTTTAAAGTAAATGTTCACAGTATTAGAGAGTTGTCTTAAATGATAATATATGCATGTGTGATCAATGAGGAGGGCTTCCCAGATAGCTCAGTGGTAAAGAATCTGCCGGTCAATGCAGGAAACATGGGTTTGATATCTGGGTCTGGAAGATCCCCTGGAGAAGGAAATGGCAACTTACTCCAGGATTCTTGCCTGGGAAATCCCATGGACAGAGGAACCTGGCGAGCTACAGTCCATGGGGTTGCAAAAGTCGTACATGATTCAGTGTCTAAACAACCACCACGACCAGTGAGGAACTGTTAACTGCCCATGATCATAGAGAACCCAGGACTCTTACAGGATGAGCTCCCTTCTCTGGGATGGAAAGATGCTGAGAGAGCTCTAGCCCCACTCCCAACTCATTTCATAGTTCTATCACTTCCTCCTGAACACCGCCCCCCCAAACACGGATATAAGAAAAGCTATCCTTTCTTTAAAGCTTCCTGCTTTCTTCTTAGAAATCGGCACTGCTAAAAGGAGCTCTATGTTACTCATTTCTGAGTGGGTATAACATATTGGGTTGTGATGGTGAGTACCATCTATGTAGAAAAACTGTCATAGAAACAGTTCTTCTACATAGATGTGAAACTGACATGATTTTTGTCTCTAACATATCCTCCTGATTGCCCCCATTAGCATGCAGCTACTCTTGCCCAGTGGTCACTTACCTGTGCACCTAATTATAAGAACATTTATATAGTCCCTTACTATTTAAACGAAACTTTCCCTCATATTGTTTTACTTAATCCTTACAACAGCCATGTTCCATAAGAATAATTATCTTCATTTCATAGGTGAGGGAATTGAAGGTCAGAGAATATAAATGATGTGACTAAGATCAGACAGCAATAAATGACAGTATTTATTCAAACCCATGTTTACTGCTCTAAATCCCTTACCCTTTTGCATTTTGCTCTGTGGGACACTTGCCATGGTCCTAGCAAAGCTCTTGCCCCTAGGCCTCCAGTAGTGGAAAGCAGGGTCAAGAACACAGGCAGGCTGATGGAATTCAACTTCTGTAGCCACAAAGATGTAAGGCTAGGATGCCTTTGGGAAAGAGCAGGCCAGCAGAGTATAAATCAGAAACAAATTAATGCTTGTAGAACAGCGATTGTCAGTCCTAAAGGCCTTAAGACTGATCTGTGTAAAACCATGGGCTATAGAACCTGTTGTTATAGTTACAAAGCAAAGGAATGCCTTCACATATACAAAGTATGACAAGAAATGCTGGATCTTACATCTGCAATAATTTACAATCAATCTACAAGTCCGGTCAGGCTTCAGAAATTCAGAGTGCCTGAGAGGTCCTATTGATCTCCCTAATAGTTTCCAAATAATTTAGTATTAAGCAGAGACTGAGTATCAAAGCCTGTGGGAGGTATGAAATGCCCAAGTATTTCTGGGCATTTCTGACATCTTCTGCCATCTTCTGCCAGTCTCCCAGAAGGTCTGTTAAACAGAGATTCTTACACATATGCATACAACCTAAAATCTTCACATTGTAGGCCATTCCTCACTCTTGCTATGAAAATGTCCATGGTTTTCAAATTCTATTATCTTTGCTTGAATTAAAAAAACATGATACCAGAAAGCACATTCATAACATTCCAACATTTGTCTGTCCTATCTAATCAGACCATTGCCTTGCATACATCTTCTGTCGTTTACACCTGTTCTCTTCCCCGTGTCACAGTCAGGAGAATCTGTGCGTCTGCATGGGTCTGTTTCCTTAGCAAAGGTGTTCATGAAATATGGGACTGTCACTGCCTCCGATCTGCCACAGCCCAGGTCTCTCCCTTCTTCTTCTCCTCTCTGTCCTCCCCCTTCTTCTGTCATTCCATCTAAGACTGGGATGAGTGTCTTTTACTTAGTCTACCAGGTATGACAGCATGGGCTAATGGATCGACTACTTGGAAGTTCCTCAGTGTGGGCTTATCTCATTCCTCCCCTCCTCCTGTATAACCCTGGGCAAGACATTCAGCCTCTAAGTGGCTGTTTCCTTAACTGAAAGATGATTTAAGAGTTATTGCGAAGATCAAATGGGACAGTGTAGGTAAAGTCTCTGCCCAGATTCAGCATATAGTCCTCAATAAATGGCAGCCTCCTCCCATCTCCGCCTGGTTCCTCTGCTTTCATATACAGTATACCCTGGATTATTTTTATAGGGAAAAAAATAAACAGAGGTCAGCCTGGGACTGGACCAAATTATTTCAGGAATCTATGGTCTGGAAAAGGCGACCCGGGTCCTCTTTAGCATGATTTTGTCCCAGAGCTCTCCTTAGGATTTGGTGTGAGAGTCCTGGTAAATCTAATCTTCAAATCCCACTGTGAGATGTTTAAATCTAAGATAAGAAAGACTGTGTAGGATATTGGGTACTGGAGAAGCAGAAAGGGAGCAACTAAAAATTTTAAAAGTCCTTAGAAAGAATATGTGTCAACTCTGAGTCATGGAAGAGCCAACTTTTTTTTCCCCTAGATTTTATTGGTATTTATTTTTGGCTGCACTGGGTCTTTGTTGCTGTATGTGGGCTTTCTCTAGTTGCAGAGAGCAGGGTCTGTTCTCTCGTTTGGGTGCACAGGCTTCTCATTGCAGCGGCTTCTTTTGTTGCAGAGCGTGGGCTCTAGGTGCATGGGTTTTAGTAGGCGTGGTGTATGGGCTCAGTAGTTGTGGCTTGCGGGGCTTAGTTGCTCTGTGGTATGTGGGATCTTCCTGGACCAGGAATCAAACCTGTGTACCTTGCAGTGGCAGGCAGATTCTTAACCACTAGACAACCATGGAAGCCCTGTGGGAAGAGCCAACTTTTCAGATAGTAAGTAAAGCAAGCAAGTTCCTTCTCCCATATTTAGAAATTTCACAGATTTCTATTTTCATTGCATGAGTATTTCCTGTTTACAGGTTTCCTCTGGTCCAAGGCAGATCTCTACTGCTGTCTTCCTCTCCCCAGGCAGCATCCCTTACTCAATTTCTTTCCTTCCTCTAAAAGCAAAGGTTTTTACATTGTTTATTATAGGGTTAGAAAAGCTGCTGCTGCTGCTGCTGCTGCTGCTGCTGCTAAGTCACTTCAGTTGTGTCCGACTCTGTGCGACCCCATAGATGGCCTCCCACCAGGCTCCTCTGTCCCTGGGATTCTCCAAGCAAGAACACTGGAGTGGGTTGCCATTTCCTTCTCCAATGCATGAAAGTGAAAAGTGAAAGTGAAGTCACTCAGTTGTGTCTGACTCTTAGCGACCTCATGGACTGCAGCCTACCAGGCTCCTCCGTCCATGGGATTTCCCAGGCAAGAGTACTGGAAAAGCAGAGATGTTAATTGCCAACAAAGGTCTGTCTAGTCAAAGCTATGGTTTTTCAATTTGTCATGTATGGATGTGAGAGTTGGACCATAAGGAAAGCTGAGTGCCAAAGAATTGATGCTTTCGAATTATGATGCTAGAGAAGACTCTTGAGAGTTCTTTGGACTGCAAGATCAAACCAGTCCATCCTAAAAGAAATCAGTTCTGAATATTCATTAGAAGGACTGATGCTGAAGACGAAGCTCCAATAATTTGGCCATCTGATGGGAAGAGCCAACTCATTAGAAAAGACCCTGATGCTGGGAAAGATTAAAGGCAGGAGGACTAGGGGACAACAGAGAATGAGATGGTTGGATGGCATCACCAACTTGATGGACATAAGACTGAGCAAGCTCCAGGAGTTGATGATGGACAGGGAAACCTGGAGCGCTGCAGTCCATGGGGTCGCAAAGAGCTGGACACAACTGAGCGACTGAACTGAACTGAACTGATAGGGCTAGAAGAATATTTAGCAAGATAATCTTCCTATTGTACATTGGAAGAAGAAATTAAAAATAAAATAAATCAAAACACCTTCTGAGCTGGGGAACAAGGAGAGGTGGTGAGGAATCAAGCTGGCATGGTCCCCTGAGGCACTGTGTCCACTCATGATCAAGCTCAAGAAATGAGACAGTGAAACTTGGACTTTGCAGGACATCAGAGGGATAATGTGCCTCTCTTGCCAAATAGGACTTGGGGAAAGTGGCAAGTTTCCAGAGCCATCATCAGTCCTACCCTTTCATGTGATAAAGCAGGGGGTTGAAGAGATTTTAGAGTGGAGTGGGAGAGGTGTTGAGGGTGACCGGGAGTGCTGCACCCCAAGAGCCCTTGCTGTTATGATGAGAAGACGTTACTTCAGAAAGTTCTGTGGATCATACATTTGAGCATCAAATGGGGATGTAGGATTCTCAGAAGATGCCAGCATGGAGGCCCACATAGGGGACCCAGGTGGATACACATCTCAGGAGGAATCAGCATGGTCAGACACCACTAACTAGACAGCCACCCTGAACTATAATGCTATCTAACAACTCTGAACTTGGGTCTCATGCTCAGGAGTAGGAGAGGAATGGGGAAACATGAATTCAGTAAATTTAAAAAAATCAGCTTTATTGAGGTATATAATTTATGTTAAACAAAACTCATTGTAAGTATACATTTGATGAGTTTTTACAAATATGGACAGGGTGTGATCACTGCCATGTACATTCCCATTGCTCTAAAAATTTCCTTTGTGCCCCTTTACAGTCAGTGCTCCTTCCCTTTCTGTCCCCTCCATCTCAGGCACCTGGAAACCACTAGTAGTTTTGCCTTTTCTAGAATTTCATGTATGTAGAATCATACATGTTTCTGGCTTCTGCTGCTGCTGCTGCTGAGTCACGTCAGTCATGTCCAACTCTGTGCGACCCCATAGATGGCAGCCCACCAGGCTCCCCCATCCCTGGGATTCTCCAGGCAAGAACACTGGAGTGGGTTGCCATTTCCTTCTCCAATGCATGAAAGTGAAAAGTGAAAGTGAAGTCACCCAGTTGTGTCCTACTCTTAGCGACCCCATGGACTGCAGCCTACCAGGCTCCTCTGTCCATGGGATTTTCCAGGCAAGAATACTGGAGTGGGTTGCCATTGCCTTCTCTGTTTCTGGCTTCTATCATTTAGCATAAGGTTTTTGAAGCTCATATACATTGTTATGGATATCAATATTTCATTTATTTTATTGCTTAATGATACTCCATTGTATAAATACACCATGATTTATTTGCCATTCTCCATTTGGTAGATGTTTATTTCTCTTTCCTGGCTATTATGAATACAGTTGCTACGAATATTTAAGTACAAGTCTTCATGTGAATGTATATTTTGGGTAAACACCTAGGAATGGAATTTCTGGGTCAAATGGTAAATTATGTTTGATTCTGTAAGAAACAGTCAAATGGTTTTCCAAGATGGCTGTCCCATTTTATACTCCTACGAGCAATGTATGAGGGTTCCCACTGCTCTACATCCTTGTCAATACCTGGTATTGTCAGTATTTTTAGTTTTAGCCATTTTGGTAGGTTTGAATAGTATCTAATAATTTTGTGGTTCAATTTGCATTTCCATAATGACTAATTATTTTGAGCATTTTTTTGTGGGCTTAGTTGCCATTTATATATCTTCTTAGTTTACACGTATGTTCAATTTTTTTTTTGCTCATTTAAAATAGTTTTTCATATCATTGTAACAATTATTTGCATATTCTGGATACAGTCCTTTTTTAATTTTATTTTTAACTGGATATTGGATACAAGTTGCTTATTAATGTTTTATAAATATTTTCTCTCAATCTTTCCTAGTCTCTTCATTCTGAAAAGCAAAACTTCTGAGTTTTGAGGAAATCCAATTTGTAATTTTTCCTTTTTTAACTCATGCTTTTTGTATCTTAAGAAATCTTTGCCAAACTTGAGGTCACAAGATTTTCCCTATGTTTACTTCTAGAACTTCTATAGTTTAGCTCTTCTATTTGCAACTTTTAACTATTTCAAATTTTTGTGTATGCTGTGATGTAAAGGTTAATGTTCTTTTGGAGGAGGGATGGAGAGGCATATGGGTATTTAAAGTTTCAGCACATTTGTTGGGAAAAGTCTCCTCCTCCCATTGTTGTATTATAATTATAGTAGCACCTTCCTCAAAAATTAACTAACCAGATATTTTTAGGTCTATTTCTATAGTCTCTATTCTGTCCCATTGATTTAAATGTCTCTCCTTACAGTCATACAACATTGTGTTGATTACTGCAGTTTTAAAATAAGTCTTAAAATTAAGTAGGATAAGTCCTCAAACTTAGCTCTTTTTTCAAAATTGTTTTGGCTATACTTGGCATTTTACATTTCCATTTCCATTTTAGAAGTAACTTGTCAATTTCTATTTTTTAAATAGAATTTAAAATAGAAGCCAGCTAAAATCTTTGACTGAACAATGAATCAATAATTAGTGTGAGTGATATGCCACCTTGAGTCTTATTTTCCTTGAATATGGTAATTCACTCCACTTAGATCTTCATTTTCTCTCAGCAGTGCTTCATGGTTTTCAGAAGATAGGTCTTGTATATATTTCATTAAATTTATCCCTAAGTATTTCACATTTTGTATTTTATTGTAAATGACACTGTCTTTAAATTTCAATTTCCAAATGCCATTTTTGGCCCTTAGAATTGATTTTTTTATTGACCTTGTTTCTTGTAAACTTGTAAATTAATTCAGTTAGCTTTGTATAATAGTCCTTAGAATTTTCTACAAAGAAGATCATGTCTGCATATAGACAGTTTTACTTCTTTCTGAACAATGTAGATGGCTTTCATTTCCTTTTATTGCCTTATTATAACATTTAGGGCCTCCAGAACAATCAAGTGGTGAGAGTGCCCAGCTGTGCCTTGTTTGAGATCTTGAAAAATCATCCAGTCTTTTACGGTGAAGTATGGCACTGAGTCGGAGAAGACAATGGCACCCCACTCCAGTGTTCTTGCCTGGAAAATCCCATGGACGGAGGAGCCTGGTGGGCTGCAGTCCACGGGGTCACACAGAGTCAGACACGGCTGAAGCGACTTAGCAGCAGCAGCAGCAGCAGCATGGCACTGAGTGTGTGTTTGTCATGAATGCCTATATTAGGTGGAGGAGATTCCTTCGCTTCCAAGTTTGTGGAGGGTTTTTAATCAGGACTAGGTATTGAATTTTGCTAAATGTTTGTTTTTTTTTTAATCCATTAAGATGACCATATTTTCCAACATGATGCTGGAACAACTGATCTTTAACATCCTCATGTAAAAAAATATTCCTCACCTCATACTCTAACTAATTTATAAAAACTAACTTGAAATGAGGCATAGGCCTAAATGTAAATCCTAAAAGTAAAAAAAACTTCCAAAAGAAAATGTAGAGGAGAATCTTTGCAACCTTGGATTTGGAGAAAGTTTTGGGGTTTTTGTTGTATATTTTTTTGTTTTTAGATGGGTGAGTTTTACTTTGTGTGAATTATACCTCAAAAAACTTGACTTTCGGAGAAGGCGATGGCACCCCACTCCAGTATTCCTGCCTGGAAAATCCCATGGACGGAGGAGCCTGGTAGGCTGCAGTCCACGGGGTTGCTAAGAGTCGGGCACGACTGAGCGACTTCACTTTCACTTTTTACTTTCATGCATTGGAGAAGGAAATGGCAACCCACCACAGTGTTCTTGCCTGGAGAATCCCAGGGACAGGGGAGCCTGGTGGGCTGCTGTCTATGGGGTCTCACAGAGTCGGACATAACTGAAGCGACTTAGCAGCAGCAGCAGCAGCAAACTTGACTTTAAAACAAACCAAAGCAAACAAAAAGATCTAAACATACACAGAATACTGAAATGTAAACTATTACAACAAAGGGAAAAAACTTAAAAATAACCAAAAATAAAAAATAGATTCTCCACAAAGGAAGTAAATTAGACAAATAGAAGACTTCTCATTAGCAAAAACTGTATTTCTTCAGAGATACTGAGAGACAGTGCTTGTGTGCATGTCACTGAGTCGTGTCTGGCTCTTTCTGACCCCATGGACTGTAGCCCACCAGCCTCCTCTGTCCATGGAATTTTCCAGGCAAGAATACTGGAGTGGATTGTCATTTCCTACTCCACTCCAGGGAATCTTCCCGACTCAGGGATAGAACCTGTGTCTGCATCTCCTACATTGGCAGGCAGATTCTTTACCACTGAAGCCACCTGGCAAGCCCACTGAGAGACAGTATATGTCAACTCAGTCATTACTTAAGAGTGAGGGTGAAATAAAAACACTTTATAGTCTGAAGAAATTACTCAAAGACTCTCAAACAAAAATAAATCTAGAAGGAAAGAGATGAGCAAATAAATTGGTAAACTTTGCTAAATTTAAGTAAGCTTTAAATATAAACAGCAATAATAATAACTAGTTGCTTGGCTTCAAAAAAACAAGGTGGAACTAAAAAGCACAAGACAATAAATGACATGAGAGATAGAAGGGAACAGACTTATGTTAGAGAATTCTATTATTTGAGATGAAGATAGAGATATTGATCGATTAGACATTTGTTAAGTCGAGTATGTGAAAAAGTTAAGGATAATGATTAGAAGAAAATAGCCTTTCAAATTACTATAGAGGCAAAGGATGAACAAAGAAAAACATTTAAACTAAAGACATGAATGAAGAAAAGCAGGAACAGCAAGAACAACAAAAAAGGCACAAAAAGGCAAGGTTAATAGAAAACACAAAATAAGATGGTATGAATAAGTATAAATGTAAAAGTAATTACAAAAAAGAAGGTAGATTCAATTTACATGTTAATACAGGTTCTTGAATTAGATTTAAAATATCTGTCTATATTCTGTTTATAAGAAACAAGTCCCAAATATAATGTCACAGGTTTGAAATAAAAGGATGAAAATATTATTATTAGATTAAAATATGTATCAAGATAGAAAGCAGCACTAGAGATAATGAGGGATATTATTTAATGACAACAGTTTTATCGAGAAGTAGTATTAATCCTGACCCTGTACACAACTAACAGTATTGCCTCAAAATATGTAAAATGTAAATGAAATTTCTACTCAAAAGTATATGTTAATGGTACTGCAATGTGAATGGTTGCAACACTATTGCTGCTTTGTAGAAGTGCAGTGAAGAGTTAGCACATACAAGAACTCTAGCCTAAAGTGAGCTCTTAAAGTTTTTCTAAGTTAACTTTCTGTTTGCAGTAAATATTATCTTAGACACACACACACACACACACATATTGCTTTAATGTATACCCTGAGAATCTTCTTCAGATATTTGTAAACTAGATGATTTCTCAAAGTGTTTAATGTGAGAGAAATTTGACTACATTAACTAAGAAGCTTTTTCTGGTACATCATCTGCATGAAAACAAATAACATGGGATTTCAAATGGGATTACCTACATATTCATTAACTACTTCTTAGTATTATAGTTATTACTCTAGATAATAATAAACTCTATTATTGAGTTTATTAAGATTTTGTAAGAAGAACAGAAGTTGTAAGATATATTTATTTGAAAAGTTTATAATTAAGTTAGCAAATTCCTAGGGCACCCCTCACTTAAAGTGAATTCCAGAATCCTTTCTGTAGGTTACATTTTTTTTTTTTTCTGAAAAGTCTCCAATGCCCTCTGCTGTTCATTTATTGAATTTTTTGTTGAAGTATCAGATGGTAAAGGGAGAAGGAAATGGCAACCCATTCCAGTATTCTTGACTGGAGAATCCCGTGGACAGGGGAACCTGGTGGGCTGCTGTCCATAGGGTTGCACAGAGTCGGACATGACTGAAGTGACTTAGCATGCATGCATGCATGCATGCACAGGAGAAGGAAATGGCAACCCACTCCAGTATTCTTGCCTGAAGAATCCCAGGGACAGAGGAGCCTGGTGGCCTGCCATCTATGGGGTCGCACAGAGTTGGACAAGACTGAAGCAACTTAGCAGCAGCAGCAGCAGATGGTAAAGAATCTGCCTGCAATGCAGGAGACTTAGGTTTGATCCCTGGGTCAGGAAGATCCCCTGGAGAAGGGAATGGCTACTCCAGCATTCTTGCCTGGAGAATTCCATAGACAGAGGAGCCTGGAGAGCTACCGTTCACAGGGTTGCAAAGAGTCAGACATGACTGAGTGACTAATGCTTATAGCTGATAATGTGTAAATTACTGCTGTACAGCAAAGTGGTTCAGTTATACATCTATATATATACATTATTGATATATATATTCTTTTCCATTATGATTTATCATAGGATACTGAATACAGTTCTCTGTGTTTTACAGTAGGATCTTGTTATTTATCCATTCTTATATAAAAGCTTACATCTGCTAACCCCAAGCTCCCACTCCATCCCTCCTCCTTGGCAACTACCAGTCTGTTCTCTATGTCTGTGATTCTGTTTCTGTTTCATAGATAGTTTCATTTGTGTCATATTTTAGATTCCACATATAAGGGAAATCGTATTTGCCTTTCTGTATTTGACTTACTTCACTTAGTATGATAATTTCTAGCTGCATTCATGTTGCTGCAAATGCCATTTTTTCATTCTTTTTTTATGGCTGAGTAGTGTTCCTCTGTTTATATGTGTAACATCTTCTTTATCCATTAAATCTGTTGATAGACATTTAGGGTTGTTTCCATGTCCTGGCTATCATGAATAGTGCTGCTATGAACATAGGGGTGAATGTATCTTTTTGAATTATAGTTTCGTCTGAATATATGTCCAGGAGTGGGATTGCTGGATCATATGGATAATTCTTTTCTGAGGAACTTCCATAATGTTTTCCACAAGGGCTACACCAATGTACAATCCCACTATCAGTATAGGAGGGTTCCTTTTTCTCCACATCCTCTCGAGCATTTGTTATTTGTAGATTTCTTAATAATGACCATTCTGACTCATATGAGGTGGTACCTCATTGTAGTTTTGATTTGCATTTCTCTAATTATTAGTGATGAGCATCTTCTCATGTGCCTATTGGCCATCTATCTGTATTTCTTCTTTGGAGAAATTTCTATTTAGGTCTTCTGCCCAGTTTTGGATTCCATTGTTTATTTTTTGTTGTTGAGTTGTAGGAGCTGCTTGTATATTTTGGAAACTAAGCCCCTTGTTTGTTGCATTGTTTGCAAATATTTTGGAAACTAAGCCCTTATTGGTCACATTGTTTACAAATATTTTCTCCTAGCCTGTAGGTTTTCTTTTTGCTTTTGTGACAGCCTGCTGTGGCTGTCCACACATGATTTTTGTGACTGATATCACTCAGAGCATCTTATAAGATGGAAGACAGGTGCTGATTTCATGCAAGTATTATCTGTCATTCATAGGGTGTAAGAGTTGTAGAGCTCTGCAACTAATAAAACCTAACTGGCATTTTTAAAATGCTGTAATGAAATTACTTATAATAATACTTATCCTTGTATGTGACCTTACAATTGTGAGTTATTGGATCTTCAAGCACAAATCTTTTAAGTTTCTTATTTCTGTAGCACGAGGCAAGTAAATTTCCCTTTTTTAAAACTTGAGAGAGATCCCTTTCTGAATAGATTCAGTCCACAGAACTTAATGTGAGGACCATTTCCTATCATCCACAAAAAGCCTTGAATCTTCACAACTTTGCAGCCTGAGAGCCTTGGGGGCTGATGATGGGTTAACTCTGGGAAGGACTCTGTAAATCACAGCAGCTGGCCCCTGTGAAGGGGATGGAAGACACAGGGAAGGGATCTCCTGAGCGTGATCAGGACCTGGTGTACTTCAGCCAAATGGAAAGTTTAAAGAGCCCTAGGCGGACCAGGACTCCCAGCTGCAGGGGCCCCACCCTCCCTGCCCCCACACTTGAAAAGACTCGGCCACTCAATGAGAGACTGTCATTCACTTTCCAGAATGTATTGTCCAGTATGGAATGAATTTGTTCCATTAGGCTGTCTGGAGTATGTTAAGTCTTCATCACAGGACGAGGTGTCAAAAATTAATCACTAGGCTAGCTTATGAAACAGCTGCTTAAACCATGGCTTTAACTATCAGAATAGTTAAATATAAAATACCTCAGACAAAATTTCATCATGCTATATTAAATTGTACACTTACTGAATATTAATTATTAAGTAAAATATTCATGGGCATTTAGATGGTAAGAAATCCTCTACCTATTATTTGAGTCAGTCTTAGGAAACAATACATGCTAAGAAATGCATCTAAATTTTTTTTATTATAAATATAATATATATTCATTATTGAAGACACACACAAAAAAAGATAAAGTAATTTGTCTTACTTACCATTGTTATCAAGCTGTGTTTCTCTATAATTGTTTCTATGGAATATATTTTAAAATATAGTTTTATGTTAAAATTCCTGTTATTTTTATTATAGAGCTGAGATCATACACTGTACATACAATTTGATATTTTACTCATGTCACTTAACATTATTGTGAGATAACAGAACAATATATATCCATTGGTCTCAGCCCTTGGCTCCCAACAAAAGGCTCCTGAACTCTTGTAATTTCCTGGGTGATAGGAGTGTCTTCTGTTTATTTATTTATTTTTTCATTTTTTTCCCCATTCTTTTCTTTTTTTTAAATTTAATTTTATTTTTTAACTTTACAATATTGTATTGGTTTTGCCATATATTGAAATGAATCCGCCACAGGTATACATGTGTTCCCCATCCTGAACCCTCCTCCCTCCTCCCTCCCCATACCATCCCTCTGGGTCGTCCCAGTGCACCAGCCCCAAGCATCCAGTATCGTGCATGGAACCTGGACTGGCGACTCGTTTCATATATGATATTATACATATTTCAATGCCATTCTCCCAAATCATAGGAGTGTCTTTTATTTTAATGAAAGTGCCTTTGGGTAGACTCCTGGATGGGGTCTGGTCACCAGAAAAAACAAGACATGATTTGAAGCTTGGAATCTACAGCTCTGCCCCCAAGTTTCTTGAGAAGGAAGGACTGAAAATGGAGTTGATAAGGCTACGTAATGCAGCTTCCATAAAAATCAGACTATATGCAGTTTGGAGAGCTTCCAGATTGGTAAACATCCGCACCAGGAGAGGAACACATCCTGACTCCAGGGGGATAGAGGCTCCTGCAGTCCAGACCCTCCCAGGCCTCATCCTCTGTTTCTTCATCTGACTATTCATCTGTATCCTTTACTAATCCTTTAGTAAAGTGGTAAATTCAAGTATTTTCCCAATTTCTGTGAGCCACGCTAGCAAATTAATTGAATCTAAGGAGGGGCTTGTGGGAATCTCCAATTTCTAGCCAAATGGGATAGAAGTTGTGGGTAACCTGAGGACCTCCTACTTGTGATCGGCATCTGAGGTGGGTGGGAGTAGTTTTGTGGAATTGAACCCCTAACCTATGGGATCTAACCTTAGTGTCAGAATTGAGTTGAACTGTAGGACATCCAGCTGGTGTCACAGAAATTGCTTTTTGTTGAGGGGAAAACCTCTAAACATTGGATGACTGGAAGTGTCAAAGGGAAGTTTTATGTGAGTGTGGTAGTTGTGGGTGTAGTTCTTCCATACAAAGAAGGAGAATTATAGGTTTTTCTTTATGTTGTAGAAGATTTCACATATAATTGAACAGTCTTCAAAATATAATTTTTAAGTTATTGCATAATATTTCAGATGTTCACAAATTATGTAACACCCTCCTATTTTTGGACATTTAGGTTGCTTCAGTTCTTTATTATCATAAGTAATCCTGTAAAAAAATTCCTTGAATGTAAGTTTTTGTGAATATCCCTAATTTTATGTTTACATTAAGTTCCAAAAAGTACAATTTCTAGGTTGTGGATACACACATTTTGAAGGTGCTTTATGCATATTGCTAAACTGAACTCTGAAGGTTTTAAGAACATACTCCTACCAGCACTGCATGTTCATGACTGCAGGAATGGCTTTTAAAAAACTGACTGTGCAAAAATATTTTACAAGTAAACTCTAAATATGGAGGGAAGTTATATACGACTTTCTATTCATTTTGTAAATAATTTTTTTTCTCCAAAGGTGTCAGGAAGATAGAAGGACCTTTTAGTAGAGTGGTGAGAGGGTCAGACCTTCTAATTGTTTCTTAATCTTTCAAAACTTGTTTCTTCATCAATAATGTAAGCATAATAATACTTGCCCTGCTAAACACAGAGTGTTTTGTGAGGATACCATGACATGATACATGTGAACATGCTCTGAAAACTATAATCTCATAAAGGTGGAAGGTGTACTTTTACTGGTTATTATTGATATGTGGACAAACTTGCTACATGACATCAGACTTATAAAAGTATCACTAACTTTTTAATATCTTATGTTAACCTTAATGTACATAATCTCCATTTTAAAGCTCAGATGATCCAAAAAGTAACGGTTTTGGTCAGTTTTATTTTATTTATTTGAAAATAGTAAATATGGATGTGAGAGTTGGACTGTGAAGAAAGCTGAGCACCGAAGAATTGATGCTTTTGAACTGTGGTGTTGGAGAAGACTCTTGAGAGTCCCTTGGACTGCAAGGAGGTCCAACCAGTCCATCCTAAAAGAGATCAGTCCTGGGTATTCATTGGAAGGAGTGATGTTGAAGCTGAAGCTACAATATTTTGGCCACCTAATGCAAAGAACTGACTCATTTGAAAAGACCCTGACGCTGGAAAAGATAGAAGGCAGGAGGGGAAGGGGATGACAGAGGATGAGATGGTTGGATGGCATCACCGACTCAATGGACTTGAGTTTGAGTAAATTCTGGGAGTTGGTGATGGACAGGGAGGCGTGGTGTGCTGCAGTCCATGGGGTCGCAAGGAATCAGAAACAACTGAGCAACTGAACTGAACAACTAAGTTGAGTGCATTCTCAAGATGCTTAAACCAATGCCTTTCCCAAAGTTATTCCTGTGGGATTTTATTAAAAAGACAGTTTGAAGATCAGTTTGAATAATTTTGACGAAATGAAACACAAAGCCAAGGGCAGAACTAATATGCAGTGGGAACTTGATGAACCTAAAAGCTTGCACCTATCATGAGTGAGCCTTTATAAGGAGGGAGATGGACTAGGACAGAAAGGAGGAAAGGACAACTTAAGAAAAACACTGAATTTTTAAACAGGTAATGGCTTGCAAAGAACTCTGTGACTTGGGCCCCTGAGGACTTCAGCTCAGTTCATTAGGATTTTTAGATATAAAATAAAAATAGTATAAACTGCAGCTTGACAGCCTGAGCACCGGTGTTCACATCCATTATCTCATTTAATCCCTAAAATAAAAAAACCTTTGAGGCGCGACAAAGAAGGTATTATTGACCTAATTTTAAGAGCAAGCAGTTAAAACTCAGATACATTCAATGACTGACCTGAGGTCATTTAGAGTCTGAAAGGAGACAGGACGCTAATGTTATTACTACATTTGCTCTCGAAGAGGGAGTTTCCTTTGAGATCACTAATGAGTCATTAACCTCTTGCAGAGGTATTCTCCATCCCAGGGTAACCCGCACTAATTTAATGACGCTTGGAGCTAACCACTCACTGAGGGTACTCCTATTTTAAATCACGTTCTCACCTTTAAAAGCGCAGTTTCTTAGCTCTTCTCTTCGTCCTGATTCTTATTTAGGCTCCTAATTTTTCTCAGTGTATCTTCCTCCGTCTCACTCCAAAGCTCCACCCTCTTCGGAGAAGTCGCGTCCTCGGTATCCAAGGAAACCAAGCAGTCTGGCCCATCTTTTGCTTTCCTCGCTTTCCAT
>NW_011494832.1:639620-640648 GCF_000754665.1 Bison bison bison | reverse complement strand
CCCTCCAATGGCTAATGGGCTTGAGGGAAAAGCGCAGGCCTTCCGAGTTCCGTCCAACACCTGCCCTAACTACCCTTAGCATCCTGCACATTGCCTTCTGGGAAATGTAGTTTCTTAGTTGCCCGAGCCCTTCAACATCTGGGCACCATTGGAACTACCTATCCCACCGGCCTTTGCGAAAGGGGCGGGAGTAGGCGAGGGGCTCCGGTCAGGACGGATACTTAGAACTGGATGGATACTTAGAACTTTAAAATTCCAATTTGCCGCCCACACCCGTGTAGCTGACGTTTACACTGCTAAACGAAGTGAGCGGTCTTGCTGTTGCTTCAGCAAACCCTCTTATCAAGTGTCTCCCTTTTGGCTTGGTCAGCACAGCGGCAAGCCTACTGGACGTGGGGAGACTAACCTGAGGCTGAAGTAATCTGGGGGAGAAAGAGGGGCACGCCATGTTCCCCTTCTCGGGATGGGGGCTGGGCTGCCTCCGGCTCTGTCTGCTCAGAGTGTGGGCCGGCGAGGCCACCGGGCGCTGGGCCTGTGGGACATGTCAGTCCCGGCTGTACGGCTCAGGTGGGTCCCAGCCCGAGGTCTCTAGGTCTGACCCTGTGCGCGGGACTCTGAAGGACTGGGCGCTGCTGGTGAGCCCTTTCGGCCGGCTGCGGGCGCGGCTCCCATGCCACCTGACCGTGAGGCCCCTGGACCCCCTCACCTACCCAGACGGCGACCGCGTGCTGGTCACAGTGAGCGGAGTGGAGGGCGGGGCGCGGGCCCTGGCCGGCCTGCAGGTGAACTACGACGAGGCGCAGAAGGAGGTGACCATCGTGGCTGATGTCATCGACCACCAGGCGTCCGTGGAAGTGAACGCGCCCCTGAAGTTTGGCAAGTGACTGTAAAACGGGTTTGGGTCCCGGGCACACCGTGTGAACTTCTGAAATTAAGCCGACGTGCATTTTTAATTTGTCCCTTTGGATCAGACTTTTCAACGTAATTTACTCTTGACCCCTTCAGAAGCTATGTCTCTCTCTCTCTCT
>NW_011494832.1:636818-639509 GCF_000754665.1 Bison bison bison | reverse complement strand
CTTTTTTTTTTTTTTTTTTTTTTTCTGTTCTACTTTGGGTTTCTGAGTAGCAGTTAGGAATTAAGTTTTCAGTTATAGCAATTTTATAAATCTAGTAGAAACGTGATTTGGAATAACCTAAGCCACATAACATTTTTTTGTCCTATCCTCCTTTGACACTTTCTTCCTATTTGTGTTACTGCACCTTGTCCATAACAAAGTGTTTTATTTTTCAGGGTTAAGGTATCTTGGTAATGCATTCAGTGGCATGGCAGGCCGTCCGCATTTCCACTTGCTCATGGCCTGGGGTCTGTTCCCCAAACAGCCTTGCCTATAGTGTGTTCCATCTAAGCTGGACCAAGTGTTTGGTTTCTAATAGGCACCCAGCTTCTTACTGAAAACATCAGCATTCGTTTTGGCCTAACTAAATTTTCTGTGACTTGCAGGCTTTGAAGAAAAACACATAGTTAGATTGCCCCAGAAAGGTCAATTGATAATGGCTGCCAGATATGTTTTCTAGGTGTTTTGAGTTCCATGTTATATCTCACATGGAAGCCACAGTTTCCGCGACACTTCTCTAGGAAAGTCTTCCCAGGTTCTCTGCCTTCCTAGGACTGAAGCAAGATACTTTTAATGATCATAATAGCAGATAACACTTCTAAGATAATCTTTTCTAATTACAGTTGCACTATATTATAGACACTGTTTTTGTCACCATTTTCGAGAAGAGAATGGAAATACAACAAGTTTGATGACCCCCCTAGTGGTAAAGAACCCACCTGTCAATGCAGGAGACTAGAGACAGTGATTCAGTCCCCTGGGTGGGGAAGATCCCCTGGAGGAGGGCATGGCAACCCACTCCAGTACTCTTGGCTGGAGAATCCCATGGACAGAAGAGCCTGGTGGGCTACCATCCACACTGTGGCAAAGAACTGGACATGACTGAAGCAACACAGCACAGCACAAGTTTTATATACTGAGTATTTATTATGGGTGAACAAGTAGAGGAGATCCATGCCCTCATGAAACT
Source organism: Bison bison bison (assembly GCF_000754665.1). Classification (NCBI taxonomy): domain Eukaryota; kingdom Metazoa; phylum Chordata; class Mammalia; order Artiodactyla; family Bovidae; genus Bison; species Bison bison. Next base: position 638,500 of record NW_011494832.1, on the reverse strand, counting down.
TAATTTCTAGTGGGATAGATCAAAAAATATGCCTGTTGTCTCTTAGATATAAGGTGGTGGAGCTGAGATTTGAACTGACTGAAGTCTGCTGAAAAACTATGCTTTATTGCTTCTCAACTTTTTTTTTTTTTTTAACTAACCTAGATGAGTAAGAGACCCTGATCTCAAAATATAAAAGTCTACGGTGGGGAGGAAGATTTGCTAACACATTAGATAGTACAAAATAAACTGAATATTGAAATAGAGAAAAGCAAAATTTTATGGCAGCTCAGATAAAAATGAACTACCTAAACTTCATTATTTGTTGATTCCTATTTTTAGAGCCAGAATCCCATTTCCAGTTTTACTGTTTCCATGTGTGTATTCCACAGGCCCCTCAAATCAACATAGTTCAGTTTTCTTCATACTCAACTAGTGTTCCTCCAGTTTGTCTATAACTGTTTCAGTGAAAGAGTGAGAATAGCATTCAATTCAGTCAGTTCAGTCGCTCAGTCGTGTCTGACTCTTTGCGACCGCGTGAATAGCAGCATGCGAGGCCTCCCTGTCCATCACCAACTCCCGGAGTTTACTCAAACTCATATCCATCGAGTCGGTGATGCCATCCAGCCATCTCATCCTCTGTCATCCCCTTCTCCTCCTGCCTCCAATCCCTCCTAGCATCAGAGTCTTTTCCAGTGAGTCAACTCTTCACATGAGGTGTCCAAAGTATTGGAGTTTCGGCTTTAGCATCAGTCCTTCCAATGAACACCCAGGACTGATCTCCTTTAGGATGGACTAGTTAGACCTCCTTGCAGTCCAAGGGACTCTCAAGAGTCTTCTCCAACACCACAGTTCAAAAGTTCAATTCTTCGGTGCTCAGCTTTCTTCACAGTCCAACTCTCACATCCATACATGACTACTGGAAAAACCACAGCCTTGACTAGACGGACCTTTGTTGGCAAAGTAATGTCTCTGCTTTTGAATATGCTATCTAGGTTGGTCATAACTTTCTTCCAAGGAGTAAGCGTCTTTTAATTTTATGGCTGCAATCACCATCTGCAGTGATTTTGGAGCCCCCCAAAAATAGTCAGCCACTGTTTCCATTGTTTCCCCATCTGTTTGCCGTGAAGTGATGGGACCAGATGCCATGATCTTAGTTTTCTGAATGTTGAGCTTTACCCAACTTTTTCACTCTCCTCTTTCACTTTCATCAAGAGGCTCTTTAGTTCTTCTTCACTTTCTGCCCTAAGGGTGGTGTCGTCTGCATATCCGAGGTTATTGATATTTCTCCTGGCAATCTTGATTCCAGCTTGTGCTTCTTCCAGCCCAGCGTTTCTCATGACGTACTCTGCATATAAGTTAAATAAGCAGGGTGAAAATATACAGCCTTGACGTACTCCTTTTCCTATTTGGAACCAGTCTGTTGTTCCATGTCCAGTTCTAACTGTTGCTTCCTGACCTGCATATAGGTTTCTCAAGAGGTAGGTCAGGTGGTCTGGTATTCCCATCTCTTTCAGAATGTTCCACAGTTTATTGTGATCCACACAGTCAAAGGCTTTGGCATAGTCAATAAAGCAGAAATAGATGTTTTTCTGGAACTCTCTTGTTTTTTCGATGATCCAGTGGATGTTGGCAATTTGATATCTGGTTCTTCTGCCTTTTCTAAAACCAGCTTGAGCATCTGGAATTTCATGGTTCACGTA
>NW_011494832.1:616917-636718 GCF_000754665.1 Bison bison bison | reverse complement strand
TGATCCAGTGGATGTTGGCAATTTGATATCTGGTTCTTCTGCCTTTTCTAAAACCAGCTTGAGCATCTGGAATTTCATGGTTCACGTATTGCTGAAGCCTGGCTTGGAGAATTTTGAGCATTACTTTACTAGGGTGTGAGATGAGTGCAATTGTGCAGTAGTTTGAGCATTCTTTGGCATTGCCCTTCTTTGGGGTTGGGATGAAAACTGACCTTTTCCAGTCCTGTGGCCACTGCTGAGTTTTCCAAATTTGCTGGCATATTGAGTGCAACACTTTTACAGCATCATCTTTCAGGATTTGGAATAGCTCAACTGGAATTCCATCAACTCCACTAGCTTTGTTTGTAGTGATGCTTTCTAAGGCCCACTTGACTTCACATTCCAGGATGTCTGGCTCTAGGTGAGTGATCACACCATTGTGATTATCTGGGTCTTGAAGCTGTTTTTTGTACAGTTCTTCTGTGTATTCTTGCCACCTCTTCTTAATATCTTCTACTTCTGTTAGGTCCATACCATTTCTGTCTTTTATCGAGCCCATCTTTGCATGAAATGTTCCCTTGGTATCTCTGATTTTCTTGAAGAGATCTCTAGTCTTTCCCATTCTGTTGTTTTCTCCTGTCTTTGCATTGATCGCTGAGGAAGGCTTTCTTATCTCTCCTTGCTATTCTTTGGAACTCTGCATTCAGATGGGAATATCTTTCCTTTTCTCCTTTGCTTTTCGCTTCTCTTCTTTTCACAGCTATTTGTAAGGCCTCCTCAGACAGCCATTTTGCTTTTTTGCATTTCTTTTCCATGGGGATGGTCTTGATCCCTGTCTCCTGTACAATGTCACGAACCTCCGTCCATAGTTCATCAGGCACTCTGTCAGATCTAGTCCCTTAAATCTATTTCTCACTTCCACCACTACTCAATATCTATCCTTAACTCCTCTACCCACCTGTTGAGGGTAGAGTATATTTAGAATCTGTTTTCTTCTCTCCATGCCTATCTAAACTGCCTGAGATCAAGCCTTATGTTATAACACTACTTAATGGCTAAAAATGTGCCAGTTACATTTGCATCCATGTAAATATGGGGTAAAATTGCCTTTTATGTTTTTTATATTAATCCAAATCAAAATATTGCCTTTATAGAGACTGCCATATACACAACTGTAGAAACTGATCTTTATACCATAACTACTAGCATTGTAGTGTTAGGCCCCAGTACTTTGTGTTTGGAGCAACATTACTTCGCTGGTCTGGTTTAAGGGAAATCATCAATATTTGAATTAGGTATTAAGTACTGGTGTTTTAAATTTTTATACAGAGACATCTAAGTTTACATATTAAGTTGAGTTTAAGGTTAAAGTTGGGCTTCCCAGGTAGTGCAGTGGTAAAGAATCTCCCTGCCAGTGCAGGAGATGTAAGAGACTTGGGTTTAATCCCTGGGTGGAGAAGATCCCCAGGAGTTGGAAATGGCGGCCCACTCCAATATTCCCGTCTGGAGACTTCCATAGACAGAGAACCTGGTGGCCTGCACTACGTGGGATTGCAAAGAGTCAGAAATGACCCAGTATGTACGCTACAATTTTCTATTTATTGTGGCGTTTCCTCACTGTGTGTGGGTTTGTACAGGTGGCTTGTCAAGGTTTCCTGGTTAGGGAAGCTTGTGTCGGTGTTCTGGTGGGTGGAGCTGTATTTCTTCTCTCTCCTTTCGAAGAGTTGGGTTGCTTTTCTGGGTGCCTGATGTCCTCTGCCGGCATTCAGAAGTTGTTTTGTGGAATTTACTCAGCGTTTAAATGTTCTTTTGATGAATTTGTGGGGGAGAAAGTGTTCTCCCCGTCCTACTCCTCCGCCATCTTGGCTCCTCCCCCCACTACAATTTTCTAAACTTTTTTCAGGTATATTACTGTTATCCACAATTTTGAGGTTTTAATATTATTCAGTACTAAATTTTTCAGAGTTGTTCTACTCTTTATTACTTCAGATTACCTTGTGATATAGCTGCATGATAATATGAAGGGTTAGAGGTAGGATTTGAAAACCTTAGTCATGATCATGTACACTGATAAATTTCTCCTACGGTATGCTTTAAATTTGAGGGAGGTTTGAAAACAAATCTTTGCGCTTTAAAAGAGAATAATCTAACTGACTTATCCAGTTCACCATAATGATGTTAAGTTGCTGTATTCTTACTCAGATTTGTGTGTGTATTTTCTCAGTGGGAAAGAGGCTTCTATAATCTTTCCCAGGTGTGCCTATAAGAATCTGGAATCTTTGACCTCCTTTGTTTACCTCCTATGTTACTTCCTTTCTTTAGATGATAGAGGCCAACAGAAATAACTGCTTTTTAAAAACTGGTAGAAAAAGGCTTTACATCTGGTCCTGCTGTGGTGGAGGTCCCTTCGCTTTAGAGGGAGATTACTAACAACTATGTTCTTTCCAGAATTCTGTAAAGTCATGAACATGACTGAGGAACTGAATTTCTATGGGATACTTAAATGCTTTGGAGCCATTAGCCATAGTAACTTGGTTTTTCTTTTTTTCATTTGTAGATTTGAATATCCAGTCATCAGGGTCTGGCTGTGTAAAGGTCCAAAATATTGAGTGTGATAATTGCAAAATTGAAACTGAGCAGGGGACTAGCATCTTACAGTCTGTTAAGGTATATTTATTTTTCTAATTTTGTTTTAATATTATTTTTTAAAACACTTTAAACTGTGAACCATGGTATCTAATGAAGGCTGTTATTCTGAACATCATTTACTGAAAATATTGAGTATCATTTATTCATCACTCAGAAATTCCTTGTAAAACTCTTGTTTTAAAATCAGTTTTGTTATGACACTGTAGAGGTTGTAGCAACTTTGGAGGTTTTCATAATATTACGTTTAGATTTCATTTCAAAGTGTACAGCAAAACTCATAATACATTCTTAGTATTTTTAGATCTTGCCAAGTTTAAGAAATTAAAGAATGATTTTCTTACATTTATTAAGGAGTAAGGAGAAGTCTTTACACATTATAAATATGCTTAAAATATTAAGTTAATCAAAATTATAATGTACCAGGTAGCCCATTACTTAAGGATTAAGTAGGTATTTCACTAAACAACAAAAGCTTTATTTTGTGCTGTAACACTTTTATATTTAATTTTCTTAAAATCAAATTTGTCTCAGCTCTAAATGATTTCAAACACATATTGATAAATTTAGCTTATTCTTACTGGTACTTCTTATATTTGCATATTCAAAACTCAATACTTTTGTGAACTTTGTTAGTATTGCTGAAGAGAAGTCAGTCATCTCTGCTTCATAATTGCAAAACATTTTCACTTTTAGTTTTATAAACACTAATTAGAATGATTAATTGGATGCATTAAGTTTTTTTTACAGTATTTGTTTTGTTCCAACCACCTTTGTTTACACACCTGCCTTTGTCATCTGTTCACATGTGATCCTTTTCAATACATTTAGTTGCACAAATATCAAAAAAGATTACATACACTTTTGGAAAAATGAGATGGTTCTGGTTCTTATTGTAAAAGATTGCACAATGCGGTTTTCATGTTGAATGACTAACTGAATGAAAATACCGTGGCTCCTTTTTGTTCTTATAAACGTATTGTTCACTCATCAATGCTTGAATTTCAGAACACTCAGCTAGAATATCGTCCCCTGGAGACTCAGAGTCTTAGATTTTCAATTTCACAATCAAACTTAGAAACAACTATACTGCTGTCTTTGTCTTTGCAATCATCTTTTGACTCATCTGAAAATTCTGAAATATCTATTTTGTCAGTTTTTCTTTTTTCTATCTTTGTGTGCATAACATGAAAAATGATTTCTCAGCTTTGGCACTATTGACATTTTGGGCTATGATAAATTTTTGTTGTCAGGGGCTGACCTATGCACTCTACGGTGTGTAGTAGTATTCCTAGCTTCTATAAATAAAGTGCTAAGAAACAGTCCTCATTTAGGACAATGAAAACTATCTCCACACATTGTCCTCCTCTGGGGGGCAAAATCACCTTTCGTTAAAAAACACCATTCAAAACTTCCCTCGTAGCTCAGTCTGTAAAGAATCTGCCTGCAATGCAGGAGACCCAGGTTCGATTCTTAGGTTGGGAAGATCCCCTGGAGAAGACAATGGCACCCCATTCCAGTATTCTTTCCTGGGAAATCGCATGGACAGATGGGCGGGCTACAGTACATGGGGTTGCAATAGTCGCACATAACTCAGCAACTAAACCACCACCACCAAACACCATCCAAAGCAAGTGTATCATTCTTCTGTTGTCTTATTCTTTTAGTCATTTTCTGTCAGAGTTAGGAATAATTGAAAAATTATATTGAAATAACTACTCAGATAATGAAGTAGCAAAATGTTTTGAGACATATGAAAAATAAGATTACTAAGATCCCATAATGTATTTTAGATTTACAAAGGAGCCCAGTGGACCATTACAGTAATTTTAAGATAGAATAATGCTTATCCAATTTAAAAAATTTGTATATCTTCTATTTATTTTTTTAGGATACCTCTTAAAAAGAATAAAAGTCATGATACATCAGTCCTACAAATAGAATGTGTTAGTTGCTCAGTTGTGTCGTACTCTTTGTGACCCCATGGACTGCAGCCCACCAGGCTCCTCTGTTCATGGAATTCTCCAGGCCAGAATATGGGTTTGGTTGCCATTGCCTTCTCCAGGGGATCTTACCCACCCAGGGATACAACCCAGGTCCCCCTCATTGCAGGCAGATTCTTTACCAACTGAGCCACCAGAGAAGCCCTCAAATAGAATAGTTCAAAAATATTCAAAAATTAAATTTGGGTCCACTGAATTTTAGTGATAGTTAGGAGAATTGAGTTGAGAGAATCATTCTTGAGATCTCAGAATTTAACTGACTTAAGTTCACAAATGGGAACACTTCATAAAATACCTGGTTTAAAGCTTTGAATACGGTATAATATTATTTCTAGTTAGTGATTGCCTTTAATGTAAGTTTCTCTTCCACTCATTTTAAGGATTTGAGATATATTTGATCTATGTAATAAGATGTTTATAGCAATATTAATAGCTACTGGTGGCTCAGTGGTAAAGAATCTGCCTGTTAATGCAGGAGACATGGAAGATATAGATTCCGATCCCTGGGTTGGGAATATCCCCTGGAGGAGGAAATGGCAACCAACTCCAATATTCTTGCCTGGGAAATCTCAAGGACAGAGGAGTCCGGTGGGCTACAGTCCATGGGGTCTCCAAAGAGTCATATACAACTTAGTGACTGAACAACAACAAGCAACAAAACTGTCTACTGAGTTATTATATATCCAGAAACTTAGCTAAGCCTTCATTTATTCCATAAATTGTCTCCTTTTTACCAAGGAAGAAACTGTCAGATACAGAGACCGAGGAACTCATTTAGGTTCCCATAGTTAATACATAGAGCTAAGATTTGAACTTGGGTCTTTCTGCATTCCAAGCTTATGCTGTTTTCACCTTTCTTTATTGTCCAAGCAAAATGTCTAGCAGTAGTACATTTTTTCAGCATAATTAGGGAATAAATAAGTAAACTTTTCAAGCAATAGTCTCTTACCTCATTGAATGCCACACATTTGCATTTTCTTAAATGCAGTAATAATAGTTTATATTATACTAAATAGCTTCTGACTTATTTAAACATTTTAACTTTCATATTAGTTTTGAGCTTTAGACTTCTTTGAAAATAGGATGATTATTTACTTGGAAAAAATATACATGTATATGAAATTTTGCTTACAATTTCATAAGTTTTGCAGACTCTAGAATCTCATGTGAGTTTGGTTAAGAACTCTTGTTGTTCAGCCCTGTCTGACTCTGTGACCCCATGGACTGCAGCACGCCAGGCCTCCCTGTCCTTCAGTTATTTTGGAGATGTTCTTTTTTAAAGCTCATGAATTACTTGTCTGCTTAATAAAGACTGTATTATTAAATACAATTGGACTTCTGACTCATGTTTCTATGGGCATGAAGTAGTCTACCATGCTGTAATATAAATGAACTTTTTAAGAGGGGTTCATTTTGCCCTTTTTACTGAATTTTTTGAATTTCATCCCTGGGCTGTTTTATCTAAAGTTTTACTGTTGTGTTTTTTTTCCCTCTGAGTAAGCAACCAGAAGGTATATGATTGTTTTGAACTTTTTCCCCTACTTTTTAGATACTTTTCTGTTGTTGCTGGTTGTGATCTTGATGGGTTTGCTTTTGCTGTCTTTCATTCTCTGATATTTACGTGTTCTTTTTCTCTTTATACTTGTAGTAGAACTGAAGACTTACACAGATATTAAGGTGAAGAAAGATACTCTGAAAAATAGATCGAACCATCTAATAGCTCACACACAACTATGAAAAATAGATCGAACCATCTAATAGCTCACACACAACTATAGTTTAGTTTTCATTTGTGTCCAAGTTTATTTTTCATTTGTGTGGGTAACTCATTTCTATTCAGTTACTGTAGGTTCCTTTCATCTTCTGGCTCTGTCATCTATTAAAGCCTTATTGTAATATACACTCACCTGATGGAAGGGGCAGAGCACAGAGAAGGCACATCAGTTCTTCTAAAAGCACAAGCCTGGGTATTAAACATAGTATTTCCACGTATATTTTATTGGCAAGAACTCAGAAGCACCTAGGTGGCGCTAGTGGTAAAGCACCTCGCCTTCCAGTGCAGGAGGTGTAAGTTTAATTCTGTTTATAATTTACTGTTTTCCAGTATATCACCTGATAAAGTTGTTTAACCTTTCTGATTCTTGAATTACTTTCTCTGTAAAATGGGGAAACACATAATATGCATCACTCTGAGTTGTGAGAATTAAATGTTAGTTTGTGTAAAGTAGCGAACACTGTTATTGATGCAAAGAGAATGCCAAGTCATAGATGTTACTGTTATTAATAATATGCATATTAATAATGATGAACAGTAACATTGATTATTGTTATCATCTTTATCATTTATGTTTAGTTAGCCAGTCACAGTGATCTTTGACTCCCACCCCTTTCTTCAGTTAAGCTACTGAAACTCCTGAGTATCTTTTTTTCCCTTTAGTCCAAACAGCTTTATTTAATCCCTGTAACAGCAGTTGACATTCTTTTCTCACAGATGTTATTATTCAAAGCAGTACATTTCTATTTCATTCCTAGTTCCTCTGTTACTGCTTTATTATTATTATTTTAAAAGAAATGTATAAAATGTTGAATATTTATTAGTGTAAGTCAAATTTATGCTCTCTTTTTCTATATGTGTATTTTGTATTTGTCTTTCAGAGTCAAAAATTACATGTCCAAACAACAGGAGGCAAAGTGATCTGCCTGGGAACGGTTTATGGAAATATAGATATCCATGCATCAGATAAAAGTGTGAGATTGAAATTTTCATTTTTAATAGTTGTAGTTTTGTCTCAGGTTGGCTCACATAGAGGGTAGATTCTACAAAATTTGTGGTATAACTTCCCCTTTTTAATTCATTTTAGTTTATTAGTAAGTTTAAGTTTGAAATAGAGATGATTAAATATTATACAATTTAATTTTAAATTTGTGTTTTAAAACTTTTGTTATTAGTTCCTTATTTGGAATCAGTAATATCTTTAAATATTTAGCATTTGTTTAAAATTTTTTTTAAGTGAAGTAGAGTTCATTTACAGTATTGTGGTAATTTCTGCTATATAGCAAAGTGATTCAGTTATATACACATATGCATTCTTTTTTATATTCTTTCCATTATGGTTTATCCCAGGGTGTTGAATATAGTTCACTGTGCTGTACAGTAGGATCTTACTGTTTATCCATTCTATGTGTAATAGTTTGTGTCTAACCCCAAACTCCCAGTGCCTTCTTCCCAAATATTTAATATTTAATTCTGATTCTGAAGAGAGTTTTTTTTTTTGATCATGGGTTAAAATTATTCATTAAGTAATACTATGAAGAAGTGAAGTGAAGTGAAAGTTGCTCAGTTGTGCCCGACTCTTTGTGACCCCCATGGACTATACAGTCCATGGAATTCTCTAGGCCAGAATACTGGAGTGGGTAACCTTTCCCTTCTCCAGGGGATCTTCCCAACCCAGGGATTGAACCCAGGTCTCCCACATTGCGGGCGGATTCTTTTACCAGCTGAGCCACAAGGGAAGCCCCAAGTAGTACTATAATTGGAATTAAAATTTTCTTAGTGTTAGGTTTATTTGAGTATTTTTTTTTACCCAATGCCTGTTTATTTTGCCTTTAGGCAATTGAAGGATGAGTTTGAAAACTCAACTTTCTTCAGTATTTTCCACAAGATGGCGCCATTAGATAGCATTACTGTTTTCCAAACGCTTTTATTAGCCATAGGAATTTTCATTTTTATAAGACAGTTTGCATTTTTCATTCAACTTTTGTTGCTTTCTGTGGTTTAACATAGTATTAAGAATAAAGGTATGATTTTGAAGTATAAATTGTCAACAATTTTTCAGCACAGTCAATAATATATTTAATCTTTTAGAAAGGTGTAAGCCACCTTTTGGGCTTCCCAAGTGACAGTAGTGGTAAAAACCCCGCTGCCAATGCAGGAAACATGAGAGACTCCAGTTTCGTCCCTGGGTCAGGAAGATCCCCTGGAGGAGGGCATGGCAACCCACTTCAGTATTCTTGCCTGGAGAACCCCATGCCCCTGCAGGGCATGGCAACCCTCTCCAGTATTCTTGCCAGGAGAGCCTGGTGGTCTGCAATCAGTGGGGTCGTAGAGAGTCAGACACGACTGAAGTGACTTAGCACACAGGCACAAGCCATCTTTTGGGGCTTCTGTGGTGGCTGAGCAGTAAAGAATCCACTTGCAATACAGGAGACGAAAGAAACGCAGATTCAATTCCTGGGTCAGGAAGATCCCCTGGAATACAAACTGGCAACCCACTCCAGTATTTCGCCTGGAAAATTCCATGGACAGAGGAGCATCGCAAGTTACAGTCCATGGGGTTGCAAAGAGTCAGTCATGACTGAGCACACAAGCCATCTTTTATTTTACACTTAGATAATTTGCATGGCTCTTTCGTCATAAATTTGTTCAGTTCCATACTCAACTATATCCTCAGATGATTGGTAGAGAGGAACTGGAATCCTATATGTAGATTATTGTTGGCATAATTAAACAAGGCAGGTTATCACACTAATTATTATACCTTTTTATTTTTCATAGCCTTTTCCTTAGAACCTGTGGGAGACTGTTTAAACCGAAACATTTAAATGTATCTTTTTAAAAAGTGTTGAAAGACACTGCCTGGCTTTATGTGGCAGTTGTTTTGAGATGGCATTTAGCTTCACCTCTCTGATTGTGGTCTTGGAGGTACAAAAGGGAAATTGGACAACTGCAGTTGTAGAATAGTACACACTGATGTTCAGATGTAACTATCAAAGATTTAAATCATCATAATTATTTACTATTTTTAATATTTTGGCCACTGTTTCCACTCATCATTTATCTTTTCTGTCAACTTTCATGGTCTATTGAATATTCGTTTATTCCTACTTTCTGTTTTTGTTTGTTTGTTTGTTTCCTGCCTAACTGAGTTTTGTGTTGTGCTAACAAATGTATTTTGATATTTCTTTTAGTTTATATTATGCATAATGTTAATTTTTAATACATATTTCTAAGTTTGTGGGGCTTTATATAAAAAATGCTTATAAAATATATTAACTTTTAATATACAGCTTTCATGGAAATGTTTTGGATATTTGAGAGGTAGCATACTGAATTGGTTAAGAGCACAAAATTGAGCATCAGTGTACTTGGGTTTGAATCCTGGCACAGCCACTAACTAAGCTCTTTACTTTCAGATTAGTTATTTAACCTCTATGTATTTTGGTTTTCTGGAAAATGGAATAATAATAACGGTGTTAACTCAGATGGTTGTCATGAGGATTAAATGAGTTAAAACATAATATAGATAAAGTAATTAATACAGTGTCTGGCATAGCTAACTCTGTTGTAGTGTTGATGACAATGATGTTGATAGAGGTAAATGAAACACAGGAAAGATAATTTGACAAGTCCTAAACCTCATGCAGTAGAGAAGGAAATGGCAACCCACTCCAGTGTTCTTGCCTGGAGAATCCCAGGGATGGGGGAACCTGGTGGGCTGCCGTCTATGGGGTCACACAGAGTTGGACACGACTGAAGCGACAGTAGCAGCAGCAAACCTCCCAGTTAACTTGACTGAGACTCTTTCATTATTCACAACATAGGGATGGTGATTTTTTTGTTTTTCCTGAAGAAGATTGTGAGAATCAAGTGAGCATAATAAATACTCTGTTGTATTCTATATGTATCATTTTATATGAAATGGCTATTTTTAAATTGTATTGTTAATTTCAGTATCCTAAATTTGATACAGAGAAGGTAGAAATCCATTTTATCTAATTGTTGAATGAACTGATGATATAGTTATCATTTGACCTTCCTTTCTTAGTTTGGACTACAAGGCCACAATTTTCCCTTAAAACTTCATTTTAATTTGATAATGTTTATTTATAATAACTAGACTTTATGAGAAAAAGTTCTTTTTGTGTAGGAAGGCAGATTAATTTATAGCAATATCTAAGAAAGGTATTTTTGAGTCTGCTTTTTGTTCTTTTTTTAAATAGCTCCTTTTCTCAACAAGCAAGCTGTGCAGTTTAAATGAGTCTATTTTTTACCCTTTGTGCTATTTCCATTAATATAAATCAGACCATCAATATTTAAACTATGGTGCCCTAAGTTTAATTGTTCTAGTTAGTATCTGATACAATGCATTATATATGCCCCTCAGTGAATTTTCTATTTCTTTAAAGTAATTTTATTGATTGATTGGTTAAAATAGTTATATTATTGTGGCGAGAGTTGTATTTTTGCTTGCTTTCATTTGCTTTGAGGATTTTTTTTAGCTTCCTACAGGGTAAAATATTTAGTGTTTAATGAACAAGTCAATTTTTAGCTTTTTCTAGTAAAAAGCTTTTTCTAGTAAATTTTAGCTTTTTTAGTAAATTTTTCATATTTTTTTTTAGTACATAAGGAATGTCTTAAAGGCTTTATTTGATTGTGAGGAGAGTCTAATCAAAAGTTCCTCCTTTGCCAATTCAATTAAGTTTCTAATATTCTTTCAATATTTATCTTTTGGTATTCCCTAAAACAGCCTCACTATTTATAAAAAGCTAGAGTATTCATACTTGTCTGCTTTATGGAAATACTCGGAGAATTTGAAGCTATGCATAAAGCAACTTTTCATAAAGAAAGTTTTTAGGTAAAGAATAATGTTTTTAGAAATATTAAACTTTTATTGTTACACTGAAGAATGCAAAGCATGTGTATCCTCACAAATATGAATGTATGTAAAATATCTGTCCTTTGACAGATTTATCGAAACTAGATTTAAAGTAAACCTGTGAATCCATAATTAGTGGAAAAGAAACTGTAGTAGATAAGAAGTAATTGGGTGTATTTAATATATCTAATAAAAGTCCATTAAAAAGGAAAATTTTATACTTCATATCCAGATGGCAAAGTAATTCTAGTGTACTTACCATAACAACCTCTAGGTACTTTTATTTCTCTTTTCATATTTTAGTATTCTTGAAACTCAATTCTTATTAGATAATATTTTGCACTCAACAGTTTTTGAAGGAAGTGTTAAGACTGAATAATACTGATGCCAATGTGTTGAGAAACAAAGATGTTCTGTCTTTAAATACCTCAGTGTAATGCTTGAATCTGACCCTGGGCAAAACTGTGGCATGCCTTCCTGGTGATTTAGTTTTTATGTCAGCAATTTTATATTAGCAATCACTTTATATTTATAAAATATTTGCTTAAAATACTATAAAGATAATCTGGAGTTCTTAATTAGATATCTTCATTAATTAGATATCTTCATTTTACATTGTGCTCAGTATTTGAGACATAAATGCATACTAAATTTTGTTAGGGAAGCTTAGACATAAATATAAAAGTATTTCCATTTTGCTCAATGTAAAACTACTGACATTCAATGTAAAGGGGAAAAATTCTAGAAATAATAGTTTATTTACTGCATTAACAGATGAGAGGAGAAAAATCATATGATAGTCCAATAAAATCAGATAAGGTATATGCTAAAATTTAAAACCCATTCATGATTTAAACAGCAACAACAACAAAACAGATATGAAATAAAAGGGAACTTCCTTAGTCTTAACAAAAAGGGATCTAGAAGATCTCTATAGCAAACATCATACTTAATGACGCAGTGTTGTAAGCTTTCCCTCTGAGAACAGGAATTAGATAAGGATGCTTACTTGTAACGTCATCACTTCTATTCACTGTTGAATTGAAGGCCTGAGCTGAATAAGCCAAGAAAGAGCAAGAAAAAAAATATGAGGATTGGAAAGGAAGAAATGAAACTATCATTTGTAAACAATATAATTATGCATATAGAAAAATTATTTAAATTCAGGTAAGTTATTAGAATTAAGTGAGTTTAGTGAGGTTTGGATTTAAGGTCAAATACAAAAGCCAATTAAGATGAAATGATGTTTAAAAATGCCAAAAAAAAAATAAAAATGCCTTTTATAATGATATTTAGAAAACATAAAATATATGAATAAATTTAACAAAATATGAAGAACTCTACATAGAAGATATAAAACATTATTAGGAAGAAAGTAAAGATCTAAATAAATGAAGGAATATAATGGATCTGTTCCATAGAGAATACACTGTTGCTCATAATCATGTAATTAGAGCTGGGGAGTTGAAGTCAATAAGTTGATTGCATGCTGTACATATTAGTTGCTCACGAATTCTGTTGGTACCATTTTCACTTTTTATTAGCCTTCATTTTATACTGATTTGAATCTTTCTCTTACTAGACTGTGACTGTAGATAAACTACAGGGAAGTTCTGTTAATATATCTACTGAAGATGGTTTGCTGAAAGTCAAGTATCTTTATACAGAATCATCGTTTCTGTCTTCTGCTGCTGGGGATATTACATTAGGAAGTGTTCATGGTAAGATGACAAAGGCCTAATACATCTTAGATATGCCATGTAACAAATTTTAAGAGATGACTCTATTTCTTTGTAGTTGAAGGAGGATCTGCAAATTAGGAAGGTGTCCCTCTAAATAATTACAAACTAATCGTCTTTAAAAACCCACAAAATAAAGTGACTCATAATGTACTGAATTTTATTTTGTCAAGAAATTGAATATCATGTTGTTATACATGAAGCTAAAAATAATTCTGATTTTTAATGCATTTCCTTGTAGAATGGAACAAACAACAAAGAAATGTGTGCAGGACTATTCAGAGGAAAGCATGATGAAGTGAAAGCAGTGTTAAAAAATAAAGATGGGTTCTGAGTGTTTTATGTTATGATAGGAAAGCTAAGGATGAAATAAATTAAACATTTGTTTGAGACATTATAGCAATTCAGTGATACTAATTTTGGCTAAAATACTTTAGTGTGTACTAGCACCAGGTCCTCTCAGTGCCCTGCCATTTTCAGTGTTCTTTAACTAAATACAATCTTACAACTTTCAAAACATGTCTCTGCAGTTAAATAATGTTACTTAGTTAACTTTTGTGTTATTGAAAGAAAAGAATAGAACATAATGGTGATGTAATATGGCAGCCATGAAATTAAAAGACGCTTACTCCTTGGAAGGAAAGTTATGACCAACCTAGACAGCATATTCAAAAGCAGAGACATTACTTTGCCAACAAAGGTCCATCTAGTTAAGGCTATGGTTTTTCCAGTGGTCATGTATGGATGTGAGAGTTGGACTGTGAAGAAAGCTGAGCGCGGAAGAATTGATGCTTTTGAACTGTGGTGTTGGAGAAGACTCTTGAGAGTCCCTTGGACTGCAAGGAGACCCAACCAGTCCATTCTAAAGGAGATCGGTCCTGGGTGTTCTTTGGAAGGAATGATGCTAAAGCTGAAACTCCAGTACTTTGGCAACCTCATGCGAAGAGTTGACTCATTGGAAAAGACCCTGATGCTGGGAGGGATTGGGGGCAGGAGAAGAAGGGAATGACAGAGGATGAGATGGCTGGATGGCATCACTGACTTGATGGACTTAAGTCTGAGTGGACTCTGGGAGTTGGTGATGGACAGGGAGGCCTGGCGTGCTGCGATTCATGGGGTGGCAAAGAGTCAGACGCAACTGAGTGACTGAACAGAACTGAACTGAATATGGCAGAGGGCATGTTGGTATTTAGTGTCACTCAGCATGCTTTTTAATTTCCACATAGCGGATGATTTAAGTCCAGGCATGTTTTCTGAAATATATATAGATATTAATAGAATTAAGAATCTCTTATCCTGGCAGGTAGTGTATACACATCTGCTGAATGCCTTTTGGACCATTTTCCAGGAGTTATAAACAAACTTTTGCTGTACGTAGTCCATACTCATTTAACTTCTATAGGAAAGCTGAATATTGTTGTCTATATACTTTGGTGAAACTTCCAGATTTTCATAATCAACATGGATTATTAAGTAGTATTAGAAAACCTGACTAGTGCTAACCATGCTGTATAGTAAACTGGCAAGTAGTCTTACAGTTAAAAAGAAAACTAAAAAAATGAGAACTTAAATGCTTGAAATAATTATTGAACCTCAATTTCATAGTTAAACCTTGTCAATAATTCTTGTAGGCTTAAAGCATTATTTGAGACCAGAGTAACTTGTGTCCAGTAGAGCTGCACCTAAATAAAGCAAATAGTTTTCTTACTTATTCATCAGGGTTTTTTTTTTTTTTTTTTACTCAGTTATGCCTTCACTAGTTCTGGTACTTTGTAACTCCATATTTGAACAATGACTTATATGTAAGCATTGCATTTCTAACTGTCAATTGTAACTAAAAGTGCTGTACTTAATATATTAAGTAACTTTTAGTGGAAAAGCAGTTCCTTACCATATTACATGTTGATTAACACTCAGGATAGATAAGAACAGCTCTCTTCTCTGCAGTACTTTATATCATGTTTATTCTAAATTCATTAACATTTAATTTTTTTTTTTTTTGCTTTAAGTTAGTCAAGAATTGAACTTGGTACAATTTAACATCAGTAGTTTGCATGATAGTAAAACAAATGTACTTTTTGGAAGCAGTCCTCAAATACTCTGCTGCTGCTGCTGCTAAGTCGCTTCAGTCGTGTCCAACTCTGTGCGACCCCATAGATGGCAGCCCACTAGGCTCCCCCGTCCCTGGGATTCTCCAGGCAAGAACACTGGAGTGGGTTGCTGCCGGGGTCCAGCCCCAGCAGGATCCAGGGGTACCCTCAGGATGACAGCATAGGCGATAAGGAAAGTAATAAGGGAAGAGAAAGAGGCTTGATCTTCCTTGGTTTACACAGAAAGCCAATAAAGCTCTTGTGTTCCAAGGAGTCATCCTGAAAGAAGAGAGAGAGAAAAAGAGAGAAAAGGAAAAAAAGAATGACATGGGGAGACCGAGCTTCGGTGAGCGAGGCCCATAACTTTATTTTCAAAAGGAACTTGTATACCTTGACTTGTACATAGAGGGAAATGAAAGATGCAAAGTCATACAGAGTCAGCCCAAACATTACATCTGTTTTGTCTTTATTGAAACCAGGATTTTTTCTGCATACCTTTTCCATAGACAATGTTGTGTACATTATCTTCTGGCCTTGGAGGCCTGTGGACATTTTATGACTCTTTTTTGATAAAAGCTGCTCAACCAGAAAACTTACTTTCCCTTGAAGTGTTTTTTCTTTATATTTCTAATCTGTGTCAGCCTCAGAAAGTGCTAAACAGAGTTACATTCTCACAGAGCAAAGGTGTAGTGGGTCACAACAAAGAAAGAACCAATTAGCTCAAAGTTCTGATGTGGTTAATTCCAAGGCTGCTACTTGTTTTTCTTACATTCCAACTATGTTAACCAATGCACTCCCAGGTGCACAATGGATAAGGGATATGAGCATTGGCTTAACAATGAAATCCTACACCAGCACTACTCTAATAGTTTTTAACTCTTTGAAGAGCTCTGTATTTTTAGAATGTTTTAGGCTTTCCGTGTCTCTCATGGTTGGGAGGCTGTGCACAATCATGTGTGTTAATTGTAAGAGTATGGATAAACCTGTCAGGCAAGCTAGAAAGCCATCAGAGGGGTTTGAATTGAAACACTCCTATCATGCCCAGGAGACTTATTAACTAAAGCCCTAAGTTGACTTTTTCCAGAGAAAGGTGGTCGGGGATAGCCCCCTGTTAATGTCAGAAGAGTTGGTGAAAGGCACAAAATAGTAAGACAGACAGATTCTGGTTGTGGGGTAGATGCTCGAGCAGATCCAGGGGGTCCCTTGAGGCCTGATCCGCCTTTGCCTGTCAGGTTCTCTCTGCATGACCTTTGTCATGGGTGGGATTTCCCGTGGTGGCTCCCGGCAGGTTGCCATTTCCTTCTCCAATGCATGAAAGTGAAAAGTGAAAGTGAAATCACTCAGTTGTGTCCGACTCTTAGCGACCCCATGGACTGCAGCCTACCAGGCTCCTCCATCCATGGGATTTTACAGGCAAGAGTTGCTGGAGTGGGGTGCCATTGCCAAAATACTCTAGGTCTCTTGATTAGTTACAGTGGCTGAAATGGAAACAGATGGCTAGAAATAAAAGAGTTCATTCTTTAGCTTTTGTAAAGTGTTTTTTATTTACTGACCTCTACTTTGAAGTCAAATACCTTTTACTGGGTTGTTTAATCAGACTTGCATCCTCTTTCAGACTTTGTCTCTGATTGGATTTTTGAAAGGAGACTATAAGATGGAAATGAAGAGTGTAGCAGATTTACCAGGGAGGCCTCTGGGACCCAATGCCATACTAAGGAAGAAAGCCTAGTTTCCACAGGAGAGATTAAACTTGATGAGTCTCAGCAACCCCAAAGGATGCTGTGAAGCTGAGATGGTCCTCAGAATTGTTTCAGGTTGGGATGAGGGGAGGTGGACCTTTATGTCCCCAGTCCTAAGATGCAGGCTGCCCCAGAAGCAGTATGATCCTGTATCAAAATGGCTCTGTTCAGCTAAACCAGTTCCCTAAGCAGGCAGACCATTGAGGACTGTCTGCCAGCAGTATTCCCAGTAGATCAGAAAATAAGCCCTTCAGTTACAGAGGGGATTCTGGATGACAACGTACAGCATCCTCTACCTTTATTGATTCACACAATACCTTTATTGACCACCTACTGTGTGCCAGATTTTCAGGCCCCAGGGGTATGAAGTTGGGCAGGAGATGATCTCTATCTTTAAAGAACTCATAGTCTAGTGGGAGGATTGGGTGTCATCTTTCTTGTTTGTAATATTAGTAGAGCAGAAAGAAGTAGAAGGGAAAATTGATCCAGTTGCCACAGTACAAAAGGTTCCATTTGTACAAAGATTGTACAAATACAAAAGGTTGTTCAGCTCTGCTTTCTCTATCTAATCCTTGGCTCTCCCTCTACTTGGTTTTCCAGTGGTAGTCAGTATAAGAGAGAGAGAGATTTGAAAGAAACCATTTTTGTTTTTCAGTCACACCCAGTGCCTACCTACTTTTTAAGTCACCCTTCAGAGAGGCCCCAGTTTCTTGCCTTTCCCTTCTATGCCACACCTAGTTCCATCCTTGTCTCAAGGGATTATATGCACATGTTCCTTGAGTCTGGAGTGTGAGGATGGGATGGTATAGAAGAGTAGCCAATGTTCTAGCCCTACATCCTAATAAGTTTAAAGATAGAGTCATGACTGTGGGGAGGAAGTCCCTATGTTCTAGCTATTGGAGTTTAGTAGGGAGAGATACCTCCCAAGTGTCACCCTACGCTGGAACACTAAATATATATTCCAGTGAATTCTTTGTTGTAAGTGGTGATGGTCATATAATGCAAATTAGATCCATATTTTGGTTGTATTTAAGTAAACTAGCTTGGGAATCTTTTATGGGAAAATAGATTGCTACTTCTAAACATCTTACAGAAAATAAACTCATAAGAATATATATATTCTAAGACCTGCCTCTTCAGGATTTGTTTAGTTTGGCTTCTTTTTCATACAGTAGATCTTTGTTTTTTAACTCCAACATACAGATGTTGTAAAAGCCTTTTATACCACAAACATCATAACAATAACTGTCTTCAGATATATGAATTTGGAGCCCTTGTGTCAGTAGGGGTGTGTGTGTGCACTAAATTGCTTCAGTTGTGTCTGAATCTTTGTGACCCTAGGGACCATAGCTTGCCAGACTCTTCTGTCCATGGAATTTTCCAGGCAAGAATATTAGAGTGGGTTTCCTTGCCCTCCTCCTGAGGATCTTCCTGACCCAGGGATCGAACCCATCTCTCTTATGTCTCCTGCATTGGCAGGCGGGTTCTTTACCACTACCACTGCCTGGGGTGCCCATCAGTAGGTGGGTGGCCGTTTGTGTGAAAGTGTGTTTAAACCAAACATTTATTGTGTGCTTCAGTGAGTCTGCTGCTTTTACTTGCTGGATAATTGGCTGTTTACAAATGAAGAATACAAAACTTAGAAATATCTAATTGTTTGCTCTCAGTTATAAGTTAATTAGTGGAAGAGCAAGTATTCAATCCAGATTTCTTGACTTTTAGGGAGATGTTTTAAAACAGTGTTTGTACATAGCCATAGTAAATTTCTTGATTGCAACCCAAATTCTGTCATCACTTTGAGGGCTTCCTGGGTTGCTCTACAGATGCTTCCTCTAGGCAAACAACACTATAACACAGATGCACTGCTTCAGCTAGGTTCTGAATTGTAAACTCCAGTTTCAGAATCATTTATTATTCCTTAAATGAGTTTTTGGTATTCCATAGAGTGTCTGGCTGGAGAAGGCAATGGCGACCCACTCCGGTACTCTTGCCTGGAAAATCCCATGGACAGAGGAGCCTGGTAAGCTGCAGTCTGTGGGGTCGCGAAGAGTTGGACACAACTGAGCAACTTCACTTTCACCTTTCACCTTCATGCACTGAAGAAGGAAATGGCAACCCACTCCAGTGTTCTTGCCTGGAGGATTCCAGGGAGAGGGGAGCCTGGTGGGCTGCCGTCTATGGCGTTGCACAGAGTCGGACACGACTGAATCGACTTAGCAGCAGCAGCAGCAGTGTGTCTGGGTTCAGCTTATCTCCATGGAGCCATTCAGGTCTTCAGTTCATTCTATAAAAGTGTTGCTGCTATCTTCAGTGTGTGGCTTCGAAGGGTTCCTTCCATAAAGGAACAGGGAGCTTGAAATTTATTTTTTGTCTATGATTTCTTTTTGTTCATATCAGATCAGATCAGATCAGTCGCTCAGTCGTGTCTGACTCTTTGCGACCCCATGAATCGCAGCACGCCAGGCCTCCCTGTCCATCATCAACTCCCGGAGTTCACCCAGGCTAATGTCCATCGAGTCAGTGATGCCATCCAGTCATCTCATCCTCTGTCGTCCCCTTCTCCTCCTGCCCCGAATCCCTCCCAGCATCAGAGTCTTTTAAAACGAGTCAACTCTTCACATGAGGTGGCCAAAGTACTGGAGTTTCAGCTTTAGCATCATTCCTTCCAAAGAAATCCCAGGGCTGATCTCCTTCAGAATGGACTGATTGGATCTCCTTGCAGGCCAAGGGACTCTCAAGAGTCTTCTCCAACACCACAGTTCAAAGCATCAATTCTTCAGCACTCAGCCTTCTTCACAGTCCAACTCTAACATCCATACATGACCACAGGAAAAACCATAGCCTTGACTAGACAGACCTTTGTTGGCAAAGTAATGTCTCTGCTTTTGAATATGCTATCTAGGTTGGTCATAACTTTCCTTCCAAGGAGTAAGCATCTTTTAATTTCAT
>NW_011494832.1:616445-616732 GCF_000754665.1 Bison bison bison | reverse complement strand
AAAAAAAAAAAAATCTATCTTAAATGTTTTTTGAAGTGAAAATTTTAAGCATAGCTAGCTGTATTTTCTCGATAAGAAAATGAGTTATTTAATAAACTAGTAATATTTACTATTTGTAATGTTGCTGCTGCTGCTAAGTTGCTTCAGTCATGTCCAACTCTGTGCAACCCCATGGACGGCAGCCTACCAGGCTCCCCCGTCCCTGGGACTATACAGGCAAGAACACTGGAATGGGTTGCCAGTTCCTTCTCCAATGCATGAAAGTGAAAAGTGAAAGTGCAGTCACT
>NW_011494832.1:615702-616303 GCF_000754665.1 Bison bison bison | reverse complement strand
TCAAGCTGGATTTAGAAAAGGCAGAGGAACCAGAGATCAAATTGCCAACATCTGTTGGATCATCGAAAAAGCAGGAGAGTTCCAGAAAAACATCTATTTCTGCTTTATCGACTATGCCAAGCCTTTGACTGTGTGGATCACAACAAACTGTGGAAAATTCTGAAAGAGATGGGAATACCAGACCACCTGGCCTTTCTCCTGAAAAATCTGTATGCAGGTCAAGAAGCACCAGTTAGAACTAGGCATGGAACAACAGACTGGTTCCAAATCGGGAAAGGAGTACATCAAGGCTGTATACCATCACCAGCTTATTGAACTTATATGCAGAGTACATCATGAGAAATGCCAGGCTGGATGAAGCACAAGCTGGAATCAAGATTGCTGGTAGAAATACCAATAACCTCAGATATGCAGATGATACCACCTTTATGTCAGAAAATGAAGAAGAACTAAAGAGCCTCTAGATGAAAGTGAAAGAGGAGAGTGAAAAAGTTGACTTAAAAGTCAACATTCAGGAAACTAAGATCATGGCATCTGGTCTCATCACTTCATGGCAAATAGATGGGGAAACAATAGAAACAGTGACAGACTTTATTTTTGG
>NW_011494832.1:615236-615602 GCF_000754665.1 Bison bison bison | reverse complement strand
GGCAAGAACACTGGAATGGGTTGCCAGTTCCTTCTCCAATGCATGAAAGTGAAAAGTGAAAGTGCAGTCACTCAGTCGTGTCCAACTCTTATCGACCCCATGGACTGCAGCCTACCAGACTCCTACATCCATGGGAGTTTCCAAGGAAGAGTACTGGAGTGGGTTGCCATTGCCTTCTCCATTTGTAATGTTGAATACTGCACAATTGCACTCATCTCACATGGCAGCAAAGTAATGCTCAAAATTCTCCAAGCCAGGCTTCAGCAATATGTGAACCGTGAACTTCCAGAGTTCAAGCTGGATTTAGAAAAGGCAGAGGAACCAGAGATCAAATTGCCAACATCTGTTGGATCATCGAAAAAGCAG
>NW_011494832.1:613134-615136 GCF_000754665.1 Bison bison bison | reverse complement strand
ACATTGCTTTGCCAACAAAAGTCCATCTAGTCAAAGCTATGGTTTTTCCAGTAGTCATGTATGGATGTGATAGTTGGACTATAAAGAAAGCTGAGCACTGAAGAATTGATGCTTTTGAACTGTGGTGTTGGAGAAGACTCTTGAGAGTCTCTTGGACTGCAAGGAGATCCAACCAGTCCATCCTAAAGGAAATCAGTCCTAAATAGTCACTGGAAGGACTGATGCTGAAGTTGAAACTCCAATACTTTGGCTACCTGGTGCGTAGAACTGACTCACTGGAAAAGACCCTGATGCTGGGAAAGATTGAAGGCAGGAGAAGGAGGAGATGACACAGGATAAGATGGTTGGATGGCATCACCAACTCAATGGACATGAGTTTGAGTAAACTCTGGGAGTTGGTGATAGACAGGGAGGCCTGGCATGCTGCCGTCCATGGGGTCGCAGAGTTGGACCTGATTGAGCGACTGAACTGAACTGAATGTTGAATCACATATATTAAGTATGTATGCCTTCTAATACAGAAGAAACTAGTGTATTCATTGATTCAACAAAAATTCCCTAATGTTCTGTCACTGAGAATTTAGTGGGAGAATAAGTACTTGAGTAGTTTGTGTTCAGATGTAAAATTTTATGACAGTTTACTATCTTTTGATTTTCTTCTAAGTTATCAAAACTTAGATTCTTTGTAAAGTGTAGTTTGTTGTATTCTGCTATTTGAATATTTGTGATTTTTAAAGAATTCTGTATTTATATGTATTCTCAGTTCAGTTCAGTTCAGTCACTCAGTCGTGTCCGACTCTTTGCGACCCCATAAATCTCAGCACTCCAGGATTCCCTGTCCATCACCAACTCCCGGAGTTCACTCAGACTCATGTCCATCGAGTCAGTGATGTCATTCAGTCATCTCATTCTCTGTCATTCCCTTCTCCTCCTGCCCCGAATCCCTCCCAGCATCAGAGTCTTTTAAAATGAGTCAACTCTTCCCATGAGGTGGCCAAAGTATTAGAGTTTCACCTTTAGCATCATTCCTTCCAAAGAAATCCCAGGGCCGATCTCCTTCAGAATGGACTGGTTGGGTCTCCTTGCAGTCCAAGGGACTCTCAAGAGTCTTCTCCAACACCACAGTTCAAAAGCATCAATTCTTCGGCACTCAGTTTTCTTCACAGTCCAACTCTCACATCCATACATGACCACTGAAAAACCATAGCCTTGACTAGACGGACCTTTGTTGGCAAAGTAATGTCTCTGCTTTTGAATATGCTATCTAGGTTGGTCATAACTTTCCTTCCAAGGAGTAAGCATCTTTTAATTTCATGGCTGCTGTCCCCATCTGCCATGATTTTGGAGCCCAGAAAAATAAAGTCTGACACTGTTTCCACTGTTTCCCCATCTATTTCCCATGAAGTGATGGGCCCAGATGCCATGATCTTTGTTTTCTGAATGTTGAGTTTTAAGCCAACTTTTTCACTCTCCTCTTTCACCTTCAACAAGAGGCTTTTTAGTTCCTCTTCACTTTCTGCCATAAGGTTGGTGTCATCTGCATATCTGAGGTTATTGATATTTCTCCCAGCAATCTTGATTCCAGCTTGTGCTTCTACCAGCCCAGCATTTCTCATGAAGCACTCTGCATATAAGTTAAATAAGCAGGGTGACAATATACAGTCTTGACATACTCCTTTTCCTGTTTGGAACCAGTTTGTTGTTCCATGTCCAGTTCTAACTGTTGCTTCCTGACCTGCATATAGGTTTCTCAAGAGGCAGGTCAGGTGGTCTGGTATTCCTATCTCTTTCAGAATGTTCCACAGTTTATTGTGATCCACACAGTCAAAGGCTTTGGCATAGTCAATAAAGCAGAAATAGATGTTTTTCTGGAACTCTCTTGCTTTTTCCATGATCCAGCTGGTGTTGGCAATATGGTCTCTGGTTCCTCTGCCTTTTCTAAAACCAGCTTGAACAACTGGAAGTTCACGGTTCACATATTGCTGAAGCCTGGCTTGGAGAA
>NW_011494832.1:567993-613034 GCF_000754665.1 Bison bison bison | reverse complement strand
ATTGCCTTTCTTTGGGATTGGAATGAAAACAGACCTTTTCCAGTCCTGTGGCCACTGCTGAGTTTTCCAAATTTGCTGGCATATTGAGTGCAGCACTTTCACAGCATCATCTCTCAGGATTTGAAATAGCTAAACTGGAATTCCATCACCTCCACTAGCTTTGTTCGTAGTGATGCTTTCTAAGGCCCACTTAACTTCACTTTCCAGGATATCTGGCTCTAGGTGAGTGATCACACCATCGTGATTATCTTGGTCGTGAAGCTCTTTTTTGTACAGTTCTTCTGTGTATTCCTGCCACCTCTTCTTAGTATCTTCTGCTTCTGTTAGGTCCATACCATTTCTGTCCTTTATCGAGCCCATCTTTGCATGAAATGTTCCCTTGGTATCTCTGATTTTCTTGAAGAGATCTCTAGTCTTTCCCATTCTGTTGTTTTCCTCTATTTCTTTGCATTGATCACTGAAGCAGGCTTTCTTATCTCTTCTTGCTATTCTTTGGAACTCTGCATTCAGATGGGAATATCTTTCCTTTTCTCCTTTGCTTTTCACTTCTCTTCTTTTCACAGCTATTTGTAAGGCCTCCCCGGACAGCCATTTTGCTTTTTGGCATTTCTTTTCCATGGGGATGGTCTTGATCCCTGTCTCCTGTACAATGTCACGAACCTCAGTCCATAGTTCATCAGGCACTCTGTCTATCAGATCCAGTCCCTTAAGTCTATTTCTCACTTCTACTGTATAATCATAAGGGATTTGCTTTAGATCATACCTGAATGGTCTAGTGGTTTTCCCTACATTCTTCAATTTCAGTCTGAATTTGGCAATAAGGAGTTCATGATCTGAGCCACAGTCAGTTTCTGGTCTTGTTTTTGTTGACTGTATAGAGCTTCTCCATCTTTGGCTGCAAAGAATATAATCAATCTGATTTCAGTGTTGACCATCTGGTGATGTCCATGTGTAGAGTCTTCTCTTGTGTTGTTGGAAGAGGGTGTTTGCTATGACCAGTGCATTTTCTTGGCAAAACTCTATTAGTCTTTGCCTTGCTTAATTCCATATTTCAAGGCCAAATTTACCTGTTAGTCCATTTGTTTCTTGACTTCCTACTTTTGCATTCCAGTCCCCTATAATGAAAAGGACATCTTTTGGGGGTTACTTCTAAAAGGTCTTGTAGGTCTTCATAGAACCGTTCAGCTTCAGCTACTTCAGCATTATTGGTTGGGGCATAGACTTGGATTACTGTGATATTGAATGGTTTGCCTTGGAAACGAACAGAGATCATTCTGTCATTTTTGAGATTGCATCCAAGTACTGCATTTCGAACTCTTTTGTTGACCATGATGGCTACTCCATTTCTTAGGGATTCCTGCCTGCAGTAGTAGATATAATGGTCATCTGAGTTAAATTCACCCATTCCAGTCCATTTTAGTTCACTCATTTCCTAGAATGTTGATGTTTACTCTTGCCATCTCTTGTTTGACCACTTCCAATTTGCCTTGATTCATTGACCTGACGTTCCAGGTTCCTATGCAGTATTGCTCTTTACAGCATCAGACTTTGTGTCTATCACCAGTCACATCCACAACTGGGTATTGTTTTTGCTTTTGCTCCATCCCTTCATTCTTTCTGGAGTTATTTCTCCACTGATCTCCAGTAGCATATTGGGCACCTACTGACCCGGGGAGTTCCTCTTTCAGTATCCTATCATTTTGCCTTTTCATACTGTTCATGGGGATCTCAAGGCAAGAATACTGAAGTGGTTTGCCATTCCCTTCTCCAGTGTACCACATTCTGTCAGACCTCTCCACCATGACCCGCCCATCTTGGGTGGCCCCACGGGCATGGCTTAGTTTCATTGAGTTAGACAAGGCTGTTGTCCTATTTTTAGAATATTTATAAATGTATAGGATCCTGATTCAGGAAGAAAAGCGTCCTTGAAATGGTTTGCTGGGATTGATTTTACTTAGAATTTAAATTAAAAAATTGGGTTTAATATATAGGAGTACTCATGACAGTCATTTTAGTGTTTTATATTTAACTTATGTTATTTTTTGGAATAAATGATTAATGAATAAAACTATTTAAAATATTTAAATTCTCTAACTTAGTATCTTATTTTAGGCTCTTTGGGAACATACATTAATAAATTGATGACTGTTAGTTCCCATTTTTCTGTACTTCAGAAGTCCTTTGTTGCCAAAAGATTTAGCAATATATACATGCTAAATGCTTTCTTAAATAACTTTGGATTTTAGAAACTTTCACAAAAGTAAAAGTTACATAAACTATGCAAATACAATTGATAATTTTGATAGCACTCAAAACTTCATAAAGAAGTGTTTCAGTTTTCTCTAAGAAGAACATATAAGCTCTGGTAAATTTATAAATCTGCCTTATGAATTTAGAAACTCAGAAATACAAAATTCTAAAGGAAAGAAACTCTTATTGGATTTAATGGGATTCTTCATAAGCTTATGAAAATGCTTTGTTCTAATTTTAGTGTTTATTCTTAAGTTCATTAAGTTTGATTGTCATATGACACATAATTTATGTTAATATTGAGTCTGGACACTTAAAACATTTTTATAGGAAGTTATAGCTTCCTTTGTGGTACAGATAGCATAGATTTTTTCTTTTCACGATTTAGACATGTGATAAATATGCTGCTATTCCATGCAGTGTTTGGACTCCACTCATTTCCTTGGAGGGACTGGACTCCTTCCTTAAAGGTGATAATGCCATTTTCAGTGTATGGCCTCCAAGCTTCCACTAAAGGAAGAGAGATCATAGAGGATCATGTGAGAAATTTGTTAGCCAGAATGTTTTAAAATGACTTTAACTACAGAAGTCTGAGATAAAGAGCTTAGTGTGTTCTAAGGAAGGAGAAAGGCACACAAGTATTAGTGGGTACTGGCATCTGTGTCACATCTTATATTTATAATTTTTGTTCAGTCGCTAAGTCACATCTGACTCCTTGTGAACTGCAACATGCAAGGCTCCCCTGTCCTTCACTATCACCCAGGTTCATATCCGTTGAGTCATTGGTGCTGTCTAACCATCTCGTCCTCTGGTGTCCTCTTCTGTTGCCTTCAGTCTTTACGAGCATCAGGGTCTTTTCTAATGAATCGTCTCTTCATGTCAGATGGCCAGAGCATTGGAGCTTCAGCTTCAGCATGTGTCCCTCCATTGACTGTTCAGGGTTGATTTCCTTAAGGACTGACTGGCTTGATCTCCTGGCAGTCCAAGGGACTCTCAAGAGTCTTCTCCAGCACCAAATTTGAAAGCATCAGTATTTAAAATTGCTCTTTCTCAAATGTCTGTGAGTTCTTCCTTTTTTACACACCCACTTGGTATTCTTCAGCATTTCATCCTGTTTCATTGTTCTTTCAGTTCTTTCTTTTTCTTGGACATCTTATACACTTTTGATTCTCAACTACCAATGTATTCCAATAATTCAAATTTGTATCTCTAGCCCTGACTTCCAACTTACACATCCATCTGCTTAGTAGACATAGCCATTTGGGTCTTTATAGTCTTCTCTGATGACTTCATGTTTCTAACTTCTTTTCTCCTATTTTCCCAGCCCCCATCCCCAACCTCATCCATAATGTATTCCTCTTCTTTTATTTCCATTTGCAGATTCTAATATTACCATGTACATTATTTCCCAAGCTAGAAATCCAGAAGTAATCCTGAATTTCTGTCACCTTCCACATTTAGTCAACACCAAGTTTAGATAGGTTTTAGGTGGCTCAATGGTAAAGAATCCGCCTACCATTGCAGGAGATGCAGGAGACACAGGTTTGGTCCCTGGGTTGGGAAGTTCTTTTAGAGGAGGAAATGGCAGCCCACTCAGTATTCTTGCCTGGAGAATCCCATGGAAAGAGGAACCTGGCAGGTATAGTCCATGGGTTTGCAAAGAGTCGAACATGACTGAGCTGCATGAGCACAATCACCTAAATATTTCTTTCAATCTTTTGTTCAAAATTTCTACTCTTCTAATTAAGATTCTTGTCAGCTCTTGCCTCACCTCTATAAGCAATAAATTTGCTTCCAGTCTTGCCTTCTTCAAATTCATTGTCCTAACTATTGTGTGAAAGTGCAAGTGCTAGTCGCTCAGTCACGTCCAACTCTTTGCCACCCCATGGACTTTACAGTCCATGGAATTCTCCAGGCCAGAATACTGGAGTGCATAGCCTTTCCCTTCTCCAGGGGATTTTCCCAACCCAGGGCTCGAACCCAGGTCTCCCGCATTGCAGGTGGATTCTTTATCAGTTGAGCCACCAGGGAAGCCCAGCAATACTGGAGTGGGTAGCCTATCCCTTCTCCAGCGGATCTTCCTGACCCAGGAATCAACCAGGGTCTCCTGCATTGCAGGTGGATTCTTTACCAACTGAGCCATTAGGGAACTATTATATGGTTGTTTATTAGAAAAGCACATTGAACATGGCATTGTCTTACCCAAATCCCTTCCTACTCAGTGACTTAGCTAACTTACTACCTTTTTTTGACCTTGTGCTTTGTGTTCTAGAATTACACAATCTCTTACTTCTTCCTGTATACATTCATACCCGTTTTATACTTCTGAGTTTTTGATCAGAGCCCTTGATCATACTGATCGGTTACAGTGTTTCTAAAATGTTTTTCCCGGCTTTCTTTATCTCATTTACTTTTAGTAATCTTTTCATACTCAGCTAAAGGAGACTTTCTCCATTTCTGGCCTTCCATTGACCCATAAATTCTTGCCTGATTATAAACTCCTCAATAGCAGGGATCATGTTTTATTTACCTCTATATGCTTTGCATTTAGCCATGTGCTTGCAAAGTAGAAAATTCTTTCTGCTCCCCCAATCTTCCCCTTAAAAAAGAAGCACAAAAAGGATTTAACCTTTATGGATATTTTATTTCTTTGTTTGGATAATGAGAGTATGTGTGCTGTTTTTATTAAAATCACATTTATTTTAGTGAAGAAAAATAAACTATTTGCCTTTAAATTGATAGCTAATTCTTCCTCTGATCCTTTTAGAATGAAGAGTGGCTAGTTAAGGAGAACTGTTTATTTTCTCAAACATTGGGTTTTGTGGAAAAATTAAATAACTTGAAAGAAGAGTAAGCATACATAATTATTACAGATCATGTGGCATCTGCTTTATTGATAGGAGATCTTTTACAAAGATCTACTCCTCTCAGATAGTTGATTTGTTTATTGTTTTCACCGTCTGGTGATGGAAAAAGGTAAAACCAAATTACAGAAAACTGCTAGTAATGTCCATTCAGTTGATCTGTGTGTTTTAAAATACTCTGTCTTCTTCCACAAAGTATTTGAGATAAGAGTTCCATGTTGTGTATTTTAATGACCTTGGAATATTTCTGTTTAGGGTAGAGATTTTCTAAACAGTTTGATGAGTTGAGAATATTTTTTTTGTTTATTGTTTTAAAAGTCCTTTAGCACTAACAAAAATATTTTGATATATTCCTTATATTTACAGATAGTCTTTATTTCCGTAGTTTTATTATTCCTTTATGCTTTTCCTGTACAGAACTCTAACATTCAAGAGAGATGTAGTTTGAGACTGTATAGATTCTGCTATAATTTAACTGACTTCCCTGGTGGCTCAGATGGTAGAGCGTCTGCCTACAATGCGGGAGACCCGAATTCAATCCCTGAGTCAGGAAGATCTCCTGGAGAAGGAAATGGCAACCCACTCCAGTATTCTTGCCTGGAAAATCCCATGGACAGAGGGGCCTGGTAGGCTACAGTCCATGAGGTCGCAAAGAGTCAGACAAGACTGAGTGACTTCACTTTATAATTTAACTAGTCCTTTTTTTTTTTTTTAAATGAAACAAACTTTTTTTTTGGCTCTAAAACCATTGTTTTCTTGATCACTTTTATCACGCTCACTACTGACTGACTTTTTGAAAAAGACCACATTTTCTATTTTTGTTTTAAAAAGTAAATTTTTGCTGCATTCATTGGAGACTAGTTTAGTAAAGCTCCTTTTGTCTTGCTGAATGGCTGAACTCACTAACTAAATGACTGACTATAGAACTATGTCAGTTTTTTTATTGTTGTTGTTTTACCAATAGTTAAAATCACAAATATCAGAAGTCTGCTTTATCTTATTTTAAGGTGTTCATAAGGTGAAAACAGTAAAGAGAATTCTGAATGTCTGACACTAGCTTAATCTTCCTAAAGATTAGGAAGGAATGAATACTAGATAGTTTTCTTGTGTTCTTCTCATCTTGAAATTCTTTGACTCCTTTGGTATAGGACAAAGTCAATAGACTAAACACTCTATGATTCTTCTGCAAATTTGTTTTTACCTGTTTTTCCAAACTAAATTTGAACATAGGTTCAAAAAATAATAGTATTTACTATGTACAGGGCAATATGCTAAGCTCTCAAAATATAATGCTAAGTAAGAAACACTTAATCCCTGTCCTCGTAGACTGGCCTAATTGCTCTAACTTAACTGATGAGCATGATTTAAATATAGCAGGGTAGTTACACCTTTTTACCTTTGCTTGCATACTTTTTCAACAAAATCGTTATCCCTCAGCATCAAATTTTACTCATATTTCAAACATAGACTCTGATGAAATCTCCAATATGATTCTCTCCCTGTTCATGCCACATCATTTTAGTCTGCTTCCTCGGAATGGTTATGGAACCTAATACATACTATTCAGTTACAACATTAACTTAAAATTATTAATAAACACTCATTTTTAACTTTTCATGTATGTATATCCCTAGATAGCCTATAAGGTTTTGAATGGCCAGTCTATCCTCTGCACCCCCTGCAAGTGATTTGTGTCCTTCCACATACAAAATACACTCCCTTCCTTTCAAGGTTCCCAGAGTCTCATCCTATTGCATATCTGCTCAGAGTCCAGAATGTCTACACCAAAATCAGATCCATATGTAGATGAGCCTCCTCGGGTACAGTTGCTTAGGTCTAACTCCTCACGTATAGTTCTCAGTCTTAAGACCTGTTCTCTAACCTCCTCAACCCACACACACCACCTGCACACTAAGCATACAGTGATGGGATACACATAGGATAATTGCTATAGACTTTCCTGTTCAACGGGGAGAAAAATAAGGGGCACAAAGGAGTCATTGGTCCATAATGATTTTGAAATTTAGGTAGGAAAACATTAGAGGTTCTTTGATTAGATCTCATGGCCTTGTGATAATTCTTTAGGTTTCCAGGCTTTGCCCTCTGAGCTCTTGGTTTCTCCCTCTGAGTCATCCTTCCTTTTTCATGAAATGTAGCATGTGTTTGCAGCTGAGGAAGTTTCTTAGTCTGCTTCCTGCCAGCAGAATTTTGGGACTCCAGTGGTCTCATTTCACATTGTACTGTTACTGTCCCTTTTGGTCGAAGTTAGCAATGTGTTTGCTGATGTAATTCTCACAAATTTTGTCAGCTTTCTATGAATCACATTGGTGTTTATTCCATTAGATGAAGGCCACATCCAAGAATGTTTTCAAAATGTGGACTTCTGCAGAGAAATTAAGATATGGTTCTCGCAAGCTTTCTAGGAGACCTATTGCTTGATTGAGACGATCTGTGAGATACCCTCAGCTGGTTTAATGGACTTTTTGTACAGCTAAATTAATACTGTGAGGTATCACTCTTAATCTTTCTGGAATCTTGACAAAAGATTTTATAGTCAATCCATCAGTTTCATTTTTAGGCCATGTTCTGGCAGTACACTGAATTCAGACTTTGTGTCAAAGCTATTCTTAACTTTCTCATCTTTTGCCATCTTGAGAAGCTGAGAATTTTCAAAATGATTCTTGTCCTGATTGTTTTTTTAAACAATCGTTTCTTTAGTTTATCTTACTTTTTTTGCATTTTACTGACGCTACAAGAAAAAATAGGCAGCGCCTATAACACTTTGACTCTGCTTGGCCATCTTCTTAGCTAGATCATTCAGTTCATTAGGCACATTTCCTACTTTCCACATTACTGAATGTGATAGTGTTGCGAAGTTTCTAATACTGCTTAACAAAGATCTGCCTTCCTCCAGTTTCCAAAACACTTTTTTCATTTCCATTTAAGCTCTTATATGACAAGCGCTCAAAGTCCAGCTTTCTACTAACACACTGTTCAGGCAATTTAGGCTTTCTCTACCATGCTCCTAAAAATCCTTCCAACCTACGCCTACTGCCAATTTCCAAAGCTATTCCCATATTTTTAGTTATTTATTGTGGCATCACCCACGTCCAGCTTTCAACATCTTTTCTAGTTACCTCTTCCTTTGTAACATATTTAGCAGCTGAAAACAGCAAACACTTATTTTCTTATACTTTGGGTGGTCCAGAATCTGGGTATCACTTAACTGGGTCTTCTGCCTCAAGATCTCTTTTGAGGTTGTAATCAAGGTATCAGGTGGGACCATGGGTTTATTTGAAGGTTCAGCCAAAAGTGAATCTGCTTCCTAGTTCACTCATGTTGTTGTTAGCAAGATTTAGTTCAGATTCTATTGGCTAGGGGCCTCTTTAGGTCCTTGGTCTTGGGCCTCTTTCATAAGGCAGTTAGACAACATGGCTAGCTGGTTTCCATCGCAGCAAAAGAGAGCTGGCAAGAATCGTTTGTAACCTAGTCTTGAAAGTAACATCTCATTTGCCCTTATTCTCTTTGTTAAAAGCATCAGTAAGTCCAGCCTCCATATGAGTGAAGGAGCTCATACATAGGCATGAATACCAGGAGGCAGGAATCATTGGAAGCTATCTTAGCAGCTTTGTGATCCTTGGCCACTATTTGCAT
This sequence comes from Bison bison bison, assembly GCF_000754665.1. Taxonomy (NCBI): domain Eukaryota; kingdom Metazoa; phylum Chordata; class Mammalia; order Artiodactyla; family Bovidae; genus Bison; species Bison bison. The sequence goes on along the minus strand of NW_011494832.1, from coordinate 604,266 downwards.
GTGAATCTGCATTTACTGGGTTTGAAAATTGGAAGAGTATCTAGAACACACCAGTGAAATAATATTTACTTAACTGTGTAACAGGAGTATCTGCACAGCCTTGTAAATTACTGAAACTGTAAATTACTGAAATAATTTTATAAGCTTAACTTCACACAAACCAAGTTTTACTCCTACACAAGTGTACCTCTTGTTCATATGCTCACATGAAGTATGATGAAATATGAACCTTTTAGAGAAATTTTTACAGTCAAAGCACGTTTAACTGTTGGACAAATGAATTAAGTGCCTCCTTTCTTTGTTTTCCTTTTTCCCAGGTACTGATACATGTCAGTATTTATGAGATACATGAAATGAAATAAATTATTTTATTCATCCTGATTAATTCTGCGACAAAATTTATTCTTTTACTCTTCTTTTGTTGTTTTTGTTCAGTTGTGTCTGACTCTTTATAACTCCATGGACTGTAGGTTCCCAGGCTCCCTGTCCTTCACTATCTCTCAGAGCATGCTCAAACTCATGTCCACTGAGTTGGTGATGCCATCCAACCATCTCATCCTCTGTCGCCCCCTTCTCCTCCTGCCCTCAGTCTTTCCCAGTTTCAGGGTCTTTTACAGTGAGTCAGCTCTTTGCATCAGGTGGCCAGAGTATTGGAGCTTCAGCTTCAGCATCAGTCCTTCCAATGAGCATTCAGGGTTGATTTACCTTAGGATTGACTGGTTTGATCTCCTTGCAGTCCAAGGGACTCTCAAGAGTCTTCTCCAGCACTACAGTTTGAAAGCATCAATTCTTCAGCATCGGCTTTCTTTATGGTCCAACTCACACATCCATACATAGCTACTGGAAAAACCATAGCTTTGACTAGACGGGCCTTTGTCAGCAAAGAGATGTCTCTGCTTTTGAATACATTTTCTAGGTTTGTTATAGCTTTTCTTCCAAGGAGCAGGCGTCTTTTAATTTCATGGCTGCAGTCAGTATCCACAGTGATTTTGGAGCCCAAGGAAAGAAAATCTGTCACTGTTTCCACTTTTTCCCCATCTGTCTGCCATGAAATGATGGGACTGGATGCCATGTTCTTAGTTTTTTGAATGTTGAGTTTTAAGCCAGCTTTTTTCACTCTCTTCTTTCATCCTCATTAAGAGGCCCTTTAGTTCCTCTTTGCTTTCTGCCATTAGAGTGGTATCAGCTACATGTCTGCTGCTGCTGCTAAGTCGCTTCAGTCGTGTTCGACTCTGCGTGACTCCGTAGACGGCAGCCCACCAGGCTCCCCCATCCCTGGGATTCTCCAGGCAGGAACACTGGAGTGAGTTGCCATTTCCTTCTCCAATGCATGAAAGTGCAAAGTGAAAGTGAAGTCACTCAGTCCTGTCTGACTCTTAGTGACCCCATGGACTGCAGCCTACCAGGCCCCTCCATCCATGGGATTTTCCAGGCAAGAGTACTGGAGTGGGGTTCCACTGCGTATCTGAAGTTGTTGATATTTCTCCTGGCAGTCTTGATTCCAGGTTGTGATTCATCCAGCTCAGTATACCACATGATGTACTCTGCATATAAGGTAAATAAGCAGGGTGAGAATATACAGCCTTGACATATTCCTTTCCCAGTTTGGAACCAGTCTGTTGTTCCATGTCCAGCTCTAACTGTTGCTTCTTGACCTGCTTCACAGGTTTCCCAGGAGGCAGGTGAGATGGTCTGATATTTCATTTCTTTAAGAATTTTCCACAGTTTGTTGTGATCCATACAGTCAAAGACTTTAGTATAGTCAATGAAGCAGGAGTAGATGTTTTTCTGAAATTTTCTTGCTTTTTCTATGACAATTTGATCTCTGGTTCCTCTGCCCGTTCTAAACCCAGCTTGTATATCTGGAAGTTCTAGTTTCATGTACTGCTAAAGCCTGGCTTGGAGAATTTTGAGGATTACCTTGCTAGCATGAGAAGTGAGTGCAGTTGTATGGTAGTTTGAACATTCTTTGGCATTGCCCTTCTTCAAGACTGGAATGAAAACTGACCTTTTCCAGTCCTGTGGCCATTGCTGAGTTTTTCAAATTTGCTGACATATTGAGTGCAATACTTTAACAGCATCATCTTTTGGGATTTTAAATAGCATAGCTTCTTTTACTCTACTTGTTTCTTACCATTTTCTTTTTTTACTCCTTTTTTACTCTTCACTATAGTTTTAGAATTATGATAGTGCAGTAAATATAGGTGGTATAACTCTATGAGTATCCCTTAAACACACGTGAAGAAAAATACTGCTATTTTTGATGCTGGAGGAAGGCACTGGGAAGAATGGTTTCAGAGTCCTGTGTTTATCCTGGAAAATAGATTTTCATTGGAAGAAGGGAATATTTGAAGTTTTTTTTTTCTTTGTTAGTCATATTTCAATTATTTATTATTCCTGTCCCAAGCCTTTTAAACTCTTGGCAGAAAAACCACTGAAATCTCACAGATAGGTTTGCCAAACTGGCCTGAAAAATAACAGTAATTACTTTTTTCCATGGATTATTTTAGTGTTATTTGGTTCAAAACTTGGCTTTGTGTGGTCTGATAAATATTGTGATGTTTAGGTTGAAAATGCGTAGTCAGTAGTACATTTAAGTCTTTTTTTTTTTTAACATTTTTTAACTTTTAGAAGAATCGTTATTTTTCTTCCATGTTTCCCAGGAAGTACAGGGGTTTGTTTTTTCAGTTGTGCTGTAGTAGATTAAGTTAGAGTGGAAGAAGAGAGTTTGTATAGATGCCTAAAGCTATTTATTTTGTAGTTGCGCATAAATCTCTGACTGGGAGTGTGATACTGAGAAAAATTGTGCATGACAATAATAATATTACTAAATAACCTTGTGGATATCTAACCATGTTTTAGAACATTATTAATACATTTCCTTTCTGGATTACCCCTAATGTGTAAAGCTGTCTTTTTCTCTCTTTTGCAGGTAATATAACATTACGAAGCAAGATGGGTAACATCACAGTAGGTATGTGCTAAGTGGTTGTTGGTAAATTTTGTATTCTTTTTAAAATAGCTATATTTGCGGTGTTTTATTAGAGTACATAAAATCTACAATTTAGCCGATGAACCTAATAGTATCCTGATATACCAGTCAGATATAGGCAGACCCACTATATGAACTGAGGATGAGATGGTTGGATGGCATCACTGACTCAATGGGCATGAGTTTGAACAAACTCCGGGAGGTAGTGAAGGACAGGGAAGCCTGGTGTGCTGCAGTCCATGGGGTCACAAAGAGTCAGACATGACTTAGTGACTAAACAACAATAAATACATGAATGTGTGAAATTATTTCTAAAAGTTCATTGATTCATCATCCTATAAATTCTATATAATTATAGGTTTGCTATCAGTCAGAATACTGTTAGAATTCTAATTTCACCACTTTCTATTCATGGAAAATTACCTAACTGCTCTATACCTAAGCTTCCACCTCTGAAAAAAATAGAAATAACAGTTCAGTTCGGTTCAGTTCAGTCGCTCAGTCGTGTCCAACTCTTTGCGACCCCATGAATCGCAGCACGCCAGGCCTCCCTGTCCATCACCAACTCCCGGAGTTCACTCAGACTCACATCCATCGAGTCAGTGATGCCATCCAGCCATCTCATCCTCTGTCGTCCCTTCTCCTCTTGCCCCCAATCCCTCCCAGCATCAGAATCTTTCCCAATGAGTCAACTGTTTGCATGAGGTGGCCAAAGTACTAGAGTTTCAGCTTTAGCGTCATTCCTTCCAAAGAAATCCCAGGGCTGATCTCCTTCAGAATGGACTGGTTGGATCTCCTTGCAAGAACACCATTTGATAGGTACTAACTGAGAAATAACAGTTAGTACCTATCAAATGGTGTTCTTGTAAAGATTAAATGAGATATTTAAGTACTTTAGCATAGCATCTGACATATGATCTGCTGCTAAGTCACTTCAGTCGTGTCCGACTCTGTGCGACCCCATAGACGGCAGCTCACCAGGCTCCCCTGTCCCTGGGATTGCCCTGGCAAGAACACTGGAGTGGGCTGCCATTTCCTTCTCCAATGCATGAAAGTGAAAAGTGAAAGTGAAGTCGCTCAGTCGTGTCCGACCCTCAGCGACCCCATGGATTGCAGTCTACCAGGCTCCTCCGTCCATGGGATTTTCCCATGGCACTCCACTGGCAAGAGTACCGGAGTGGAGTGCCATTGGCTTCTCCCTGACATATGATAAGTACTCAGTAAATAATAGCCATTTTAATTATTGTTATTGTTCTAATCCTAAGCCAGAACTAACAGTGGCTAATGGTCCTTTAGACCTAATCACCATATGTGATGCTATGCCTATGGGAATAAAAGTTCAGATTCCCGGAAAGCTTAGATAGAGCTCTTCTCTATCCCTAGTTACACCTGCTTGCCTGTTAGGTGAAGGCAGTCTGAGCAATCTGAGCTCTAAGAGTGGTGGTTGATTTTTAGACCTTAGAACATAGGGGTCATTGGTGGGAAACCAGGATCTTTGTTGAGGAGCTATGGCTTATTGCCAGTATGAATGCTCTGGCTTCCTGGTTTTGTCCTTTTGACATTTTACGTTTTCTTTTGTGTGTGTGCTAATTGAAATGGTAAATATACTCAATAATCCTTTTCACTGTCACTTCTTGTGAATTCTCAGAATTAAGGTACACATCCCTTTTTAAGTTTTCTAGACATTGTAACCTTTATGTTCATTGAGGGATAAATAGAAGACAAAGGCTTCCTAAGTGATAGTTGTAAATCATTTTAACTGAAAACATGACAGGATTTACCTTTGTCCCAGAGAGAAATCAAAATTTACTGCTGACTCTTCAGGCCATTCCATCAGAGGGTGCATCTGGGGTTAGTAAGGAAAGTTTCTAGGGTGAAAAAAAGATACACTAGTAAAAAGCTGAGCTATCTGGGGGTGGAGAGAGTCCTAGACATGGGTAGAGTTTGTAGCAGTAAGGGAAGGGAAGGAAAGAAAGGGAATATTTCCAATTGGGAGACACAGTGAGTTTCACTGCCCACTAGCAGGCCCTTTAGGCAGATGAGAATTTGAGAAATACTTATTTGATAATGCTAGTATTATTGTTGGATGGAAATGTGGGAACATAAAGGGAAAACCCTTCTTTCTAAAATCGGAAATAAATGCATTATTACCCATACGGAAAAAGAACAGCAACAGCCAGGATGAAATGAACAGTAATTTACATCTTTGAAGATGGTTTCACTCTGTATAAATGATTAACCGTTTTAAGTTTTAAGGGCTTCCCTGGTAGTTCAGCTGGTAAAGAATCCTCCTGCAATGTGGGAGACCTGGGTTTGATCACTGGGTTGGAAAGATCCCCTGGAGAAGGGAAAGGCTACCCACTCCAGTATTCTGGCCTGGAGAATTCCATGGACTGTAAAGTCCATGGGGTAGCAAACAGTTGGATACAACTGAGTGACTTACACACACACACACACACACACACACAAACTAATCTGGATGGGGGTAGGAAGAGTGGGTAGTGTCTTTCTCTTTCTTCTTTCATTTTATTATCTATAAGACAGTAAGCCACAATGTTTTAACCTTAATAATAGTGTTCATTTCTTAAATTCCTTTGAATATCTTTGAATATCTCTATTAAGACTTTGGAAGAAAGTATAAATTATGTCACTGTTTATATTGGTCTTAAAATTCTGTTAGCATTTGAAGACAGCCCTGGATATGGCAAAAACTAGTCCACATATATTTACCAAGTGCCCGCTCCATACCAGGAGCTCATGTAGATACTGGGGAATATGTTGGTCAAAAGATATTGTCTTCATGTTCACCTTTGGGCTGAGAAGAAAGATAATAAGTATGTGAATAACAAAAGATAATTTCACATAGTGTAATGAATAAATAAGAGAGGGTAATGTAATAGAGCAGAAAGAAAGCTGCTTTGTTCAGTAATCAAGGAGAGTCTGGAGAAGAGATACTTGAATTAAGGTCAGAATAATGGGGAAAAGGCATGTAAAATTCTGGATGCACAGCTCCATGGATATAGAGGACAGCCAGCGCAAGCCCTTACGTGGAATGAGTTTATCAGTTTGCAGAGAAGATATATTCACAAAAATCAAGTCTTTCATAAGCAAAGTGTCGTTTTTCATTTATATATATCTTTAACTTCTCTTACCTTGTTTTTTAGTTTCCAGTGTAGTGCTCTGAGATATCTTTGGTTAAATTTGCTTTTTTGACCCCATTATGAATGGAATTTTAGAAAATTTCATTTTCTAATGGTCTGCTGCTGGTATATAAAAAAAATACAAATGACCTTTATTCATGGACTATGTTTCTTGTGACCTTGCTAAATTTATTTATTCTAAATAGTGTATTTTTTAGAATCCAGAATTCTTTTCTAGGTAGGCAGTCATTCCATTTGCAATTAATACAGTTTTATCTCTTTCTTTCCAATCTGTTTTCCTTTTTTTTCTCTTTTGCCTTATTAGGCTAGGAAGGTTCTGCAGCACAATATTGAATAATAGTGGCAGATTGTTCCCAGTCCTAGTATCCAGTATTAGAGGGAATACATTCAGTGTTTTCCCTTTTAAGTGTGATGTTAGCTATGCAGGCTTTTCATAGATACTCTCTATCAGACGGAGGAAATTCTTTTTATTCCTAGTTTCCTGAAAGATTTTTTTTTTCTTTCCTTTGATCATGAATGGATGTTGAATTTTGTCAAATGTATTTTCTGTATTTATTGAAATGACTTTTTTTAATTCTTTTTTTACTCTATTAATGATCAATTGCATTGATTTTTTATGTTAACTAACCTTGTATGGTTGGATGGCATCATCGACTCAATGGACATGGGTTTGGGTGGACTCCGGGAGTTGGTGATGGACAGGGAGGCCTGGTGTGCTGTGGTTCATGGGGTCACAAAGAGTCGGACACGACCCAGGGACTGAACTGAACTGAATGAATTGAACTGAACTTTGTATTCCTCGGATCAACCATACCTAATCATGATGTAGTATCCTATTTATGGCAGAAAGTGAAAAGGAACTAAAGAGTCTCTTGATAAAAGTGAAAGAGGAGAGTGAAAAGCTGGCTTAAAACTCAACATTCAAAAAACTAAGATCATGGCATCCGGTCCCCATCACTTCATGGCAAATAGATGAGGAAACAATGGAAACAGTGGCAGACTTTATTTTCCTTGGCTCCAAAATCATTGAAGATGGTGACTGCAGCCATGAAATGAAAAGATGCTTGTTCCTTGGAAGAAAAGCTGTGACAAACCTAGACAGCATATTAAAAAGCAGAGACATTACTTGACTGACAAAGGTCTGTCTAGTCAAATCTATGGTTTTTCCAGTAGTCATGTATGGATGTGAGAGTTGGACCATAAAGAAAGCTGAGCGCTGGAGAATTGATGCTTTTGAACTGTGGTGCTCGAGAAGACTCTTGAGAGTCCCTTGGACTGCAAGATCAAGCCAGTCAATCCTAAAGGAAATCAGTCCTGAATATTCATTGGAAGGACTGATGCTGAAGCTGAAGCTCCGATACTCTGGCCACCTGATGCGAAGAGCTGACTCGTAAAAGACCCTGAAACTTGGAAAACTGAGGGCAGGAGGAGAAGGGGGTGACAGAGGATGAGATGGTTGGATGGCATCACCGACTTGGTGGACATGAGTTTGAGCAAGCTCCGGGAATTGGTGATGAACAAGGAAGCCTGGTGTGCTACAGTCCATGGGGTCGCAAAGGGTTGTACATGACTGAGCGACTGAGCTGAATTGATCCTATCTATACATGTTGGGTTGAGGTTGCTCTTTTTTTTTTTTTTAAGATTTATTTATTTATTTTATTTATGGCTGTGCCGGGTCTTCGTTGCTGCATGTGGGCTTTCTCCAATTATAGCAAGTGGAGGCTACTCTCTAGTTGCTGTGTGCGGGCTTCTCATTGCAGTAATCTCTCTTATTGTGGAGCACAGGCTCCAGGATGCATGGGCTCAGTCGTTGTGACGAATGGACTTATTTGCTCCATGGCATGTGGTGTCTTTCCAGACCAGGGATTGAACCCATGTCCCCTGCATTGTCAGGCAGAGTCTTTACTACTTAACCACCAGGGAAGCCCAGTTACTAATATTTTGTCAAGGATTTTATATTCATGTTTATGATGAATGCTGATCTGTGATTTTTTATTTTGTAAAATCTCTGTAGGTTTTGTTATTAGGATTACACTATGCTTATAAAATGAAGTTGAATATATATATTCATATGTAATCTCTGTCCATATGTGTGTACAATTCACACATGATGATGAGAGGAAAAGGAACACTTAGTGGGATGGGAACATGGATAAACATGAACAAGCAGTTCCCAGAATATACATGTACAGTGTTGTTTCACCTTACTGCTAATCAAAAGCATCTAAGTATAAACCGTCATGACTTAAAACATTGATAATATCCATTGTTGGGAAAGTTAGGGTGAAACAGGGATTCCCATCAATTGTTAGTTCAGATATAAATTGATCATTATGTAAGTCAGTTTGTAAATGTATATTAAAATTGGTAGCGTCTACATTTGCTTTGTTCTAGCACTTCCTCTTTTAGAACTTTATCTCAAGGAGAGAGTCTGGTAAGGATATAAGGAGATATACATGAGGATATAAAGATATATACGTGATATATGTATATATCATCTCTGTTTTTAATAGCAAAAGAAAGTATACATTTTAGGTTGTTCCCAGTAAGAGAATAACTAAATACAGTATGCTACAGTCATAAAGTGAATGTTCTTCAGCCTTTAACAATATACTTAGGTCTGTAGTATACATTATAGAAGGATATTCCTGACATTTAATTAAATGAAAAAAAATAGTAAAACATTGTACTATTATTTCAAAATATGCTTTCATATTGAGTATTAAATCAGAAAAAAGAAGGGAGGGAAGGAGAATGAGAGTGGAAGTAAGAGGAGAGCACAGCAGAATTCATCCAGAATTTATACAGAAATCAAAGTTGTTTGGATCCTGTTACAGGTTTCTTCCTTTGAATATATCTGGACCTAAGTCACTGATTTGTGGGAATAGATCCCATTTTTACTGACAACCAGAGCAGGAGATGCCATACAATTCATCAGGAGCCCACTTGAGCTCTTTTGTAAGTAAAAAATCAGCTTTTGTTTAATAAGAGCATACTGTGTAAAAGATTAAATATATAAACAAATAAGCTGACATAATCTTTATGCAAGTCATGATAGTCCTTGTTACTTATTTTGTGATATGCTGTTTCTCACTTTAATAAATTGGATGGAAACAACTCTGTTAGTGCTAGAAAATAGTAAGCAGTCAGGGTTAATGAAGAGTCAGAACTGCCCTGAGACAACAATCTTTTTCATTTCTGTAAGCAAGAGTTGTGTACCTATCTGTACATTACTGAAGTCTTAGAAAAAAGAACTGATTTTACTAGATTGGTAAATCTTTGTCTTAAATAGAAACAAATGTAACATTGTGGGTTTTTTGTGGGGATAGAAGCTCATTTTCTTAGAATGTTTTGTTCTAGGAGCAGCAGACTTTATCTGTAAAGAGCCATATAGTAAAATTTTTGGACTCTGTGAGCCACGTAGTCTATGAATACTCCGCAGCATTCTCATTTTAATATGCTAGCAGCCATTGACAGTATACAAACAAATGGATGTGTCTGTGTCCCGGTAATACTTTATTAATAATAAGAGGTGGACTGTAATTTGACGACCCTGCTATAGAATCTAAAGACCATTGTTGTTATGATTCTGGAGAAATGTTGGGTCTGGTACCTTAATCCCAAAGGTGATAAGTGGGTAATGTTTATTTGAAATTTCTTGATTGGTTGATTTTTGTTTTCCTTAAATCAGAAGATTTGTTGGACAAAGTTGAGGCAGCTCAGCAAATCAAGACAACCTAATTAAAGTCACTTCGTAACTTGAGTTTTGAGAAATTGATATCAGCAGAAGCAAAACAATTACAAAGAAACAAAAAGTGATTTAGGTACCTGAGAAGGAAATTTGTTAGTCTACCAGAGGTTTCAAAATATTGGAATGGATGTAGAGAAAAAGCTATACAATATTATCAAATTGGAATATTAAGAGACTAAAGATGATACAGGTATTATATTGTCTAATTTCAGGAAAATAGATTGTGTTATCTCCATGGTTCCTTTTAAGAGGAATACATGTAATTATGATCCTTTAAATCTAGTTTAGATAATATAATTGATCTGCTTCTTAGGTGATCTCCACAATCACTTGGATTTTATATATACATTCTAACCTACATACAAACGGAGAAGGCAATGGCAACCCTCTCCAATACTCTTGCCTGGAAAATCCCATGGACGGAGGAGCCTGGTAGGCTGCAGACCATGGGGTCACTAAGAGTCAGACATGATTGAGTCAGACACGATTGAGCGACTTCACTTTCACTTTTCACTTTCATGCATTGGAGAAGGAAATGACAACCCACTCCAGTGTTCTTGCCTGGAGAATCCCAGGATTGAGGGAGCCTGGTGGGCTGCCGTCTATGGGGTCGCAGAGGGTCAGACACAACTAAAGCAACTTAGTAGCACCAGCAGCAGCTACATAGAAAAACCCTGTTCTTCCCAATTTCCCTAATAGGTTTAGAGCTCTCTTAGAAGCTGAAGTTATATTAAAAAAAAAAAAATTGGTTCAGTTCAGTCTCTCAGTCATGCCCAACTCTTTACAACCCCATGAACTGCAGCATGCCTGGCCTCCCTGTCCATCACCAACTCCCGAAGTTTATTCAGTCTCATGTCCATCGAGTCGGTGATGCCATCCAGCCATCTCATCCTCATCCTAATTTTCCCTAGACTAATATTTTTAAAAACAGTATCTTTTCTCTGGAATACCTGGTCATCTTCCTTTTTTAAAAAGTCAGTAGGAGAAAGCAGGGCTTGATAGCAGATAATGGTGAAATAGAAGTTGCTCATCCAGCCTTACTTTGCCTGTTCTATGTTCCCTCTTTTGGAAGGCACTGCCAGAAGCTGTGTACTGGAAATTATATGTTTTAAAAAGGGATATTTTCATAGTTTTTTTTTGAGGGGGGGCTGGTAATAGCAGTTGCCTTATGTGTTTCTTATAAGCCCAGCCTGCTATAAGCTACCTTCCTAACATAGAATACCTAGGGGCAGGACATTAATTTAGAAAATTTTCCTCAAAGTGACCTTAAAATTCTGTCTTTACAAATCCTTTACATCCTGTATATAAACTTTGTTCCTTGTTCTTGAAATTAGTGTAGCTTTGGAAGTATAGGAATCAAATTGCAAAATCATTATCTTTTGTGTTGCTTTTCCTTAGTTATCTGCATGTTGAAATGAGGTAAAATTATAAAAATTCAGAAGAACTTTCTGAATGTGTTTGAACAATTTCAAGAGAATTCTCCCTTTATCTGAAAGAAAATAGAAAAGTTTGGAATTTTAGCCTTTTGAGCTTAGTTGTTATTCTTTGCTTAATAGCAGAGTATATATTACAAATATCTATTTATTTGGTTATATGTAGTGTTAGCCTGGTAGCTGACATCAGTTTTTCCCTTTTGTGTGTGTAATTTTCCAGGAAGACTCAGTGGTCTCTGTCAAATGAACACAATCTTTTTCCAAAGTTGTGGTGATAGAAAACTCTCTGTGGGATTTTATTTATTCTGGTCACTGTCTGTACTAGTAATTTTTGTTCACTTAATCTCTAACGCTTTTTTCCTTAAGGCTTCTTTCAAAATCTATAATAGAATTTCTCTGTTTTGTGAATCTCCAAAAAATGAAATTCTATGAATGAAGCCTTAATTTGACTCTTGGTAATTAATTTTTAGTTCCATTCATTTGTATTAAAGTGAAGTTGCTCAGTCATGTCCGACTCTTTGCAACCTGGTAGACTGTAGTCCACCAGGCTCCTCTGTCCATGGGATTCTCTAGGCAAGAATACTGGAGTGGATTGCCATTACATAGCTTTTAAAATATTACCTTTGCTTTCTCTTTTGAAAACACATCTTGAATTTTAATTTTTTTGATAGCCTCCAGTGGGTGGGCCAGTATTAGAGCTCAAAACTGATAACATGAGTGTATAATTTATTAATGGGTTAGGATATAATTACTTAGCTGTTGTTTATGTCCCATGTGAAGAGAAACAGAAGTGAAAAGCATTGTTTATGAGCTATATAAAAATTTTGTGGATTTCCCCTAGTAAAAGCAAGAAATTAAATATTGTTTCAAATATTTTACTTTGTTCAGCTTGGGGTAATATACATTTTGTAGATTTTTTTTTTACCATAATATATTTTTACTTGGCTTCTTTAGGATGCAGTAAGAAGTTTTTCTTTAGGATGCAGTAAGGCAGGAGAAGGGGATGACAGAGGATGAGATGGCTGGATGGCATCACTGACTTCATGGACATGAGTTTGAGCAAGCTCCGAGAGTTGGTGATGGACAGGGAAGCCTGGCATGCTGCAGTCCATGGGGTCACAAAGAGTCGAACACTGCTGAGCGACTGCATTGAATTGAATTGATTGAATAGGTTTTTATAGGAGTTTCTCTTGGTACCCGAGGAGAGAAATACTCATCTTTGTCCAGCTGCTGCTGCTGCTAAGTCGCTTTAGTCGTGTCCGACTCTGTGCGACCCCATAGATGGCAGCCTACCAGGATCCGCCATCCCTGGGATTCTCCAGGCAAGAACACTGAAGTGGGTTGCCATTTCCTTCTCCAGTGCATGAAAGTGAAAGTGAAGTCTCTCAGTTGTGTCCAACTCTTCGTGACCCCATGGACTGCAGCCTACCAGGCTCCTCCATCCATGGGATTTTCCAGGCAAGAATACTGGAATGGGTTGCCATTGCTTTTTCTGCCTTTGTCTAGCTACTCCATGTCATTTATCTCCAGTGGCTTAACTTCCCAACTTCACTGTTCACTTGGAACACTTAAAAATTAAATACATTGAATCTGATAAATGGCATTTTGAATATAGGTTAGAGATAAATTATTATAAATTATCTTGAAGTCACATTTTAAACTATTTATTCCCAAGTTTTTGTCTTTGTTTAAAGTCTTAAACATTTATTTTAAAGAAGAATGATGGTTCCTTTGTGATTATACAAATTTTTTTCCTTCACATTTTGTAAAAAGTGTATAATTTGGGGCAGTATTTTCACCATACTCCCTAATTTGTTTCTACCTTGAAGTAATACAAGCGCCTAATAAAATACGCTTTTTATGAGATCTCGCTAAAAAATACGCTTTGATCTTCAAATAGGACAATCAAATAGACAAATTAATAGAAAGGACAATTGAATAGAAAAACTCAAAAGTTCTGTTGCTATGGGAAAGGACGAAAAAGGAGAAGCTACACAGTACCGACTCTTCACCACAGTCATCTTACTTCTTTACCTGTCAGCATTCCCTGAAACTTGAAACATTGGATGATTGAAAACTGGGTTCAGTGATGACAAAGGGAAATCTGAGTGGCAAACCAGGACCACCTTAATTATGATTTTCTTCCCTTGACTTAAAGATAATCTGTTCAGTTCCCAAAACTTGAAATATTTAGATATAAATAAACTTCACCCACTTTTCATGTCATTCCTTCCCCTCCACATCCCTCTAACGAATGCAACAAAACCTTATGTAATGTAGTCTTTCACTGTTAGCTGCACTTTTTAGTACTAGCTCATTTGCTAAAAGAAGAAAATATAAGAGTTTTTATTTTTATTAACTTTGCTACTACTTCTATGTGACTGTATGTGAGATAGAATTCTTTAGTAAATATTGAAAGTTGATAATAAACTAAATGTGTCAATGATGCTTAATGGTTTGGGTTGTCATTACTTCCATAATATCCTTCCTACGAGTTGGGTTTTAGATTAAACATGTTTAGAGTTAAGTTTTGGAGGTTACTGCAGACATAGGGATTTTCTTATTAGTTACCTAAGTGTAGATTTGTAGACCTCTGATTCTGTTTTCATTTTTAAAGCAAAACATGGTATGGTGACAAGGAAAATAGGAAACCTTCAGGACTCTTAGCTCCTTATCCTAATGCTGAAGTAGAGCCTTTTATTTCAAGTTTATAATTCCAGTTACTCAGATAAGAATGATTATGCTTATGGTTCTTTCTTCCTCCTAGATTCGTCTTCTGGATGTCTGAATGCCTTGGCTCAGCAGGGTGCCATAGATGTTTATGTCAGCCAACTGGGAAAAGTGGAATTGAAAGTCCCTAAAGGTTAGCCAAGTGGAATGTTTTATTTTGACATATGATATTAGGAAGATTTTATGTAACATTCAGGAAACAGATGGTCACATTATCTTATCTACACTGACAGAGATTTCAAATAAAATTTTTCTCTGTTAGAACCTGATTTAAAGACTGAAATAAATACTGGCCCTCTAGACCAATGATCTTTGAAACTTTTGGAATTGATGGCCATGAAGACTATCTTTTTTTTTTCTTTTTTTTTTTTTTGTATTACAAACAAAAATGTTGTAATTTATTGACTGTTATTTTGGAATTTTTCAGTTTAATGTCTGAAATAAATACTCTTTGGAGGGAAAGAGTTTTCATACATTCTTTTGGTAGCTTTCCTGCTCCCTTGTAAGAGGGCTTCTCAGGCCATTATACTAGAATAATACTTTTAAAGGTATGATCCTAAAATAAATGTGTCACCAAGAAGGTCCTCTAAAGTGATTAACTAAGTCTCTGGTAGCAGGGGTCCCCAATCCCTGGGCCATGGACCAGTAGTGGTCCCAGGTCTGTTAGGAACTGAGCGGCACAGCAGGAGGTAAGCAAAAGACCAGTGAGCAAAACTTTATCCCTATTTACAGTCACTCCCCATCCCTTGTGTTTTGGCCTCATCTCAGGAAAACAAGCTCAGGGCTCCCACTGATTATGCATTATGATGAGCTGTATAATTATTTCATTATATATCACAATGTCATAATAATAGAAATTAAGTACACAATAAATGTAATGTACTCGAATCATCCTGAAACACCACCCTCTGACCCCGGTCTGTGGAAAATTTGTCTTCCACAAAATCTGTCCTGGTGCCGAAAAGACTGGGGACTGTTGTAGTTTCAGACTTATGATGTGTCTCTTTCTGTAATCTTATTTCTAATACAAATAGTCTATTCTAAGAGTTCAAGTCTTTCATGAAAAATTATATACTTTTTAATCACCTGAAGGCTGAATATGCAAGTCTTTGTATGCATGCATGCACATAGATGTACACATGCATGGTGATAAGTGACTTGGGGACTTGAAGTAGCTTGGCTATAGGGGCTTAAGTGATCTGGGTTCGGAAAGTTAAGAACCATACCTCTGTATAAAAAATTTTTTAGAGAAAATCTGGAAGCTCTTGCATGTAGGCGAGAACATGGCTATGTTTATAACAAGGAAAAACCTCCATAGAGACCATTTGTTCCTGTTAGTAATTTCTTTATCATATTGGTTTAGTACTTTTTTTGTTCAATGAGGCTCTCAGTATCAAAATGAAACTACAAGCATAAATATGTGAAACTGAAGTTATTGCTGATACACAGGTATTATTTGATTTCTCAAGATCACATTTTTTTCCTTTTAAATAAGATAATATTATGTTCTCACTACATTTCTAAGAGCTTCAGTAATACTATTTAGGATATTTTGTAAATGTCAAAAAATTCATATAATTGCATTCTTAAATTGTGAAGACCCAAGGAGAAAAACCGTTACTACATTTACTGTAACTAGTAACAGAGTAAAAACATAGTTTTGGATAGCTCTTACATGGAAATCATTTACTATTTTGTATGAATGGGCAAAAAAGTAAAAGCAAACAAAAAGCATTGTTAATCTTCATCCACTTGAAGTATTTTTAACTATTATTTGGATTGTTTTTCCAGTAACTTACTGAAATAGCACATGATATTGCAAGATTTGATTGGAATTACAATTTTATGTTTTCTCCTGTTGGGACCATGATACTGGCAGGAGCGTAAAGATAACTGGAAACAAAGTTTTCTATCTTAATTCAGGTCTCTTAATTCTCACTAGACTTGGGAGCACTAACTTTCTGAAGTGATGGAAAGTTTTCACAATTCTGTTGCTTACTAGTGAGTAAAGACATCTGGAATCCTTTCCAGCTCTGCCACTGTCTTGCTGAAAGGTTTAAAAGCCAGCCACTTGAGTCTCCTTCGCTGTCCTTTCAGCCCCTGTAGTCATTTTGCCAGGTGAAAAAAACTGTCACAATGCTTATTTCCTCTCTTCCTATGAAAGTTAACATGGTGACCTGATGAATTCATTTGAAAAGGCTATGTTTAGGCTTGAGAGTCAGAATTGCATCTGAGTACTGACTTTTCCACTTAAAATTTTTCCTTGATAAAGCCTTTAATCTTAACCATATAATATCCCTTCAATAAATGATGCTATTGTTAGTATTCACTTTTTAATTTTCAAAATATAGTATTGATGTCAGTAGCCATGAAGCAGTTTTTGAAGTGAAAAGAGGTTGAAGATATAATAGGTGCTGCCCTTTCTAAAGAAGATAGTGTTAGAGATGGCACTTAGGGTAGAGCTTTCAAAAATTGTGAAACTTCATTCACAGGTAGGAATGGAGTTTTGATAGTGATAGTTTTTGCTCTTTAAGGCTGTGGAGAGATAAGGATAGAACTCTTTGCATCATTTAACATTTTTAAGACTCCCATAGATTTACAATCCCTTTATTTAAGAACAGAAAAAAATGTTTTTAAAATTACCACATTTGATGTATTTAGAGATAAAGTTTTAAAACCTTTAGAAAAGGTTTTTAAAATCCATTATTTTCTACATTTTAAAGTATATTTGGTAGAAGAACATGTATCTTCTATTTATCCTGACATTTTCCTAGTTTGCTTTTGAGTTTTCCTAAAGCCCTCATAATTTGTTTTTGTGGGCAGCTTCTATTTAAGTAGCTGACATTGAAACTCTGAAAAGCAATTTGTTTTTTAAATAAGATAAACCAATTGTAGTAATGTGCTTTGTTCCCCACTTTTTGAGGACTAAATACTAAAGTTCATCAGTTTTAACCCCAGATTTCCAGCTCCCATTAGAAAGGTTGAGAAGATACAGAATTACTTAGGGAAACGTAAGCTGATGTTAACCAAACTGGAAAGCACACAATGACCCATAAACAAAAGCCTTCTAGAAGAAATCTTTACAACATTCACAATAATTGTCATCCTGACCTTCTTTGTGGACAGAGATGAGGTTACTGTTTTATGGGAAGGGCCTCTTATTTATTTGATATGTAAGAAATGGAGAAAGAAAACTCTTGAAATGAGAATGTACTGGTGAATTTTCACTGCAACCCATGTAATTGTTTTGAAAAATGACTCCTCCTTAACAGGTGTTTTGTTGTTGTTTTGGTAAGATTGTAGTAGAAATAAAGTTGAGTGTCTTGCTTCAGGTACCCCAAAAGAAGTCTGTAATCCATTAAAAGAAACATTAGTGAGTTGAAATCTAAATATTCCTTTTTAAATTTTTGTTACTGACCCTCCCCTCCACCACAAACAAGGTACTATTGAAAGCATAAGAGCTCAGGGTTCTAGTTATGTTACAGTGATCAGTGAGATCACAAGTCTGGTAATACAGTGAGGTAGCAGTGTATGAAATACTGCAATGATTAAGAGTGCTGGCTTGTTGTCATTGCAATGGATCTTGATTCTAGCAATAGCTGTCATGGAAACTTGAGCAAATTCTTACCTGTAAAATTGGGATTACAGTAATACCTCATAAAGTTGAGAGGGAAGTTAAAAGATGATGTAATGAAGGTGTCTGGCTCTTGGTAAATGCTCAATTAATGGTAAATTCTGTCTATAAGCTGCATGTCTATTAAACTCACTTTTCTGGTATTGGACAAGTGGACTAAGACTATTGGCAAAAGAAGAAATAGTAGTTCATGATGGCCTAGTGGCTCATATTCTTGACAAAAGATACTGTGATTGCCTTGGGAATAAGAGATGTTGACCACCTGAGACTGAGGAAAAGGTATTGCTATTTAAATCAAATATACTGATGAGTAAAGACAGACTGTTGGGAGCAATATTACTCTTTAAATAATTTTTATAATAGTCTGCAGTACTTTTTATTTCTTTGCATTAAATAAGCTCTCCATTAAATTCATCACAGGCTCTATTCTTGTCAAGGTTCCATCTTCTCTTCAAGCTTATTTACAGTTATCAGGGAAAGAGATTGATGTGAACTCAGATGTCCATGTTGAAGAAATGAATGAAGCTCATAGAGATGATGGTGTGATAATTACTGGTAAGGAGACTGCATTTTGATATGTAAGATGAATAGTCATTGTCCATCTATAAGTAGAAATATGCTACTTAACTGCAGCTTTAGTCTTTTATTCTTTTCTGTTGTCACATAGTGATGTTTGACACATTTTCTTCCAGCTGCTTATCACTAATACAATTGCAGGCATTTAGTCCTGTCATTGGATACAGTAGATTTTAGAAACTTTCCTATCAAAGAGATTTCATTTATACATTCATCCATCAATATAAATTTGAGTTGCTTCTACCTCTTGGCTACTGTGAATAATGTTGTCATGAACATGAGTGTGCGAACTTAGCCTTTAAAAGGAAGGCAATCTTGTTATATGCTTACAACATCAGTGCACCTTGAGGACACTACAGTAAGTGAAATAAGCCAGTCACAGAAAGACAAATAATGTCTGATTACATTTACATGGGATATGTAAAGAATCAAAATAGAGAGAGAGGAAAATGGGGAGTTGTTCAGCAGGTATAAAGTTTCAGTTTTGAAAGATGAAAAAGTTCTGGAGATCTGTTGCACAACAATGTGAATATACTTAACACTACTAAACTGTAGATTTTAAAATAGTTAAAATGATTATAATTTGACAAAATGACTAATTTTTGATTATAATAAAAAACAAAATAAAATGGTAAATTTTATTTTCTGTGTTTTTTACTATAACCAAAAATCTCTCTTTTTTTATTTTCTGGCATAGTTGCTTTCTAATTCTTGGTCTTAAAAATCAATTACAGTTGACCCTTGAATGACAGAGAAATTGTGGTCATTGGTCCCCTACCTGAGTGCAAAGTCAAAATTGCAGCTGTAGCTTTTCAGTGAGTCCTCCAGATTGGTGGTTCCACATCTGTAGATTCAACAAACTGCAGATCATGTAGTAATGTCATATGTATTATTTTTAAAAAATCTGTGTGAGTGGATTCACATAGTTCAAACTTGTGTTCTTCAGTTTGAACTGTAAACACATATATTATATTGTAAGATATGAAGTTAACTTTGTATAATTGTAATAAAGAAGTAGGAGTTTGGTATGGTATTGTACGCATTGTAAACTTGATCTTCTAGTTTGACAAATTCTTAATTCCAAAAATATGTAAAGTTTTTCCACGTTTTTTCTAATTACCTTTGGCTATACTGATAACTGATACTACCTCAGAAAATATTTATGGTATGGATAATACATTTATATAGTAAAAAAATAAAGTAATAAGTAATGCTGGTAAACTTCTCCTTTACATCTTACCAGAGTGTAATTGAGACAGACACTGAAATCACCATGAAGTTTTGATATATATATGCAAGATTGTTTTAAATTGCTGGTCTCTTACTTTCAAATGCATTTCCAATATCCTGCATTTGCACTGTCCTCATGGTTGCTGGTTTTGATATCATATTTGTGTGTGAATGATTCTCTATCTTTATTTTATGTTTGTCTTTATTGGTGAGCTTTCCTATTTGTAATTTGTTTCTAATTTTGGCCTTTTCTTTTCCACATAGAGAAGTTCCTTCACCATTTGTTTCAAAGCTGACCTGGTGGTGCTAAATTCTCTTAACTTTTGCTTGTCTATAAAGCTTTTGATTTCTTCATCAAATCTGAATGAGAGCCCTGCTGGGTAGAGTATTCTTTGTCATGGGTTTTTCCGTTTTCATCACTTTAAATGTATCATGCCACTTCCTTCTGGCCTGCCAAGTTTCTGCTGAAAAAATCAGCTGATAACCATATGAGGATTCTATGTTGTTTGTTGCTTTTCTCTTGTTGCTTTTAATATTTTCTCTAATTTTTGTCAGTTCGATTAATATGTGTCTCAGTATGTTCTTCCTGGGATTAATCCTATAATGGACTCTTTTTACTTCTTGGACTTGAGTGTTTCCTTTCCTGTGTTACAGAAATCCTAAACTATTATCTCTTCAAATATTTTTCCTCCCTTTTTCTTTCTCTTCTCCTTCTCGGACCCTTATAATGCGAATATTGGTGCATTTAACATAGAGATCTCTGAGTTTGTCTTTATTTGTTTTCATTCTTTTTTCTCTATTCCGTTCCACAGCAGTGATTTCCACCAGTCAGACTTCCAACTCACTTACTCATTCTTCTGCCTCATTTGTTCTGCTTTGATTCCTTCTAGTGTATTTTTCATTTCAGTTATTATATTGTTCATCTCCATTCTTTAAGGCTTCTAGTTCTTTATTAACCATGTCTTGTATCCTCTCAGTCCAGTCCGTGTACCACGCATTTTCTGAGATCTTGGACCATCTTTACTATCATTTCTGTCAATTGTTTTTCAGGTAGTTTGCCAGTCTCCACTTCACTTAGTTGTTTTTCTGTACTTTTATCTTCTTCCTTTGCCTGGGACATATTTTGCTGCTATCTCATTTTGTCTAACTTTCCATGTTCATGGTTTGTTTTTCTCATGATTGTAGTTCTTCTTGGTTCTAGTATCTGCCTCCTGGGAGGTGAAGTTGGCCTAAGGTCTTGGGCAGGCTTCCTGGTGGGTGGAACTGGTGCCTGCCCACTGGTGGGTGGAGTTGGGACTTGTCACTGGTGGGCAGGGCCATGTCAAGGAATGTATTTGTAGTCAGCTCTTGGCTCAGGACCAAGAAATGGAGTAGCCCTCATGGTCAAACAAGAGTCCAAAATGCAGTACTTGGATGCAGTCTCAAAAACGACAGAATGATCTCTGTTTGTTTCTGAGGCAAAGTGTTATAATATCACAGTAATCCAAGTCTGAGCCCCAACCAGTAATGCTGAAGAAGCTGAAGTTGAACAGTTCTATGAAGACCTACAAGACCTTATAGAACTAACACCCAAAACAGATGTCATTTACATTATAGGGGACTGGAATGCAAAAGTAGGAAGTCAAGAGCTACCTGGAGTAACAGGCAAATTTGGCCTTGGAGTACAAAATAAAGCAGGGCAAAGGCTAATAGAGTTTAGTCCTGATCATAGCAAACACCCTCTTCCAACAACACAAGAGAAGACTCTACACATGGACATCATGAGGTGGTCAACGCTGAAATCAGATTGATTATATTCTTTGCAGCCAAAGGTGGAGAAGCAAAAACAAGACCGGGAGCTGACTGTGACTCAGATCATGAACTCCTTATTGCTAAATTCAGACTTAAATTGAAGAAAGTAGGGAAAACCACTAGACCACTCAGATATGACCTAAATCAAATCCTTTAGGATTATACAGTGGAAGTGAGAAATAGATTTAAGGGACTAGATCTGATAGACAGAGTGCCTGATGAACTATGGAATGAGGTTCATGACATTGTACAGGAGATAGGGATCAAGACCATCCCCAAGAAGAAGAAATGCAAAAAAGCAAAATGGCTGTCTGAGGAGGCCTTACAAATAGCTGTGAAAAGAAGAGAAGCGAAAGGCAAAACAGAAAAGGAAAGATATACTCATTTGAATGCAGAGTTCCAAAGAATAGCAAGGAAAGATAAGAAAGCCTTCTTCCTGGATCAACGCAAACAAATAAAATAATAGAATGGGGAGGACTAGAGATCTCTTCAAGAAAATTACAGATACCAAGGGAACATTTCATGCAGATGAGCACAATAAAGGACAGAAATGGCATGGACCTAACAGAAGCAGAAGATATTAAGAAGAGGTGGCAAGAATACACAGAAGAACTATGCAAAAAAGATCTTCATGACCCAGATAACCACGATGGTGTGATCACTCACCTAGAGCCAGACATCCTGGAATGCAAAGTCAAGTGGGTCTTATAAAGCATCACTATGGACAAAGCTAGTAGAGGTAATGGAATTCCAATTGAGCTAATTAAAATCCTAAAAGATGATGCTGTGAAAGTGCCGCTGCACTCAATATGCCAGCAAATCTGGAAAACTGCACAGTCCTGTGCAGTGGCCACAGGACTGGAGAAGGTCAGTTTTCATTCCAATCCCAAAGAAAGGCAGTGCCAAAGAATGTTCAAACTACTGCACAATTGCACTCATTTCATATGCTGGCAAAGTATTGCTGAAAATCCTCCAAGCCAGACTTCAACAGTACATGAACCATGAACTTCCAGAGGTTCAACCTAGATTTAGAAAGTAAGGCAGAGGAACCAGAGATCAAATTGCCAACCTCTGCTAGATCATCGAGAAAGCAAGAGAGCTCCAAAACACATCTACTTCTGCTTTATCGACTATGCCAAAACCTTTGACTGTGTAGATCACAACAAACTATGGAAATTCTTAGAGAGATGATAATACCAGACCACCTGACCTACCTCCTGAGAAATCTGTATACTGGTCAAGAAGCAACAGTTACAACTGGACATGGAAAAATAGACTAGTTCCAGTTTTGGAAAGGAGTACATTGTATATTGTCACCCTGTATATTGTATGTTGTCACCCTGCTTATTGAACTTCTATGCAGAATACATCATGCGAAATGCTGGGCTGGATGAAGCACAAGCTGGAATCAGGATTACCAGAAATATCAATAACCTCAATATCCAGACACCACCCTTATGGCAGAAAGCGAAGAACTAAAGAGCCTCTTGTTGGAAGTGAAAGAGGAGAGTGAAAAAGTTGGCTTAAAACTCAACATTCAGAAAAGAAAGATCATGGCATCCAGTCCCATCACTTAGTGGCAAATAGATGGGGAAACAGTGGAAACAGTGGCAGACTTTATTTTGGGGGGCTCCAAAATCACTGCAGATGGTGAATGCAGCCATGAAATTAAAAGACCCTTGCTCCTTGGAAGAAAAGCTGTGACCAACCTAGACAGCATAATAAAAAGCAGAGACATAACTTTGCCAACAAAGGTCCGTCTAGTCAAAGCTATGGTTTTTCCAGTGGTCATGTATAGATGTGAGAGTTGGACTATAAAGAAAGCTGAGCGCTGAATAATTGACGCTTTTGAACTGTGGTGTTGGAGAAGAGTCTTGAGAGTCCCTTGGAGTGCAAGGAGATCAAACCAGTCAATTGTAAAGGAAATCAATCCTGAATATTCATCGGAAAGACTGATTCTAAATCTAAAACTCCAATACTTTGGCCATGTGATGCAAAGAACTGACTCATTGGATAGATTCAATGCAATCCCTATCAAGCTACCAATGGTATTCTTCACAGAGCTAGAACAAATAATTTCACAATTTGTATGGAAATACAAAAAACCTCAAATAGCCAAAGCTATCTTGAGAAAGAAGAATGGAACTGGAGGAATCAACCTACCTGACTTCAGGCTCTATTACAAAGCCACAGTTATCAAGACAGTATGGTACTGGCACAAAGACAGAAATATTGATCAGTGGAACAAAATAGAAAGCCCAGAGATAAATCCACACACATAGGGACACCTTATCTTTGACAAAGGAGGCAAGAATATACAATGGATTAAAGACAATTTCTTTAACAAGTGGTGCTGGGAAAACTGGTCAACCACTTGTAAAAGAATGAAACTAGAACACTTTCTAACACCATGCACAAAAATAAACTCAAAATGGATGAAAGATCTCAACGTAAGACCAGAAACTATAAAACTCCTAGAGGAGAACATAGGCAAAACACTCTCCGACATACATCACAGCAGGATCCTCTATACCCACCTCCCAGAATATTGGAAATAAAAGCAAAAATAAACAAATGGGACCTAATTAAACTTAAAAGCTTCTGCACAACAAAGGAAGCTATAAGCAAGGTGAAAAGACAGCCTTCAGAATGGGAGAAAATAATAGCAAATGAAGCAACTGACAAACAACTAATCTCAAAAATATACAAGCAACTCCTACAGCTCAATTCCAGAAAAATAAATGACCCAATCAAAAAATGGGCCAAAGAACTAAACAGACATTTCTCCAAAGAAGACATACAGATGGCTAACAAACACATGAAAAGATGCTCAACATCACTCATTATCAGAGAAATGCAAATCAAAACCACTATGAGGTACCATTTCACGCCAGTCAGAATGGCTGCGAAACAAAAGTCTACAAGCAATAAATGCTGGAGAGGGTGTGGAGAAAAGGGAACCCTCTTACACTGTTGATGGGAATGCAAACTAGTACAGCCACTATGGAGAACAGTGTGGAGATTCCTTAAAAAACTGGAAATAGAACTGCCTTATGATCCAGCAATCCCACTGCTGGGCATACACACTGAGGAAACCAGAATTGAAAGAGACACGTGTACCCCAATGCTCATCACAGCACTGTTTATAATAGCCAGCTCATGGAAGCAACCTAGATGTCCATCAGCAGATGAATGGATAAGAAAGCAGTGGTACATATACACAATGGAGTATTACTCAGCCATTAAAAAGAATACATTTGAATCAGTTCTAATGAGGTGGATGAAACTGGAACCTATTATACAGAGTGAAGTAAGCCAGAAAGAAAAACACCAATACAGTATACTAACGCATATATATGGAATTTAGAAAGATGGTAACAATAACCCTGTATACAAGACAGCAAAAGAGACACTGATGTATAGAACAGTCTTTTGGACTCTGTGGGAGAGGGAGAGGGAGAAGGTGGGATGATTTGGGAGAATGGCATTGAAATATGTATAATATCATGTATGAAACGAGTCGCCAGTCCAGGTTCAATGCACAATACTGGATGCTTGGGGCTGGTGCACTGGGACGACCCAGAGGGATGGTATGGGGAGGGAGGAGGGAGGAGAGTTCAGGATGGGGAACACATGTATACCTGTGGCAGATTCATTTTGATATATGGCAAAACCAATACAATATTGTAAAGTTAAATAAAATTAAATTAAAAAAAAAAGGAAAAGACCCTGATGCTGGGCAACATTGAAAACAGGAGGAGTAGGGGACGACAGAGGATGAGATGGTTGGATGGCATCACCAACTTGATGGACATGAGTTTGAGTAAGCTCCGGGAGTTGGTGATGGACAGGCAAGCCTGGCGTGCTGCAGTCCATGGGGTCACAAAGAGTCTGACACGACTGAGGCACTGAACTGAACTGAACTGGCTCAGGACAACTTTATGCAACCTGTCTTCTGATGGGTATGGCTGTTTCTCTAGCCCCCACCCAACCCCAGCCCCCCCTACCCCACCCCCAACCCCCGCCATTAGTTGTTTGTCCTGAGGCATCCCAGCACTGGAGCCTGCAGGCTTTTAGTGGGGTTGGGTCTCAGTGTCAAAATGTTGACCTCTGGCAGAGTTCACGCGGATGATGATAGTTCACTGGGGTGTCTGCCACTAGTGTCCTTGCCTCCACAGTGAGCCACAGCTGATCCCTGCCTCCACCAGAGCCCCTTAAAAATCCACCAGTAGGTCTGGCCTAGGCTTCTATGGAGTCACTGGTTTTTCCTGGGTGCGCACATGAAACCTGTGTGCACTCTCTGAGAGTGGTTTCTGTGTTTTCCCAAATCCTGTGGAGCTCCTGTACTGCAGCCCTGCTGGCATTCAAAGCCAAATGCTCTGGGGGCTCCTCCTCTTGATGGCAGACCTCCAGACTGGGGAGCCTGATGTGGGGCTCAGAACTCTCACTCCTATGGGAGGACCTCTGTAATGTAATTATTTTCCAGTCTGTGGGTCACCGATTCAGCGGGTATGGAATTTGATTATGTTGTGAAAACTTCTCTTATACCATCTTGTTGTAGCTTCTCCATCTTTGGATATAGAATATTATTTTTGGTAAGTTTGAATCTTTTGTTGATGATCACTTAGCAGTTAGTTGTGGTTTTGGTGTTTTCATGAGAAGAGATGAACTCAAGTCCTTCTGCTGCACAATCTTGTCTCTAGCGCAGAGGACACTGAAATGAAAGTGTGTATGTGAATGTATGCTGCAGGCTTACCCATGAGATTTCTTGAGAAAAAGGAAGTATTTGTGGTGGTGATGATGGCAGTGGGGTGTCTTCTTGAGATCAAGTTTCACAATAATTAACAGCCACTATATTAAATCTTGGCAGAGAGTAGAGATTATTTGGGGGAAGGGAGAATTTTTTTTCCTCAAAAGTAAAGGAATTTATTTAATGACCAAAAAAAAAATCAAGTTTTTGACTTAGATATTCATTTTATATATCATAAAAGTTAAAAAGGCAGTCTTAAAATCATAAAATATTAGCAAAAAGTGTAGCAGTAGTAAAAAATAACACCTGTACAATTTCAGATTAACTCAGACTCTTGGTTACACAGAGAAAATCTGATGAAAATTTTAAGGTTAAATGTGGTAAGAATCAATTTCTTGTGATATGATATCTTGAATTTGATAAAGAACCAATAGAGTTACCTTTTTTGGCCCCTTAATATAAAGTAATAATACAAATTTATTTAATAATGCTCTGAATGATAGCATAATCAAATTATTTTTCATGTTAGAATTTTGAATTATAAATATTTTTTTCACTTTTCATTCTGTAACTCATAAAATCATGCATTTCTGAAATTTAGACTTGGTTTAAGTTCCTTTTCAAAACCTTGTTCTCATCATTTCAGCCTTTAAAAAAAGATCTCATTATATCCTCTAAGAATACCTGGTAGTCCTGTCATTAGATAAAATCATTATTTGCAGACCTGATATCTTTTATTAAGTTCTTGCCCATTTCCATTCCACTAAACAGGTACCACTTTAAACTTAATATATGTAAAAACAGATATTATCTTTTACTAGGCTAGTTCTTCCTCCTCCTGTCGTCTCTATTTTCCTTTTTTTGGTCAGTCACTCAAAAAACATTTATTGAGTCAGGTACTGCTAGAAACTAGGAGTGCAAAGATAAGGTAATAAAGCATGGTCTCTCTGACATATGAGAAGCTTATGTCCTAGTGAAGCAAGATAGACAAACCAATGAATATAATAAAGTGGAATAAATGTTGTAATAAAGGTATGTGCATGGTACCGTGAGAGCATGAAAGTGGCACGTCTAAATTATACTAGCATTGTGAATTTGAGGAAGTAAGACAAGTTCAATAGAGTATAGCGAGTGAGGGGCAGAGTGGTATAAAAGGAGGCTGGAGAGTTCAAGAGGGGTCAGATCATAGAGGGCTAATTTAGCTTTTATAGCAAATGCACTTCAAAGGCACTGCAAGGTTTCAATCTGGAGTTCATATAATCTGATCTGTGTATTAGAAAGATCACTGAACTTCCTAGTGGTCCAGTGGTTAAAATCCACCTGGCAATGCAGGGGACATGGATTCAAACCGTCGTCTGGGAAGAGTGCACATGCTGCGGGGCAGCTAAGTCCATGCAGTCACAACTAGTGAGTCTGCATGCTGTAGAACCCGTGCTCTGCAACAAGAGATGCCACCATAATGATAAGCCCATGCAGCACAACTAAAGAGTAACCCCTCTTGCCGCAACTAGAAAAGGCCCCTGCACAGCAATGGAGACCCAACACAACAACAACAAAAGAAAGATTACTGAATGTTGAGTGGGGAAATATTGGAAAGGACAATGGTGGGTGAAAGAAAAGTTAATGATAATTAACAGATTATCACAGTAATTCAGGGGAAAGAGTTTAGTGGCCTGGACTCCACAATCATCTATTTTAAACCAAACAAGTGAATGCTGCTGCTACTGCTAAGTCACTTCAGTCGTGTCTGACTCTGTGCGACCCCATAGACGGCAGCCCACCAGGCTCCCCCGTCCCTGGGATTCTCCAGGCAAGAACATTGGAGTGGATTGCCATTTCCTTCAATGCATGAAAGCGAAAAGTGAAAGTGAAGCCACTCAGTCATATCCGAATCTTCTCGACCCGATGGACTGTAGCCTACCAGGCTCCTCCGTCAATGGGATTGTCCAGGCAAGAGTACTGGAGTGGGGTGCCATTGCCTTCTCCAAAACAAGTGAATAAAAAGCCTTAAATAAGTTTTGGTTGAAAAACATAGATACAGGCTTCAGTATCGAGAGGGGCTGAGAAAGTGGTGACACCGCCGGGGTGCAGAGGGAGTCCCTGAAACTTCTCCCAACAGCCCCAGGGCCACTCCCCTCTTCGCCAGCTCCCAGGTCCCCACTCCCAGCGCCGGGGGTGGGGTAGGGAGCCAGGCCTTAAGAAAAAAAAAAAAAGAAAAACATAGATACAGGTATACCTCATTTTATTGTACTTTATTATACTTCACAGGTACTGTGTTTTTGACAAATTGAAGTTTTGTGACAATTCTGTGTGGAGCTTGTATATTGGTGCCATTTTTTCCAGAACATTTGCTTCCTTTGTGTCTCTGTATCTCACTTTGTTAATTCTCGTAGTATTTTAATTTTTAAAATTGTTATTATATGTGTTTTGGTGATCTGTGATCTTTGATGCTACTGTTAAAATTGTTCTGGGACACCATGATGATCCCTATGAGACATTGAACTTAATTGATAAAGGTTCTGTGTCATCTGATTGCTCCACCAATTGGCTGTTCACCTGTCTCTCTCCCTCTCCTCAGATCTCCCTGTTTCCTGAGAGACATTATTGAAATAGGGTAATGAAATAACCCTGCAATGGCATCTAATAAGTGTTCAAGTGAAAGGAAGGAACTTCCAAGTGAAAGGAAGAGTCCTAAGCATTCAAGTGACAGGAGCAGTTGCATATCTCTCACTTTAAATCAAAAGCTAGAAATGATTAAGCTTAACAAGGAGCACATGTTAAAGCCAAAATAGGATGTGAACTTGGCCTCTTGCACTAAACAGGTAAACAAGTTATGAATGCAAAGGAAAAGTTCTTGAAGGAAACTAAAAGTGGTACTTCAGTGAACACATGAATGATTAGAAAGTGAAACAGCCTTATTGTTGATATGGTGAAAGTTTTAGTGGTTTGGATAGAAGAACAAGCCACCCACAACATTCCCTTAAGCCAAAACCTAATCCAGAGCAAATCCCTAATTCTCTCCAATTCTACAAAGGCTGAGAAGGATGAGGAAACTACAAAAGAAAACTTTGAAGTTAACAAAGTATGGTTTAAGGAAAGAAGCCGTCGTCAAAGTGCAAGGTGAAATAGCAAATGCTAATGTACAAACTGTAGCAAGTTATCCAGAAGATCTAGCTAAGGTAATTAATGAATGTGACTACACTAAACAATAGATTTTCAATGTAGAAGAAACAGCCTTACATTGGAAGAAAATTCCATCTAGGACTTTCATAGCTAGAGAAGTCAATGTCTGGCTTCAAAGCTTCAGAAGACTTTATTAGGGGCCAATGCAGCTGGTGACTTAAAGTGTCCATTTTCCATACCAAAAATCCTACACAGCTTCAGAATTATGCTCAACCTACTCTGCAGAAAAGACTAGAGATCTCTTCAAGAAAATTAGAGATACCAAGGAAACATTTCATGCAAAGATGGGCACAATACAGGGTGGAAACAATATGGTCTTAACAGAAGCAGAAGATATTAAGAAGAGGTGGCAAGAATACAAAGAAGAACTATACAAAAAAGATCTTAATGACCCAGATAACCACGATGGTGTGATCAGTCACCTAGAGCCAGACATCCTGGAATGCAAAGTTAAGTGGGCCTAAAGAAAATAGAAAAAGCAACAGAATTCCAGAAAAGCACTATTTCTGCTTCATTGAATATGCTAAAACCTTTGACTCTGTGGATCACAACAAACTGGAAAATTCTTCAAGAGATATGAGTACCAGACCACCTTACCTGCCTCCTGAGAAATCTGTATGCAAGTCAAGAAGCAATAGGTAGAACTGGACTTTGAATAATGGACTGGTTCCAAATTGGGAAAGGAGCACATCAAGGGTGTATTTTGTCACCCTGCTTATTTAACTTCTATGCAGAGTACATCATATGAAATGCCAGGCTGGATGAAGCACAAGCTGGAATCAAGATTGCCAGAGAAGTATCAATAACTTCAGATATGCAGATGACACCACCCTTATTGCAGAAAGCAAAGAAAAACTAAAGAGCCTCTTGATGTGAAAGAGGAGAGTGAAAAAGTTGGCTTAAAACTCAACATTCAGAAAACTAAGATCATAGCATCCTGTCCTACCTCTTCATGGCAGATAGATGGGGAAATAATGGAAACAGTGACAGACTTTATTTTGGGGGTCTCCAAAATCAATGCAGATGGTGACTACAGCCATGAAATTAAAAGACACTTGCTCCTTGGAAGAAAGCTATGACCAGCCTAGACAGCATAATAAAAAGCAGAGACATTACTTGACCAACAAAGGTCCATTTAGTCAAAGCTATGGTTTTTCCAGTTGTCATGTACAGATGTGAGAGTTGGACCATAAAGAAAGCTGAGTGCTGAAGAATTGATGCTTTTGAACTGTGGTGTTGGAGAAGACTCTTGAGAGTCCCTTGGACTGCAAGGAGATCCAACCAGTCCATCCTAAAGGAAATCCGTCCAGAATATTCATTGGAAGTAAATTACTAAATTACGGATGCTGAAGCTGAAACTCTAATACTTTGGCCCCTCATGTGAGGAACTGACTCATGGAAAAGATGCTGGGAAAGATTGAAGGCAGTAGGAGAAGGGGACTATAGAGGATGAGATGGTTGGATGGAATTACCAACCTGATGGACATGAGTTTGTACAAGCTCTGGGAGTTGGTGATGGATAGGGAAACCTATCCCATCACCTAACCTATCCAGGGAAACCTGGCGTGCTTCAGTCCATGGTGTCAGATTCGGACAGGACTGAGCGACTGAACCTAACTGACTCTGCCTGTACTCTAGAAATGGAACAGCAAATCCTAGGTTTGTTTTGCACATCTGTTTACAACACGGTTTACTGAATATTTTAAGCCGACTGTTGCTACCTACTGCTCAGGAAAAAAAAAAGAAATTCAAAATATTGCTTCTGAGACAATGTACCTGGCCACCTAAGAGCTGTGATGGAGACAATACAATGGTGTTAATATTGTTTTCCTGCCTGCTGATACAACATCCAAGTTGATGTGGAGTAAATTCAACTTTCAAGTCTTACTGTTTAAGAAATAAATTTCATAAGGCTCTAGCTGCCAAAGATAGTGATTCCTCTGATGGATCTGAGCAAAACGAACTGAAAACCTTCTGGAACGGATTCACCAGTCTAGATGTCATTAAGAATATTTGATTTTATAGGAAGAGGTCAAAATATCAACAGTGAAAAGAGTTTGGAAAAAGTTGAGTCCAACCCTCATGGATGACTCTGAGGGGTTCAGGACTTCAGTAGAGGAAGTAACTACAGATACAGTAGAAATGCAAGAAAGCTTGAATCATAAGCAGAGCACAGAAATATACGACTAAATTACTGCAGTTTCATGATGAAACTATAATATTGAGGAATTGCTTCTGTGAATGAGCAAAGAGAGTGATATTTTTGAGGTGGAATCTAGTCCTGGTGA
This sequence comes from Bison bison bison, assembly GCF_000754665.1. Lineage (NCBI taxonomy): Eukaryota > Metazoa > Chordata > Mammalia > Artiodactyla > Bovidae > Bison > Bison bison. The sequence goes on along the minus strand of NW_011494832.1, from coordinate 572,747 downwards.
AGATGCTAGCAGACTTGAAATTATAACAAAGGATTTAGAATATCACACAAATTTAATTGATAAAGCAGGAGCAAGATTTGAGAGGATTAGCTCCAATTTTGAAAGTTCTACAGTGGGTAAAATGGTATCAAACAGTATTGCATGCTATGGAGAAATTGTGAAAGGAGGAGTCAGTCAGTAGAGCAAACTTCATTGTTATTTTATTTTAGGAAATTGCCATATCCATTCCATCCTTCAGCAACCACCACCCTAATCAGTCAGCAGCCATCATCATCAAGGCAAGACTGTCTACCAGCAAGAAGATTATTAATTGCTAAAGGGTCAAATAATGAGCAATTTTTAGCAATATTTTTTACTTTACAATTTACAGATTTTTATTATACTTAAAAATATATCAAATTTTAAATTATGATTGTAAATGGATGCTATGAGGAAGATGTATGCTTACCTCATTTGTTATTATGAAGCTCTTTAGCCCATTTAATTATTTTTTGTGTTATTATGTCTTATACTGTAGCCCCTGTTTCCTAAACCAGGAAGGACCAAATTGCAGAACAAAGTTTATTTCCTGCTCACAGCCCAAGACTCAGATTTCTTTTGGCAAGTGGCACATGATACACTGTGAGATTGGGCCCCAAATGGATCTGTAGGTTGTCTCTGATATTAAATTAAACCCATGAGAGTGGTAATACAGAGAGATTTCAGATAAAGATTTCAGCAGTCTTTTGTAGAGAGAGCTGTATGAACAAGTTATTGGGTTTATAGAAACCTTTATGCTTCATTTTGATTTCAAAACTGGTGCTCAAAAGTCCACAGATCTCTTTTATGAACTGGATGTAATAATTTAAGAGGTCTTGAAAATCAAAACAGATTGTTTTTTCTGTAGAGATTTCCAGTCTGAAACCCAGTTTTGGAAGTAATGAACAGCTTTATATGTGAGTTGTTATTATAGGCAGCTGAGCTCAGCTCTTCTGGGCCTTCATTACAGAGTCTGTGAGGCATAGAAACAGAAATACCCTCGCTGCTAAGAGGTCTGGATTGTATCTGTAGCATGATTTCTATAAGAAACCACACCAGTAAACTTTAGTTCCTAGGGCTCAGGCTTCCCACAGGGTTAGCATGTGTCAGCCTGTAATTTTATTTGATTTCCTGCTCCATGGTTTCCCTTGTTGCCATCACTGATAAATAAATGTATGTTGTATAATTCTTAAAGTGATTTATAAATACGTGCTATTCTAAGGTCAAAACAAAGCCTGGAACTCTTAGGCTAAAACACTTACCTACTAAAGAGTTATGCACAGTGTATTCTTTAGGATATATTCTCTAATCCTTTTGAGATCCTTGATTCTAAAGTTTTGTGCTCTACCCATATATATGGTAGGGCTTCCCTGGTATCTCAAATGGTAAAGAATCTGCCTGCAATGTGGGAGACCTGAGTTCGATCCCTGGGTTGGGAAGATTCCCCTGGCATGACAAGGGCATGGCAACCCACTCCAGTATACTTGCCTGGAGGATCCCCATGGATAGAGGAGCCTGGTGGGCTGCAGTCCATGGGGTCGCTAAGAGTCTGACACGATTGAGCTACTAAGCACAGCACAGCACATATATATGGTAAATTGGATAGGTGGTGAATAGCTTAGGTTAGATATTTCTAGAAATAAATTGATTTCTCTGTTAAGTTTTAAACTGGGTTCACCAACTTAAATTTGAAACCTCTCCATTGTATATCAAGCCATTCTCTAAGACCAGAAGTGCATGTGGTACAAAGTTCTTTTGTCTTAAAAGAGCCCCAATTTAAATGATTAGAGAGTATTAGAAATAAAGTATGTTGTCAGCCAAACAATTGTTTGTTTGACATTGTCTGCATGGTAGGGAGAGTGGTATTAATTATTACTGGGTTCACTTTATTTTAGTCAAACTGTAAATGTAAAGCATGATAAAAGTAAGTTCATTTGGGATCAAAATAAACTACCAAGTCAGAAGAGAGTTCTCCGCTTGTTTGTATGCCAGAAACTTATATATTTAATGGTATTGTGATTTCTATTAGAAAACTAATTCATTGGTTGGAAAAGAGGTTGAAATGAGACTAAGCCCACAGGATGCCACATTTAAGAGCTAGAGGCAATATTTTCTTTCCAAACAAGAAAAAAAAGTCTAGTCTTTTGATATGACTCATAGGAATAACTTTTTTAGAACACACAAGTTTTGGTTTTCTTCCAGTTTATAGCATTTGGAGAAATGCTGATTTGTCAGTCATGTAGATGTGCTTCAGGATGACAAGGAAGAAATTTGGTAACATTGAAGAATGCTATAGGTTTATGGCTGGCTGCTTAAAAATACTTTGACAGAGAGTTAATGTAGAAACTGCCTTCAGATTATTTGTGCTTTTATGATATTTTTATTTCTTCATTTTGTTAAAGTTTAAGATCCTGGGAGTGTAATAGATAGACATCAGCTTTGTTTGTTAAGGTTTACCAAAAAAGGAAGATCGGGTTTTGTTTCTATTCATCCGCAAACTTTACATGTTAAGGACAGATTGTAAATGTTAGATTTTTCAGGCTACATATGGTTTCTGTTGTGTATTCTCTTTGTTTTTTATAACCCTTTAAAAATGTAGAAGTCATACTTAGCTCTTAGGCTATAAAAACAGGCCTCAGGCCAGATTTGGCCTGTGGGCCATAATTTGCTGACTTCCTAGACTAGAGATCAAAGTGCAGACCCCAGTCTTAGAGCATGTAAATTCTGTGTGTGATGCCTAGGTTTGTTTCTTTTTAAATTGTTTTGTTTTCATGTTTATTTTGGTCATTCAAGAAAGACTGAACTGTAGCCAAATCTTACCCTGAGGAACTCTTCCCAATAATGAAGAAAAAAAGATTTGTGCACATAGAAGTATAATAATGTAAAATTTAAGAAACAGTACAGCCATAGAAAATTTAAGATAGCACGTGAAAACACAAAAATATGTTCAATATCGCTAGTCAATCGTGAGATATGAATTAAAACCAGAATGAGATGCTACTGCATACCTATTAGCATGGCTAAAATAAGAAATACTGATAATATCAAATACTGGCAAGAATGTGGAGAGACTGGGTCTCTCCTGCATTGCTGTTGGGTGTGTAAAATAAAATATAGCCACTCCTGAATTCAGTCTGGCATTTTGTTAAAAAAAAAAAAAACTAAATGTGAAACTACCATATGATCCATATGACATTCCTGGGCATTTACTTTAGAGAAATGAAGCTTAGTGTTTCACATAAAAACCTGTCACAAATATTCATAGCTTTATTTGCAATAGCCCCAAACTGGAAAGGACTAAAATACACTTCTACCAGTAAATTGTCACACCATACAACGGAGTACTGTTCAATAATGAAAAAGAACAATCTATTAATACAGCTTTGCTAGAACCTAAAGGCATTATGCTGAGTGAAAATAGCCAGACTAAAATTGAATTTCTAGAAATGAAAGCTACATTATCTGAGATGAGAAATACAGTTGGTGGAATTAGACACAGAATAATATTTCTTGGGCAAAACTGATTAATTGTATATTTGCTCAAAGCCTAGTCTACTGTTGACTTTGTCATTATCCCTGATAATTGAGAGAAAATACAATGATGGGCAGCATTAAAACTAGCTCAAAAATACTTTCTGGTAGAAATTTGTTAAGATGTCCTGGGTTGCACTTTGGTCAAGGGAAGACTGTATGTAAACAGTTTAAGAATGTTGACAACATTAAAATATTCAGTATGTGCTTGTGTTTTGTATTAGAGCTTTTGTTTGTGAAATACATAAAATAATAAGATTTCAAAGTAATTATTTTCATGCTTTTTCTTAAGTGTATAATTTATTTTCTTAGCCAGCTGGTAAGCTTTTTGAGGATATTAGCATGTCTATACATTGTTTACGGAGAAGGCAATGGCACCTCACTCCAGTACTCTTGCCTGGAAAAATCCCATGACTGAGGAGCTTGGTAGGCTGAGTCCATGCTAAAGGTCAGACACGACTGAGTGACTGCGCTTTCACTTTTCACTTTCATGCATTGGAGAAGGAGATGGCAACCCACTCCAGTGTTCTTGCCTGGAGAATCCCAGGGATGGGGGAGCCTGGTGGGCTGCCGTCTATGGGGTCACACAGAGTCGGACACGACTGAAGTGACTTAGCAGCAGCAGCATACATTGTTTAAACCTCCCTAAGATACTTAGCATTGTGCTTCCCACTTTGTGTGGTCATTAGTGTTTATAATGTAAAAGAGGGAATCCTCCAACTGTGATGCAATGAAATTTAATTGGTTCCTAATAAGACAGCATCAGAATTATCCCTCTGAACCCAAGGTAAATAAAGTCAGTTACAGGGCTTGGAGTGGGGAGTGCTGGGGTGGGTGGCAGGAAGAAGCTCACCTTAGCCAAGATGCTTAAGCCTGTTTTTAAACAAGAGACAGAAATTTTGCCAGTTACTCCTTACAGCCCTATCTTTGTCCATGGCTAATGCTGATTAGATCAGGTTCATTTTGGGTTAAATAATGTGTTCAGTTCAGTTCAGTTGCTCAGTCGTGTCTGACTGTGACCCTGTGAATCGCAGCATGCCAGGCCTCCCTGTCCATCACCAACTCCCGGAGTTCACCCAGACTCACGTCCATCGAGTCGGTGATGCCATCCAGCCATCTCATCCTCTGTCATCCCCTTCTCCTCCTGCTCCCAATCCCTCCCAGCATCAGAGTCTTTTCCAATGAGTCAACTCTTCACATGAGGT
>NW_011494832.1:565164-567893 GCF_000754665.1 Bison bison bison | reverse complement strand
TGAGTCAACTCTTCACATGAGGTAGCCAAAATACTGGAGTTTCAGCTTTAGCATCAGTCCTTCCAAAGAACACCCAGGACTGATCTCCTTTAGAATGGACTGGTTGGATCTCCTTGCAGTCCAGGGGACTCTCAAGAGTCTTCTCCAACACCACAGTTCAAAAGCATCAATTCTTCGGTGCTCAGCTTTCTTCACAGTCCAACTCTCACATCCATACATGAGCACTGGAAAAACCATAGCCTTGACTAGACGGACCTTTGTTGGCAAAGTAAATGTCTCTGCTTTTGAATATGCTATCTAGGTTGGTCATAACTTTCCTTCCAAGGAGTAAGCGTCTTTTAATTTCATGTCTGCAATCACCATGTATAACACCTCTCAATTAGGTATTTGGAAATCAATCAATCATATAAATGTCCAACTTGAATATTTATATACTTGGGTAAATTTGAACATGGCAGATTTTGAGAGCAAATGCATAAGTTTAAAAACATCCTGAGAATAAACTTTTTTCCCAATTAATCAAGTCAAGCCACATGGGGATAGAATAGTCATTTCCCATTAATTGGTCAAAAAATATTACCTGATTTTCATTGGCAAAGGGAATTAAAAAAGGAACAAGGTTTCTGCAACTCCAAGTTCCAATCCATGTTACAAGATTTTTGTAGGAAGGAATTTATAAACTTTACAAATTAGAATTAGAGTCTCCACAGATTCAACCCAAAGTTCAGAGCTTTTAGTAAATTACTTATTGGCAAGAGAAAGCTCTTTTCCAGCAAGCTAAATGGAACTTTATAAACTGTCTTGCTTGTGAGTATTTTTCATAAGCTATAATCACTTGTGTGTTCAGTTTGTTAGTAGTAATAGCACTGTGCATGGTCTCTATTGCTGCAGAAGGAAATAGGTAGATTTGGCTTCTCTTTCCATAAGCAAGCAACTCAGGATTGGGGAGGTAAAAGGTCTTACTTTTTAAAAGATTTTACCTCCCCAGTCATGAGTTGCTTGCTTATGGAAGGGAGAAGGGGATGACAGACAATGAGACGGTTTGATGGCATCACTGACTCAATGGCCATGAGTTTGAGCAAACTCTGGGAGATGGTGAAGAACAGGGAAAACGGGCTTGCTGCAGTCCATGGGGTCACAAAGAGTCAGACATGACTGAGCGACTGAACAACAAAAGATCTTAGATATTTGGGAAACCCTTACTATTTTTGACACTTTACTATTGTTGCTAAAATATGTAAAAAAATAATAGTTCTAGTTATTCCTGGTTGTTTCAACGATTGGTATTCAGAATTACCAAAGAATTGATGCTTTTGTACTGTGGTGTTGGAGAAGACTCTTGAAAGTCCCTTGGACTGCAAGGAGATAAATCAGTCAATCCTAAAGGAAATCAGTCCTGAATATTCATTGGAAGGACTGATGTTGAAGCTAAAGCTTCAATACTTTGGCCACCTGATGTGAAGAACTGACTCACTGGGAAATACCCTGATGCTGGGCAAGATTGAAGGCAGGAGGAGAAGGGGATGACAGAGGTTGAGATGGTTGGATAGCATCACCGACTCAAGGACATGAGTTTGAGCAACCTCCGGGAGATGGTGATGTATAGGGAAGCCTGGCATGCTGCATTCCATGGGGTTACAAAGAGTCGGACATGACTGAGCAACTGAACTGAACTGATTCAGAATTACCAGTTCTTTCCTCAATGTTTGTTTTAATTACTAGAAAAAGAAATTTATACTATAGAAAAACTGTTGGTTATAGATACCTTGAAATCATGATCTATTAAATGTAGTACAGGCACAAAAAGATGAAGAGATTAAAGTTGACAAAATTGTGAATCCTTTAATAATGAAGATTAGAGGAAAAAGAGAAGCCTCTAACACAAAGATTCACCAGTTCAATGAGAAAGATTTTAAGCAGTTTGATGAGAAATTGGGATATGATGATACTGGAAATACAGCAAAAGAAATGGAAGGAAAAATCTCCAGAGGAAGTCATTGAATACTCAACTGTCTTTTGTGAAAGATGCAGTAAAGAAACAGACAAGATTATGGCTCAGATCAAAGGGGAGAGGCAAGAATTCAGAGGGTTTGTATCAAAGAAAGATACAAAGTCTTGACACAAAGACTGGATGGTACAAAGTACCTTTTCAGCAGGTGGGAACATCATATATACTAAGGAAGGAGAAAACTATAGTAGAGAAGAGAGTTTGTTTCCTTGATTTGTGTGCTTGGATTCAACACGGAAAATGTATATGATGAATTCAGACAGTGTATTCACAATATTCCTCAGTTCAGATTTGACTGGTTTCTTAAGTCCAGAATTGCAGTGGAACGCCAGAGGTATAACACCTTAACTACCTTGATTGAAAGAAAAAAGACAACTAGAAGACTAGAGACGGAGAAGACAATGGCACTCCACTCCAGTACTCTTGCCTAGAAAATCCCATGGACAGAGAAGCCTGGTGGGCTGCAGTCCATGGGGTCACTAAAGAGTCAGACACAACTGAGCAACTTCACTTTCACTTTTCACTTTCATGCATTGGAGAAGGAGATGGCAACCCACTCCAGTGTTCTTGCCTGGAGAATCCCAGGGACGGGGGAACCTGGTGGGCTGCCGTCTATGGGGTCGCACAGAGTCGGACACGACTGAAGCGACGCAGCAGCAGCAGCAGCAGCAGCAGCAGCAGCAGACTAGAGATGGCAAAAAAAAAAAAAAAAAAAGGGGAG
>NW_011494832.1:552704-565064 GCF_000754665.1 Bison bison bison | reverse complement strand
AAAAAAAAAAACAGGTGAGCACAATGATTGCCATAGCCCATTAGCTTGAGAGTTTCCAGGCTGTAGGGCAGGGAGAGGGGTAACACAGGCAGAGCCCAACAGATTCACCACATGGAAGAGATAAGGGCTGCTAAAGTTAACAAGAGAAAGTTCCAGAGTGAGCCGGGTTAAACAGGGTGCCCATGACTATTTAGCAAAGTATGGATCAGCATGTGTGTAAGGAAACCACCTGAAACATGCTACAATGTGAACAAACCTCAAAATAATTATGCTGAAAGAACCTAGATATTTTTTAAAAGACTACATAGGGTACATATTGCATGATTCTATTTTTTACAATCTTAGAAAATGCAACTAATTCGTAGTGACACAAAATAGATTAGTAATTGTTGAGAGCTTAGAAGAGGTGCAGATAGGACAGGCATAGCAGGGCAGGAGAGAAATATTACAAAGGGACACAAGGAAACTTTTGGGAGCGGTGGATATGTTCATTTTTTTTTTTAATCGAAGGATAATTGCTTTACAGAATTTTGTTGTTTTCTGTCAAACCTCTTGAGGATGGTTCTTCAGACTTTTCATATGTAAAAGCTTATTACATACTTTAAATATATGCATTATTTAGTCAGTTATACTTAAATAAAGCTCTTTTTAAAACCTGCATACAAAAATGAATAAATAAAAAACAGAGTAGTTTCTCTTTCCATGTTGTTTTGAGGAAAAAAAGGAGAGAACAAGCCCAGGTAACTAACCTCTTTGCAACTCTTCCAGTTCAGGCTATCTTTACCAAGATTTTTGCTTTTTGAAATGTTTTTTAGTTTTAGAGATATATTGTTAGGATATATGTAGTCAGTATTGCTCTTGTCAATCAGGATATAACTTTATGCAATTTTGTGTTTCAGGATTCCTGAATCAAACAAGCAAACATGAAAAATGGATTAAGGCTGATGCCCCAAAAGGAACTGTACGTTTTAGAAGCCAAAGCTGGTTTCAGTCCCTGAAGCTGCAAGACTGAATGACTTGAATTATATTCCTAATTTTTAACAACGACTAGTAGATCTATGACTACAAAAAAGCAAATACCTGTGTTCATACAAATGTTGAAAACAACAAACTGGAATGTCTTGGAGAAATCTTTTCAAAATTTGTACTTTGCTGTTAGTTTTCTTTCGTAACAAATTACCACAAACTTACTGACTTTAAAAAATACCTGTTTGTCCTGGGATCTCCTGGATGCTGACACTACCTAGCACTAGCCCCAAGGCCTCTACAGTCAACCACCTCATTACCTGGTTCCATCAACCAATGGCCAGCAGCTTCTGCACAAGGAAGCACCTGGCAACCAAACAGATCAGGGGCCAACCAAGCTTACCAGACCACCTACACAGTCAGTCTGCTAAAACAGACCCATGCCCTTATAGGGGGAACTCCTAAGGCGTATAGCTTTTGATGAGAGTGCACTGCTGGAACACAGAAGATCACTTCTTCATGATTGGAAAACATAACCAACATGTCAGATACATAAAAAACAAAAACAGCTAGTTAGGCAAAATGAGGCAACAGAGGACCATGTTCCAAACAAAGGATTGAGATAAAAACCCCAGAAGAAGAACTAAGTGAAGTAGGAGATATGAAATCTAACCAAGAAAGAGTTTAAGATGTCATCATAAAAATGGCCAAAGAACTTAGGAAAAGAATGGCTGCACAGACTAAGTTAGAAGTTTTTAACAAAGAAAAAAAGAACAACCAAGCATAGATGAAAAATATAATAACTGAAATGAAAAATACACTAAAATCAATCAGTAGTAGACTAAATAATACAGAGGAATGGATCTGAAGCTGGAAAACAGTAGTGGAAATCAGTTATGCTGAAGAGAAAACAATGAATAGAAATGAGGACATTTTAAGAGACTTCTGAGACGTCAAGCTCATTTTTATTTGCATTTTAGGATCCCCACAGAATAGAGAGAAAGAGGCTAAGAACATAATTGAAGACATAATAGCTGAAAACTTTCCTGTCTTGGAAAAAAACAAACAAAACCCAAAATTAGTCAAAGGGAAGAAATCATAAAAATCAGAGCAGAAATGAATGAAATAGACTCTTAAAAAATACAATAGAAAAGATCAGTGAAGCTAAGAGCTTGTTCTTTGAAAAGATAATCTGAATTGATAAACCATTAGCCAGATTCATCAAGAAAAAAAAGATCCAAATCAATAAAGTCAGAAATGAAAAAGGAGAATTTACAACTGATTTTACTGGAATACAAAGGACCATAAGAGACTACTGCAAACAACTATATGTCAACAAAGTGGACAACATTGAAGAAATAGGCAAATCCTAAAAATGTATGCTAAAAGGAATCAATAGTAGACTCCCAAGACTGACTCAGAAAATATGAACAGATCAATTATAAGTAATGAAATTGAATTAGTGACAAAAAATTCCCAGCAAACAAAAAGTTGATGACCAGATGGCTTCACAGATGAATCCTACCAAACATTTAGAGACTAGTTAGCATTTACACTTCTTAAACTATTCCAAAAAATTGCAGAGGAAAGAACACTGCAGAACTCATTCTACATGGCCAGAAATCACCATAAGATCAAAACTAACAAAGATAATTATACACATATACAAATTATAGGCCATTATAACTGATGAATATTGATGTGAAAATACTCAACAAAATATTGTCAAATCAAATCCAACTGTCGGGAGCCGGCGAGAGACATTCCACTCGTGACAAAGGTCATGAGGAAGGAGGCTCGGCATACACAAAGGCAGAATCGAGCCTCGGGAGTCCCCCCGGATATTCTCAAGCATCTTCCCCCAAAAACCAGAGTCTGCCTACTTTATTGCTTTGTGCTCTCACCTCTGACTTTACTGGGGGCTGTCCCCCACCACCATCTCACTCTCTCTGTCAAAGAGTTAACTTACAGCTCCAATTAATAAAGTTCCTGGGCAATTAGGAGTGTTTAAATCCAAACCCCTCAGATGGCTCTCTAACTCGCCTGACAAGTTTACCCGGACTCCTACAGCTATGCATACGATTGTTTACAGTCTCCCAGCCTCGAGAGGCATGGGAAGCTTAAGATATTCAAATACCTTAGAGCCTCTCAGAGAGTTAGAAACTGTCAGAATAAAACTAGTAAAAGATTTCATTGATGAGCCAATGCTTGTTGTCAAGTTTTCACATCCCTGAATTGTATCCTTGAATGTGTATTAATTAATATAGTTGGTATGTAGAAAAAATAAGTAGTGGCCTTGGTGTTAGTAACTTTAGACCCTTAAGGTAATAAATTCTTTCCTTTGTTGTAAACCCATTACACATTCGCCCTATAGGAATGCAATTTTATCTTCGGAAGATGGCGCCAAACCTTAAAATAATTACTCTTAGAGAAAATAAGTCTTTGTTGATAAGTCCTTGTCAAGAGCCATAAAATGTTAATAGGCCTTCTGGCCAGAAGATGATGTAAATCACCTAAACCATTTGTATACGATAAATTTGCAGGAAAGAAACCCTGGTTTTCTGACTTTGCATCCCCTATTATCCTCTATGTGTAATTTGGGTATAAAAGCCCCTGTTGAAAATAAAGCTACGGGCCTTGCTCACCAGAGCTTGGTCTCCCCATGTCATTCTTCCCTTTAACTTCCAGCTGAGTCTCCATCTGGAGCGCGGAACCCACCATGCTTACTAATTATGCCTGGGCTTCTAAGATCCGACCGGGGAGGCCTCAGTGTCTCCTCTCCTTCGGGAGAATGGAAGGACGCCTGCGGCCTACGTAAGTGGTGCAAACTTCTTGTCTTGAAGTTTTATTGGTCTCCCGCATAAACCAAGTTGCTCAGCCTCTTTTCTCCACTGAATTTTCCTACTGAGCTATCCTCATTCTGTTACTCTTTATATCTTTGATAAATATGTAAATAGTCGCCGACTCCGTCTCCCCTTCGAATACCCTGGATCAGCCGGGGCTGGTCCTCGGCATCCAACAATATATCAAAAGGATCATACATGGTGATCAAGTGGGATTTATCTCAGGGATGCAAGAATTTCTCAGTATATACAAATCAATGTGATACACCATATTAACACACTGAATAATAAAAACCACATGCTCATCTCCATAGATGGAGGAAAAGGTTTTGACAAAGTTCAGCATGCATTTATGTTTTAAAATGCTCTAGAAAATGGGCCTAGAGGGAACATACCTCAGCATAATAAAGACCATATATGACAAATCAGTGCAAACATCATACTTAGTGGTTAAAAGCTGAAAGCATTTACTCTAAGATCAGGAACAAGACAAGGATGCCCACTCTTGCCAGTTCTATTCAACATAGTTTTGGAATTTCTTGCCACGGTAGTCAGAAAAAAAAAAAAAAGGAATAAATGGAATCCAGATTGGAAAGGAAGAAGTGAAACAGTCACTGTTTGCAGATGATATACTGTACACAGAAAATCCTAAAGATGACACTGACAAAACTACTAGAGCTTATCACTAAATTTGTAAAGTTGCAGGATACAAAATTAATACAGAGAAATCTGGTATTTGCACACTAACAATGAACTATCAGAGAAATTAAGGAAATAATCCCATTTACCATCTCATCAAATATAATAAAATACTTAAGAATAAACTTACCTAAAGAGGTAAAAGGTTTGCATTTGGAAAACTATAAGACACTGATGAAAGAAATTGAAGGTGATTCAAACAGGTGGAAAGATATGCCATGTTCATTGACTGGAAAAATTAATTTTATAAAATGACCATACTAACCAGGGCAGGCTACAGATTCAATGCAGTCTCTATCAAAATACCAAGGGCATTTTTTCACATAATTAAGTATTTCTAAAATTTGTATGGAAACACAGCAGACCCTAAATAACTAAATGATCTTCAGAAAGAAGGAAGCTGGAAGAATCACATGCTCTGACTTCAGACTGTACTAAAAAGCTAGAGTAATCAAAACAGCTTGGAATTGGCACAAAAACAAGGGTGTAGATCAGTGGAACAGAACAGAGAGCCAAGAAATAAACCCATGCACTTACGGTCAATTAATCTGTGACAAAGTAGGCAAGAATATATAATAGGAAAAAAAAACCAAACAATCTTTTCAATAAGTGGTCCTGGGAAAACTGGTCAGATACATGTAAAAGAATAAAATTAGAATGTTCTCTTAACACCATCAGTTCAGTTCAGTGCAGTCATTCAGTTGTGTCCGACTCTTTGCGACCCCATGAATCACAGCATGCCAGGCCTCCCTGTCCATCACCAACTCCCAGAGTTCACCCAGACTCACATCCATCGAGTCAGTGATGCCATCCAGCCATCTCATCCTCTGTCGTCCCCTTCTCCTCCTGCCCCCAATCCCTCCCAGCACCAGAGTCTTTTCCAATGAGTCAACTCTTCGCATGAGGTGGCCAAATTATTGGAGTTTCAGCTTCAGCATCAGTCCTTCCAATGAACACCCAGGACTGATCTCCTTTAGAATGGACTGGTTGGATCTCCTTGCAGTCCAAGGGACTCTCAAGAGTCTTCTCCAACACCACAGTTCAAAAGTTCAATTCTTCGGCACTCAGCCTTCTTCACAGTCCAACTCTCACATCCATACATGACCACAGGAAAAACCATAGCCTTGACTAGACGGACCTTTGTTGGCAAGGTAATGTCTCTGCTTTTGAATATGCTGTCTAGGTTGGTCATAACTTTCCTTCCAAGGAGTAAGCGTCTTTTAATTTCATGGCTGCAGTCACCATCTGTAGTGATTTTGGAGCCCCAAAAAATAAAGTCTGACACTGTTTCCCCTGTTTCCCCATCTATTTCCCATGAAGTGATGGGACCGGATGCCATGATCTTCGTTTCCTGAATGTTGATTTTAAGCCAACTTTTTCACTCTCCACTTTCACTTTCATCAAGAGGCTTTTGAGTTCCTCTTCACTTTCTGCCATAAGAGTGGTGTCATCTGCATATCTGAGGTTATTAATATTTCTCCCAGCAGTCTTGATTCCAGCTTGTGTTTCTTCCAGCCCAGCGTGTCTCGTGATGTACTCTGCGTAGAAGTTAAATAAGCAGGGTGACAATATACAGCCTTGACGTACTCCTTTTCCTATTTGGAACCAGTCTGTTGTTCCATGTCCAGTTGCTTCCTGACCTGCATACAAATTTCTCAAGAGGTAGATGAGGTGGTCTGGTATTCCCATCTCTTTCAGAATTTTCCACAGTTTATTGTGATCCACACAGTCAAAGGCTTTGGCATAGTCAATAAAGCAGAAATAGATGTTTTTCTGGAACTCTCTTGCTTTTTCCATGATCCAGCGGATGTTGGCAATTTGATCTCTGGTTCCTCTGCCTTTTCTAAAACCAGCTTGAACATCAGGAAGTTCACAGTTCGCATATTGCTGAAGCCTGGCTTGGAGAATTTTGAGCATTACTAGTGTGTGAGGTGAGTGCAATTGTGCGGTAGTTTGAGCATTCTTTGGCATTGCCTTTCTTTGGAATTGGAATGAAAACACCATATGCAAACACAAATAAAGGATGAGTTAAAGAATTAAATGTAATACCAGAAACAAAACGTCAAGAAGAAAGCATAGGTGGAACACTCTTTGACATAAATTGTAGCAATATTTTGGATGAGCTCTCCTAAAGCAAAGAAAGTGGAAACAAAAATAAATGGGACCTGATTAAATTTTAAAACTTTTGCACAGCATAGGAAATCATCAACAACAACAAAAAACAACCTACTGAATGGGAGAAAATATTTGCAAATGATACAGCCAATAGAGGCTTATATCCAAAATATATGAACAGCTCTTACACCTCAATGTAAAAAAAAAAAAAAGATTAAAAAATGGGCAGAAGATCCAAATAGACGTTTTTTTCCTAAACAAGTCATACCAATGGCCATCATCACTTGAAAAGATGCTCAACATCATCATAATCAGAGAAATTCAAATTAAAAGCATAATGAGATATCACATTTGTCAAAATAGCTATCATCATAAAATACCACAAATAAAAAATATTGGCAAGGATGTGGAGGAAGGGGAACCTTCTTATACTTAGTGGGAATGTAAACTGGTGCAGCCACTATGGAGAACAGTATGGAGGTTTTGCAAAAAAAAAAAAAAAACCCAAACCTAGGACTAACATAAGACCCTGCAATTCTACTCCTGGCTATTTATCTGAAAAAAACAAAAAACAGTAATTTGAAAAGATACTTGCACCCCAATATTAATAGCATTTACAATTGCTAAGATATGGAAGCAACCTAAGTGTCCACTAACTGGTGAATGAATAAAAAAGATGTGGTATATACAAACACAATAAGGGACTTACCTATTGATCTAGTGGCTAAGACTCCACACTCCCAATGCACGGGCACCAGGTTGAATCCCTGGTCAGGGAGCCAGATCCCATATGCTACAACTAAGAGTTTGCATGCTGCAATGAAGATTGAAGATCCCAGATGCCACAACTAAGAGCCAGCACAGTCAGATAAATAAACGAATATTTAAATGCAATGTAATACTCAGCCATGAAAAGAATGAAAATTTCAGCAACATGGATGGACCTGGAGGGTACTATGCTAAGTGAAAGTAGTCAGAGAAATATGCATACTATATAATATCACTTATATGTGGAATCTGAAAAATATAGTTACTGAATATAATTTTTAAAAAAGAAACATACTCACAGATACAGAGAACATGCCAGTGGTTACCAGTAGGGAGAGGAAAGTGGGGAGGAACAGGATATGGGTAGGGGATTAAGAGGTACAAACTGCTATATATAAAATAAGCTCCAACGACATATAGTACAACATGGGATATAGCCAATATTTTGTAATAACTAAAATGGAATATAACCTTTAAAAATTGTCAGTCACTATGTTGAATACTTTAAACTTACATAATATTGTATATCAACCATACCTGATTAATTTTTTTTTAATATGAGTTATTAAGCTAAAAAAAAAAAACCCTGTTCATCAGCTCACTGTTCTGTAGATCAGGAGCTCAGGGTGGTTAGATTCTCTGCTCACGGTATTGCAAGGCTGGACTTAAGGTGTTGGCCAGACTGAATTCTCATCTGGATGATCTGAGAAATAGTCTACTTGCAAGCTCATTCATTTTATTGGCAAACTCCAATTCATTGTAACTGTGTGACTGAGATCTATGTTTCCATTATGTCAGTTGGCAATCACTCTAGGCTTCTAGAGACCACCTGCCTCCCTTCTCATGTGGCCCTCTCCATTTTCAAGCCAGCAATAATGCAATTAGTCCTTCTCATACTTTGAATATCTAGTTCTTTTTCTGCAACCAGCTTGAGATAACTGCTTTTAAAGAGCTCAGAGGATTAGGTAAGGCCTACTCAGGATAATCTTTGTTTTGTCATCTAATCTAATGTAATCATAAAATGATATTTCATCATATTCATAGTTTCCACTTAATAAATTATACAAAAATAATAGGTAATAGGGGGCAGTTATTTTAAAATTCTTTGTACCAGGGCTCTTGTATAAAATGTTTTTACTTAGCACTTAAAATACATCACAAATATGATGCAGTTGCTACTGATTCTTTTTTTTAATGTAATTTAAGGCATAATGCATTCTGGTGGTGGGGTAGCATTCAACTACTTTATAGCCAGTTGTATGAAAATAGATTTTCACTTTTACAGTAACGTACTATCTAAGTTATTTTATGAATTTTCTTTCTATCAAACCTTGTTTACCCCTGGAAGATTTAAATTATACAATACTGAATAAATGTTATCTATTGGATTGTATTTCTTTGCTCCTAAATTCTGATTTTCTAATAAACCTTTCCAAATACGACCTGTAATAGTCTCTTTTTGTTAATATTTAATTTGTTTGGAGTTCTGTTTTTAACTTTTTATTTATGAAGCAAAAGGTCAGCTTTGTCAGGTATCTCACAGTGTCTTTTTAGTTCGTACTTCATAAAATTATAATTTGTTTGGGTTTGGACAACACTCACATGTTAGTATGTTTGGTGTGGTTGTGTGTGTGTGTATTAAATTATTAAGTAGAGGGCACTAGGAGGCAATAAGGCAACTTTTATCATCTTTTCCACCTTCTGCAATTATATAAACATTTTCATGACTAAAAATAAAGTTTATGAACTTGGTCAACAATAGCCAGAAAGGTGAGCATAAACAGCAGTCAACTGTATTTACAATTATTAAAGGAATGGTACATATTTGGATGACAGATTCAAGTCCAGACTGAAAGGTAAAGTCACATATTTTACTGTCTTGAATACAGACCTGTATATTTCAAATGCTTAAGATCTGAAGACCTAAGTATGAATAATATGGATACCTTGAGTAATCTGCAGCCAGAACTTAACAGTTTCACCACTTGTTCACTCCACTTCTTAGTCCCCTTTCATAGCCAACCTTTTCTTTCATTTCTGCTACTATAAAATTTGTCTCCCCGTAAAGAACAAATGTGTCTTGTTTTTGTTTAAGATAGGACCTTACTCAAAGAATTTTGGAGCAAGCTTTGACAGTTAAATACCCTGCCTGGTTTCTAGAGAAACATAGTGGGTATGTTTCTCCTTACTGTGGTTTTACCCAGGCAGGCATTATTCCTTTAGAAAGCAGTTGCATCTTGCATAACTTTCCAGTTATACACTCGAAATACTTAGGGGTCAGAAGCCAATTTCTATGCAGCTGCCAGAATCTCCAAATTTAATTAAAAATCACCCTCTGGTACAGTCATCTTATGTCTCGGGTTAGGTGTTAAAATTTCCTACTCAGTTGATTGCACAGTAATCCACTTCCAGGAACCATTTCACAGCTAAGTGATACTGCTTATTTCAAAACCTTTCAAAACCAACCTAAGAAAGGGGAGAATTACTAAAAGCATTTAGCTAATTTTAGTTCAGTTCAGTTCAGGTCAGTCGCTCAGTCATGTCTGACTCTTTGCGACCCCATGGACTGCAGCACACCAGGCTTCCCTGTCCATCACCAACTCCCGGAGCCTACTCAAACTCATGTCCATCACGTTGGTAATGCCATCCAACCATCTCATCCTCAGTTGTCCCCTTCTCCTCCCACCTTCAGTCTTTCCCAGCATCAGGGTCTTTTCCAATGAGTCTTTTCTTCACATCACCTGGCCCAAGTATTGATGTTTCAGCTTCAGCTTCAGTCCTTCTGATGAATACTCAGGACTGATTTCCTTTACGATTGACTTGTTGGATCTCCTTGCTATCTAAGGGACTCTCAAGAGTCTTCTCCAACACCACAGTTCGTGCTCAGCTTTCTTTATAGTCCAATCTCAAATCCATACATGACTATTGGAAAAACCATAGCTTTGATTACATGGCCTTTGTTGGTAAAGTAATGTCTCTGCTTTTTAATATGCTGTCTAGGTTGGTCATAGCTTTTCTTCCAAGGATCAGGCATCTTTTAATTTCGTGGCTATAGTCACCATCTTCAGTGATTTTGGAGCCCCCCAAAATAAAGTCACTGTTTCCACTGTTGGCACATCTATTTGCCATGAAGTGATGATGCGACCAGATGCCATGATCTTAGCTTTCTGAATGTTGAGTTTTAAGTCTCTTTAACTTTCATCTAGAGGCTCTTCAGTTCTTCTTCACTTTCTGCCATAAGGGTGGTGTCATCTGCATATCTGAGGTTATTGATATTTCTCCCAGCACTCTTGATTCCAGCTTGTGCTTCTTCCAGCCCAGCATTTCGCATGATGTACTCTGCATAGAAGTTCAATAAGCCGGGTGACAGTATACAGCCTTGATGTACTCCTTTCCCAATTTGGAACCAGTCTGTTGTTCCATGTCCAGTTCTAACTGTTGCTTCTTGACCTGCATACAGATTTCTCAGAAGGGAGGTCAGGTGGTCTGGTATTCCCATATCTTTAAGCATTTTCCAATGTGTTGTGATCTACACAATCAAAGGCTTTGGCATAGTCAATAAAGCAGAAATAGATGTTTTTCTGGAACTCTCTTGCTTTCTCGATGATCCAACGGATGTTGGCAATCTGATCTCTGTTTCCTCTGCCTTTGCTAAATCCAGCTTGAACATCTGGAATTTCACAGTTCATATGCTGTTGAAGTCTGGCTTGGGGAATTTTGATCATTACTTTGCTAACTTGTGAGATGAGTGCAATTGTGCAGTAGTTTGAACATACTTCGACATTGCCTTTCTTTGGGATTGGAATGAAAACTGACATTTCCAGTTCTGTGGCCACTGCTGAGTTTTCCAAATTTGCTGGCATATTGAGTGCAGCACTTTCAGGGCATCATCTTTTAGGATTTAAAATAGCTCAACTGGAATTCCATCACCTCCACTAGCTTTGTTTGTAGTGATGCTTCCTAAGGCCCACTTGACTTCTCTTTCCAGGATGTCTGGCCCTAGGTGAATGATCACACTATAGTGGTTATTTGGGTCATGAAAATCTTTTTTGTATAGTTCTTCTTTGTATTCTTGCCACCTCTTAATATTTTCTGCTTCTGTTAGGTCCATGCCATTTCTGTCCTTTATTGAGCCCATCTTTGCATGAAATGTTCCCTTAGTATCTCTAATTTTCTTGAAGAGATCTCTAGTCTTTGCCATTCTGTTGTTTTCCTCTATTTCTTTGCATTGATCCCAGAGGAAGGCTTTCTTATCTCTCCTTGCTATTCTTTGGAACTCTGCATTCAAATGGGTATATCTTTCCTTTTCTCCTTTGTCTTTTGTTTCTCTTCTTTTCTCAGCTATTTGTAAGGCCTCCTCAGACAACCATTTTGCCTTTCTTTTTCTTGGGGACGGTCTTGATCACTTCCTCCTGTACAATGTCACAAAACCTCCATCTATAGTTCTTCAGGCACTCTATCAGATCTAATCCCTTGAATCTGTCACTTCCACTGTATAATCCTAAGGGATTTGATTTAGGTCATACCTGCAGATGGTGACTGCAGCCATGAAATTAAATGATGCTTACTCCTTGGAAGGAAAGTTAGGACCAACCCAGATAGCATGTTCAAAAGCAGAAACATTACTTTGCCAACAAAGGTTCATCTAGTCAAGGCTATGGTTTTTCCTGTGGTCATGTATGGATGTGAGAGTTGGACTGTGAAGAAGGCTGAGCACCGAAGAATTGATGCTTTTGAACTGTGGTGTTGGAGAAGACTGTTGAGAGTCCCTTGGACTGCAAGGAGATCCAACCAGTCCATTCTGAAGGAGATCAGCCCTGGGATTTCTTTGGAAGGACTGATGCTAAAGCTGAAACTCCAGTACTTTGGCCACCTCATGCAAAGGGTTGACTCATTGGAAAAGACTCTGATGCTGGGAGAGATTGAGGGCAGGAGGAGAAGGGGACGACAGAGGATGAGATGGCTGGAT
>NW_011494832.1:545230-552604 GCF_000754665.1 Bison bison bison | reverse complement strand
GAGAAGGGGACGACAGAGGATGAGATGGCTGGATGGCATCACTGACTTGATGGATGTGAGTCTGAGTGAACTCCGGGAGTTGGTGATGGACAGGGAGGCCTGACGTGCTGCGATTCATGAGGTCGCAAAGAGTCTGACACGACTGAGCAACTGATCTGATCTGATCTGAATGGTCTAGTGGTTTTCCCTACTTCCTTCAATTTAAGTCTGAATTTGGCAATCAGGAGTTCATGATCTGAGTCACAGTCAGCTCCCGGTCTTGTTTTGCTGACTGTATAGAGCTTCTCCATCTTTGGCTGCAAAGAATATAATCAATCTGATTTCGGTATTGACCATTCTGGTGATGTCCATGTATAGAGTCGTCTCTTGTGTTGTTGGAAGAGGGTGTTTGCTAAGACCAGTGTATCTCTTGGCAAAACTCTATTAGCCTTTGCCCTGCTTCATTCCGTACTCCAAGGCTAAATTTGCCTGTTACTCCAGGTAGAGCTTGACTTCCTACTTTTGCATTCCAGTCTGCTATAATGAAGAGGACATCTTTTGGGGGTGTTAATTCTATAAGGTCTTGTAGGTCTTCATAGAACCATTCAACTTCAGCTTCTTCAGCATTACTGGTCAGGGCATAGACTTGGATTCCTGTGATATTGAATGGTTTGCCTTGGAAACAAACAGAGATCATTCTGTCGTTTTTGAGATTGCGTCTAAGTACTGCATTTTGGAGTCTTTTGTTGACTATGATGGCTACTCCATTTCTTCTTGCCCACAGTAGTAGATATAATGGTCATCTGAGTTAAATTCACCCATTCCAGTCCATTTTAATTCACCAATTCCCAAAATGTCAGTGTTCACACTTGCCGTCTCCTGTTTGACCACTTCCAATTTGCCCTGATTCATGGACCTAACATTCTAGGTTCCTGCGCAATATTGCTCTTCAATTTCTTTCATATGCTCTAGCACTCCCACTCAAAAACTATAATTTGAAAAGATACTTGCACCCCAGTGTTTATTGCAGCACTATTTACAATAGTCAGGACACATGAAAGCAACTTAAGTGTCCATCAACAGATGAATGGATAAAGAAAATGTGAAATATATATAGATATGCATACACACACACACACACCAGAATATTACTCAGTCGTAAAAAGAATGAAATAATTTGGAGCAACAAGGATGGACCTAGAAATTATTACAGTAAGTGAAGTAAGCCAAAGACAAATATCATATTATACCACTTATATAGGGAATCTAAGAAAAAGATATAAACAAACCTATTTACAAAATAAAAATAACCCCACAGATAGAAGGCAAACTTATGGTTACCAAAGGGAAGGTGGTGGGAGGAAGGATAAATTAGAAGTTTGGGATTAACATGTACTCACTGCTGTATATAAAATGGATAACAAACAAGGATCTTCTGAAAAGCACAGGGAACTCAAGGGTTTGTAATAACTTATGTGCATGCGTGTGTATAACTGAATCACTGTACTATACACCCGAACTAACACAGCACTGTAAATCAGCTATACTTCAATAAAAAAAGATCTTTCTGAGACATTGCAGGGACCGTGCAAATTTGACTAAAAGGGACTGTTTCTTTTTAATTTGCCTCTGACTGTTAAGTCAAATGTTGAAATGAGTCCTGGGTTAATTGGCATTTAGATCTCTCTTGTTAAGTGTCTAGAAATTATTAGAAAGCTTTGTTTCTTTTTAAAATGTATATCTGTATCATTTATAATAAAGCCTTACAGATCCTTAATGTCATTGCTCTCACTCAAAATGCTTACTATTTTATATAGCCTTCTGCTTTCTTTTCTAAGGAGAAGCTTCTAAATTTCTTGTCAAAAACATCACATCTGTCAAGATTGTTTTGTATACAACTGTAACCTAAATTTGATAATCTCATCAAAACAATTGGTTTGATTAAGGTAAATTAAAGTAGAAAAGTTACATAGTAGCAGTACTTGATTTGGCTTTTTTTAATCGTGATTGTTAGAAGAACTCATAGATGTATTTACAAATACATAGCTGGAATAAAAATCTGGAAATGATTTCCAGCTTGTTTACACTGTTCAGATCCAGCTAGTAAAAAATACTTACATTAAATGAAGTTGCCAGATTCTACATTTCTGGTTCTTGCTTGAGGTTGAAGGTCATACTGCTTCCTCTTCATTATTGTATGTTGACTCTTTTGCAGTCAGTTCTGAATTTTTAAGTGATGTGTTTTGTTTCTCTCTAAGAGACTTGCCTTCAGAATCATAGCCAAACCAAAGTGGAGGGTTAGAAGCGCTATATTCCTGGTGCTGAACTATAGATGACATTCTTATAGCTGCCTCCCTGTAATAACAGTGATGAGCATTAGCTAGTTGAAAAAGTAATTGCTAGTGCAGAATTTTCAAATTCGACCACATTGGGAGTTAAAGAACTCACTGTCACAACTCGAGTTCACATCTCTTTTGCTTTCCTGAGCGGGAGGGTGTGGGTAAATTGTGCTAATGATCAGGATCCCAAAGCTTCAGTAGCTCAGTAGTTCTCTGGTTCAGTCAGTTCAAAGATTAACAGATACTGAAATAGGTAAGGAAATAGCATGGCCTAGGCCTGGAAACACTGAGGGCATTCTACAGCTAGCACTCCTAAGTGAGCTTGTTATTCAGGTTTCTTTGATGGAAGTATCCTAACTAGGCAACCCGTGAAAGTTAGCTGTGCACCAGAGCAGGTGCTCCTAACCTAGAGTCCACAGATCCCTGTTGGATATGCGGATGAATTTCAGGGAGGGCCCAGGGATTCCTTGAAAATTCATGCAGTTTTGTATCTACTATGCTTTTTTTTTGAGGAGAGGGTTTGTGACTTTCATTGACTTCTCAAAGGTGTCCATGACCAAAATGATTAAAAATATGTGTTCCTTAGAAAGAAGAAAGCAAAGAAATCATCAGAAAGTCATTTGGGACCCCAGTTCCAACATGGGGTGGTGGTGTTTCCCACACCACTTAACAGTTCTAAGATACCAGCTGGCCATCCTATAATTCAGCCCATTTCTAACACTATATATCCAGGTATAGCAGTAGATTCTACAAGTTAAGAGTTCAGACCCACGGAAAACCTTCCAGATGTCAATCTCAAGTCCAGGTTGTTACCTGGGCTTCTGATCTACTACCTAGAGCTGCTCACAGAAAACAGAGACATTTACTCACTGAATCACTGGTTCATTAAAGGATATTACTCAAGAACAACCAGGTATCAGAGCTGCATGGGGCAAGATATGGGGAAAGGATGCCGATCGTTGCTTTCTACAGGCATACCACTCGCCCCAAATCTATGCATTCAGCAACCTGAAGATCTTCAGCCTGTTCCTTTTGGGTTTTTATGGAGGCTTCATTATGTAGGCATGATTGATTAAATCATTGGCCATTGGTGACTGAGTCAACCTCCAGTCCCTCACTTCTCCCCAGAAATCAGAGGGTGATTTTTGAAATCATCCTGAAAATGTTTCACTCCTCTATTCATGGTTGATTCCCTTGGCAACCAGCCCTCATTCTTAGGTGCTTTCCAGAAGTCACCTCCTTAACATAAACTCAGTTGTAGTAGAAAGGGACTTGTTATGAATAACAAGACACCCATCATTTCACCTTGTGGCTCTGAATCAGTTTCAGAAACTGAAGGTAAGAGACCAAATACTATGATAAAAGATTCTTCCATTGCTCTTATCACTCAGGAAATTCCAAAGATTTTGGGAGCTGTGAGCCAGAAACCATGGAGGAAGACCAAATATATATATTAAAGATAAATTTTGATCCTCTGAATGACCAAATATATATGTCCTATAAAGCACAATATTTCAACATCAGAAAAAAAGTATATCTAACTTGAAAATAATGTCATTTCCAGGACAGAAGGATTTTCCTGGGAAGCTGGTTTGAATGGTGAGATCAGCACTAGAAAGGAAATAAGTAACTGGCAGCTTCTGTAGGAACAGAGATAAGTAACAACATTTGCCCATGTAGGGGATTCTTTGCTTGCTATTACTGTATATTACATTCAGTTATTAATTGCATAAGTTTGGAAACTGAGTCATTAATATGGAGGCTGATGTCATATACTTAAGTTTGTGTTCAGTGGCCATATGAGTTCTGGTATGGCTATGAAATTTACAAAAAAGCTAAGATACATCAGTTGTTTAAAAGACCATTTCACTTCAGTCAAATCTTAGGTAGTTTAAAATAATTGTAAGCAAACTCAGCAGAGAGACAGCCAAAGCATTGCCAGTTCTGTTTCTTACCACATTGCTTTTTGGCTACTATACTTGCACTCATAAAACTTACAAAAGTTTAAAGAACAATTTAAGGAAAAGCAGTTGTTATACTAATTTCTAGTTCTGAGCCACAAATCCCTGTGCATTAAAACTTAGCAAAGAGATGTCTTCTCTTCAGAGAAATATTTATTCTCAAATTTGAAGATAAGTTTATAGTCCAATATCAATATAAAGTTTGAAAATTTATAAATTTATAAAGTCCAAAATCAATATAAAGATTGAAAAATTTTGAATATAAATTTTCAATATAAAGATTGAAAAAAAAAGCATTCTGCTAATTTTTCAATCTTTTTTAAGAAGTGTGATTCTGTGTTTTAAATTACTTATATAATCTTTATGTCTTCTAAGTAGAATAGTATCATGCAAAAATAATAGATATCTTTAGCTTTCTCTATTTTCTTCTGAAGATTTTTCTCCCTTTTCAATTCTATGTAGTTGACAAGATTGCCATGTTTTTTAAAGTGTTTCCTGTGAGATTTTTTTTTTTTTTTTAACCTCAAAAACCTGCCACAATATAATACCAAATGCTGGGGGACTCAGAAGCATGGTTAAAAGGTTAAAGCACTAGCCTGGGCAACAGAGATCCATTGTTACTTACCCTTCAGCCTGTCTCTGCCTGTCTAAACTTTGCCTGTCTTTTTTTTTTTTTTTTCACTTTTCATTTCTTTTTTTTTGTTCTAATTTTATTTTATTTTTAAACTTTACATAATTGTATTAGTTTTGCCAAATATCAAAATGAATCCAAGACTCCAACCCATTGTTACCTCCTCTAAACTTTCGTAGGAAGTTGACCATAGAATTAGTTTCTTTCCAGTACATAGTTTCATGGTATCAACTGTTTATAATTTTAGACTTTGTTATTTTTCTTTCCTTTAAGAAGGTATTTAAGGGCATATCACATTTCTTGGTATCTCCTGAAATACAGCAGTAATAGCGAAATCAAAGAGACTTTAGTAGTTTACTGAGGAGCCCTTTAGCTGTCTTATCTTCTGCTGGTTTTTGGTCCAGTTTGGTTTGGTTTAGGTTGCTGTTTCCAACATCCTAACAGCAGAGCGCTGGACACACATACTATATTTCACAGTTATTGATAATGATTTAATGCCACTGATGATAACAATACTACTGAGTTTATGCAACAAGGTCTTGACCTACAGGAAAAGGACATGTTTGGGAGTAAAAGATTTGTAAATAGTTGAGCAAATTATGTACAACCTTTGGCCTCAGAAGAGCAAGAGTTTTTGAGAACTCTAGTTAACTGGTAAGAGGATAAGTACTCTTAATGCTAAGTTTGTTCAGTCACTAAGTCATGTGGACTAGAGCCTGCCAGGCTCCTCTGTCTGTGGAATTTTCCAGGAAAGAATACTGGAGTGGCTTGCCATTCCCTTCTCCAGTATTAAGTTTGAGGATACATAAATACTGGGTAATAGAGTTCCTCAAATGACTTATAAGACCCAGGAAGATAGATGGTAGGTAATGTGATATAAAAAGTTAGCAAGTAATGGGAGTTTGAAAAAGTAACAAGAAAAAGAAAGTTGGGGATTTTGACTCCATATAGACAAGAAAAATAGGGAATGAATAGGAAAACTACTCATTAAGTGCAATATCATGTGACAGAATAAAAATGAACTGCATATTAAAAAAGAAAAAGCTGCAGATTGATCCCTGGCCATGGATGAAGTACACAGTACTTCTGCAATTCCATACTGCCTCTACTTTAGCTGTTAGTGATGAGCACTGCTCTGCCTTTTACCCACAGTCAGCTTCACTGAAACTAAACATCAGAGGGCCTCCTGGCCATTGAAGGTGATCCAGACAAGAGAGGAACAAAGGATCAGATCTGAGATCCTCTTCCCCCAGTCACAAACGCCAGGAGGTTAAGGCTTCCTCAAGTCTAGAATGTCTCTAGGGATAACTTAGTCCTACATATTTTACCAGCAAGCATGGTCCTGGGGAAAACTGAAAAATCTGAATCTGTTTAGGGCAAATTTGGCATTAGTTTTAGAGTTGGAATACTAGTGTAGACTAGTTCCTAGTCTGCTTCCTCTCCCCCCTTTAGAAAATCTTTAGGCCATGAACTAGCTGCCCTCACCACCTTACTAGGACTTTGGTCATCCTTGCATTGACTGACTCCTAAGACACAGGACCTAACCAAGAGAACGGACCAGCATGGTCCATTTCAAACTCACTGCCAGTGAGTTTCAGAGTTACTTTTCACAACATTCTGTGTAGCTGTGTATTTGCACATAAGAACTTTTGAAAAGTATCAGAAAACTTGAAAATGTAGAAACTGAATGCTCCTGCTAGAAACATGTTTGTCTGCCTGTTTGTCTCAAACACCCCCTCTTTCTTTTTAATAGCTTGATGCTGTAATCTATATGGGAGCTGGGAAATATTGAAAAGAAAATGTCTACTTAGGAATCACTGTGTGTTCTAAGTTCTTTCACATGCATATGGAATCCTTTGAGTACCTTCTACTCAGGCTTGGCCTGAGCAATACCAAGACCTGGTAAGAAATGATTTGAAAACTGAAGCAGTCTACTACAATGGTTAGTCATTACACATTTAACCTGGTGAGAGAGGTTTCTTTGGATCAGAATAGAACAAAGATTTTCAAACATGAAATGCCACAAACAGTTGTATTACATTAGAGGGTTTAGTTTGTAAATGACTTTTGTTTTTCATAAATTAAAAGGGATTAAAAGTTCAGTTCAGTTTGGTCGCAATAGTGTCTGGCTCTTTGCGACCCCATGAACCACAGCACGCCAGGCCTCCCTGTCCATCACCAACTCCTGGAGTTTACCCAGACTCATGTTCATTGAGTTGGTGATGCCATCTAACCATCTCATCCTCTGTCATCCCCTTTTCCTCCTGCCTTCAATCTTTCCCAGCATCAGGGTCTTTTCGAATAAGTCAGCTCTTCGCATCAGGTGGCCAAAATATTGGAGTTTCAGCCTCAACATCAGTCCTTCCAATGAACACCCAGGACTGATTTCCTTTAGGATTGACTGATTGGATCTCCTTGCAGTCCAAGGGACTCTCAAGAGTCTTCTCCAACATCACAGTTCAAA
>NW_011494832.1:523103-545130 GCF_000754665.1 Bison bison bison | reverse complement strand
TGGACTGATTGGATCTCCTTGCAGTCCAAGGGACTCTCAAGAGTCTTCTCCAACATCACAGTTCAAAAGCATCAATTCTTTGGCACTCAGCTTTCTTTATAGTCCAACTCTCACATCCATACATGACAACTGGAAAAACCATAGCCTTAACTAGATGGACATTTGTTGACAAAGTAGTCTCTGATTAAAGGTTATCCCTATATAAACATTGAATGAAGTGAAAGTCGCTCAGTTGTGTCCGACTCTTTGCGACCCCATAGACTATACAGTCCATGGAATTCTCCAGGCCAGAATACTGGAGTGGGTAGCCTTTCCCTTCTCCAGGGGATCTTCCTAACCCAGGGATTGAACCCAGGTCTCCTACATTGCAGGCGGATTCTTTACCAGCTGAGCTATCAGGGAACTGCCCTCAAATTTCCTTCTAGTTAATTGAGTAAGCTAAAAGAAAGGAGAATTTGGAGCCTACATCAAAGACTGCTTATAATCAGCCTTGTATTTATGCATCAGCCAGTAAAGTAGGCAGAGAGTACTTATCTTCCCTTACTGATCAAATCTCTTGAATCTTAGGGCTTTAGGAAAGCTTGAAAATCACTAATCTAAAGACAAAAGAATAGCATAGCAATGATAAGACCTAGGTACAAAGTATGGCTCTTTTATTTGTATGACTTTAGGCATGTTATTTAACCTGTTTAAGATAGTTTCCTTATTCATTTTTATGGTAATAGAGTATTTGTGAGTATTAGATAATAAAATAGGATTTAGCACAGTACATGGCAAATAATAATAGTTAAGTAATATTATTTGTTCATATTAGTAATAAAATTCAGTAGGTCCAGATTACAAAGGCCTTTCCACAAAGACATTCCCATGAGCTGGAGAGGAGAACTCTGAGTTTTATTAAGATTTTCTAACAATGCAGATCTCTTAGAGTGTTTAGGTAGTAATTTATGCTGCCAACAACTGCTAAATAAGGTCTTCAAAGAATCTCAGTACTGCTGTTCAAAGCTCTGACAACCATCTAGATTTTCTCTGCTCATCTCTCTAATGTTTAAAATTTTGGATTCCAGACCCCAGTAATGTCAGAAGGATCCTTTTGCTCTTTGCCAGTTACAGACTTAACGGCTCTTCTGCTTCTTTGTGGCTCAGACCCTCCTGGATTGTTGGAGACCATCGTTTGGGTCTTTCTCTGGCTTTCCCATTATGCTTTTCATTTTTTCCTTTGCCTATCTTGCTTTCCTCACAGAGGTCTATAAGTTGAAAGACTTGGTGGATACAACTGCTTCAAATGTAGACAGCTAGATTTTCTTGTCATATTTATCTCAGTTATTAAGAATTTCTCCTTGAATTAAAGGAGAATTATGTCTCTAATGGGCTTCCTTGGTGGCTCAGACAGTAATGAATCTGCCTGTAATTCAGGAGACCTGGGTTCGATCCCTGGATCAGGAAATCCCCTAGAGAATGGAATGGCAACCCACTCCTTGTGGGCTACAGTCCACAAGGTTGCAAAGAGTCAGACACGACTGAGCGACTTTCATTCACTTATTATGTCTCCACATGAGACCTCTGGAATCATTTCCTGGGATCCCTTCAGGCTCTGAGGTTGTAGAATGACAGAATATCTCATGCTGGAAGCTCTCCTGCAAAAGAGCTTTAGATAATTTGCTCATTGACCAAAAGTTTACTACTTCCCTGATTCAGAAAGGGTAGGCTGAATAGACAGACCTCTTTGATTTGTAAAGCTGGTGAAATATTTTCAGATTCCATTGAGTATGGAGGAATTTGTATATAGGACAATTTCTTCTGAGGGCTATAACTAGGTTTTATATGATTTCATACGTTTTTATGTTCAAATGGAGTCAGATGTGTGAGAATATTTTGCTTTGTGATTCAAAGTCATGAAACCTCTTCCCAAGAAAAATCTCCTCCATCCTAATTTCCAGATGTTTCATTTCACCCAGATGAAACAAAGCTCTCACTGTTGAGGGAGCAAGAGCAAACAACTGCTTTTTTTAGATACCATCATGAACTTGTGTCTTCAAGGGTTCACATACTCTGCAGCATTTCCAACTCCACCCAAGGATCCCATGGGTCTAAGTGAAGAAGAAAATGCTCTAGTCTTTAGATCTGAGCCCAAACAGCAAAATGAGGCCAGACCTTACCACTGCTCTAATCAAAATTTTGAAACCCAAGTATCTTGGGACCTCCTTGACTGACAAGTAGCATCCTCTCATGGAAGCTGGATGTCAAGACAGATGCTCCTGGAGCCTTACTAGCCTAGCCACCATGCTGTGGGACAACCCTCTCCATTGCTAGACAAGGATAGAATCAGAAAATTCTAGACCGCTTTCTTACTGGATCTTAGCAGGAGTGGAGCTACAAGGGAAACTGAAATGGTTTGGCCTCTTTAGACAATAAGATGGGCAGACAAGCCGGCTCCCCTTTAAGCATGAGGGCCAAGTCTCTGTCTGCTCCTGGCTGATAGGGACAGCCAGGCCTGGTGGTAGAAAACAAAGCAGGCCTTTAACGGTCCTGGATTGGGTAAAGGAATTTTCTATGGATTCAGCTAGTTAACTAGAGTTTTGCATTGGTTGGGGGGGGGGGTTGGCGGGCAACCCCAGCTAGTAGTAAAATCTTACTTGTTTATTTTCCTTGCATTTTTTATTTTTTTTTCAATCTATGGACCTTGCACGAGGAGTGGGTAACCATGTTTAGTTTCACAGGGACCCTAGCTAAGTCTTCCATTCATTCTACTTCACATCCTACATTTCAGAAGTTTAATAATATTACCTCCCCAAAATAATGATTGGCAAAATATAATCAAAAGACTAAAAACTAAACTCTTTTGTGTAATACATTATCCATTGACTATCATCTTACCCACAGGTGATATCTTGGCTGTTTTATGATATCACAAGGTCAACAGAAATTCCTAGGACCTTATTTCATGGTGTAATACTCTGAGTTAATAATATTGATGTCAGTCATCACCAGACCTATCAAGAAAGGTTGAGTCTCTATTCTTCTTCAACAATTTTCAACAACCTGTCTCCTTTTTTCTGATCCATTTTCAGTTGGCTGCCTTCTCCCCTGGCAAGTCTAGGCCCAGTGGAAGTGCTTATTCTATAAGTAATAGCTTTGTTTTTGTTTTTTCATTTCATTTTAGCACACATATCATTAGATCAAAAATCATTTTCTTCCTCAGTTATCAAGTGACCAGATCTCATGGGTTCAGCTCTTGCCAGGGCTGTTTAACTAAGAAAGTTCCTCTGTGAAATCTACATACTTAGAACACATTATGTACTTTGTACCTTGATAATATTAATTCTTAGTATTCATTTTTCCAACTTTCAGAAAAGAACCTGACCTTCAGGAACTGGTCAAGAATTCTCATGTGAACACTCCACGGGTTACTTCATCAGGTCATTTAAAATACTTCCACGTTTTTATTTCCAGTCAATAGAAAAAAAAAAAAAATTAACAACAAAGCAAAAAATGGCTTTCTATCTAAAATCATAGGATAACACCTGATAGATTTATACCTTTATAGATTTCTTGTTTACCCAGCTGTTATTTCATTGGAAACATTTTGTAAATTGAGGAAATAGGCATTTGGCCTGTAGCAGTTATCAGAATACCTGACTCTGAGCTCTGCTGCTAAGTCACTTCAGTCGTGTCCGACTCTGTGCGACCCCATAGACAGCAGCCCACCAGGCTCCCCCGTCCCTGGGATTCTCCAGGCAAGAACACTGGAGTGGGTCTCCATTTCCTTCTCCCATGCATGAAAGTGAAAAGTGAAAATGAAGTCTCTCAGTCGTGTCTGACTCTTAGCGCTAGATCTTAGTAAAATAACAAATATATAACAAATAGCTTTGGGGGAGATGGGACTCATAACTGTTAGTCATTTGTACTTAATTGTGAGCTACCTCAAACGGTAAAGAATCTGGCTGCAATGCAGGAGACCCGGCTTCAATTTGGGAAGATCCTCTAGAGAAGGGAATGGCAACCCACTCCAGTAGTATTCTTTCCTGGAGAATTCCCATGGACAGAGGAGCCTGGCGGGCTACAGTCTGTGGGATCACAAAGAGTCAGACACAACTCAGTGACTAACACCGCTATTACTATGTCTGATGATTTTCTTAACCCACAGGAGAGATTAGCTGAATGGTATTATTTTGAGAAGGAAGTAGAGGAAGAGCTAGTGATTATTCCTTGAGGAGCAGAGTTAGGGTTTTGGGCATCTGCACAGTCAAGGAAAGGGAAGCACTAAGAGTAGAAGGACTACTGGAAAAGGAGTATAAAACCACAAAGACCATTTTAGAGGTGAGCTCAATATATTGGCTTCAGTTAGGTGAAAAATAAAAACTTCCTAACTCTGAAAGCCACTATGGATTGTATTGTGAATGCTGTGGTGACATAATCTGTTTTCTCAAGAAGTAGTTCACAAAACTTTTCATATTCAGGTACATACTTACTTGGAAATAAGTCTGCAGTACTGCATCTTTAGGATCCGGAGTTGTCGGCAGCCCATTTCAAGGTTCTCAAGCATTTGGTCAGTAAGCAGGATACAACCAGAAACATCCAAAATGTGCAGGTAATGGCATTTTGCTGATAACATCTCCATTGCTGAGTCAGTAATCTGGACATAGAGCCAAAGTAACTACTGATTATTTCGACCAGCTGCATCCCAAGGAAGAATAGTATTTTGGTCAGTTTGGGCTGTTTTAACAAAATACTACAGACTAGTTGGTTTAACTAGCATATATTTATTTCTCAGAGTTCTAGAAGCTAAGTCCAAGATCAAGTTGCCCACAGGTTCAGTGTCTGGTAAGGGTCCTCCTCCTGATTTGTAGATGGCTCCCTTCTTGCTGTAACTGTACATGGTGGAATACTGGAGTGGGTTGCCATTTCCTTTTCCAGGGGATTTTCCCAACCCAGGGGTTAAACCTGGGTCTCCTGCATTGCAGACAGATTCTTTATCATCTGAACCACCAGGTAAGCCCAAAGGGAGCTCTAGTTTCTTTCTATTCTTCAAGGACACTAATTCCATCATGGGGGTGCGACCCTCGTGACTTCAATCTAAACCTAGTTACCTCCCCAGCGCCTTACCTCCTAATACTTTCACGCCAGGGATGAGGGTTTCAACATGTGAATTTTGGAATGACATAAATACTCAGTCTATAACAAATATAGTCAGAACCCTTGCATATTCTCTTACCATGTGATGAGCCTATAACTCAGGTCAGTGACTTAGTCTGTTTCCAGAACAGTAAAAGGTCTCTTTCAAGTGGCACTATAAGAATTTGTGATCTTGCTGTTATTTTTATTTTAGAGTTACCTATTTAGGATGGGAAACATCATCAAAATTTTCTAGTAATATTTGTCACACCAGTATGAGCAACTTACGAAATTCTGCTGTAACAGCATTTGGCTTTAAATTTGAAATCCACTCTAAGGCATCATCAATTTGAGAAGCATAAGTTTAATAACACCACATGTTAC
Organism: Bison bison bison; assembly: GCF_000754665.1. Lineage (NCBI taxonomy): Eukaryota > Metazoa > Chordata > Mammalia > Artiodactyla > Bovidae > Bison > Bison bison. Next base: position 539,631 of record NW_011494832.1, on the reverse strand, counting down.
AAAACTGTAATATATGTATTACATGAATATATATATATATAATATATATTAACCTACAAACAGAATCAACTTGCTATAAGAAGGGATCTGGACATCTCTGATGGTTTGTATATGGAATAATTGGTTCTGGAAAGGGACTAGTAGGTGAGAGAGATGTTTGTAGGCAGCAGAGGAAAGAAGAGCAGAAGCCACAGAGACTACATGAATCTCACACTGAGAATTTCTGCTAAGGGTTCCAACATCTTGAGGGTTTGCACAGATGTTCTGTAGAAGTAATTCAACTCCACTTCTTAGATTACTTCACTTACTCAAGGTCTAGTGTTTGAATTTATAGCTGAACTGAGACTTGTTGCAGAATCAACTAGATTACTCTCCCCAAAGGAATTTTTTTCCAACTGGATTTAATTTACTTTAAATGTTTGAACATTCTAAAAAAACATGCCATGAGGCTAAGCTCTTGTTTTTTACATAAAATTGAGAGAATTATGCAGAGACCCCCTTTAATTTGAAATGTATACTTTTTATGTTTGGAAAGATAGATGTCATTGTCTAAGTATGCCCTGTTTCCAGAACATGCTCAGGACCAAGGTTTAACATTGCAACTGATTCTCACATAAATGCCTTCAGACATTCCTGCCACACTCTATGGGTCTCTGAGGATCTGATATCATTGGGAGCAGGAGTTAGCCTGCCCCTAATGAATTGTAGGAAAAGGAAAGACAATGAGATGATGGAAAAATACCAGAGAGGTAGAGCTCAGAGTACTAGGTTTTTTTGTTACTGGAGGAACTGAAAAGGAGCCCAACATTTCCTGTAGATCAGAATCCCAAGTGTTCAGTGACTGAGGTGATGTTTTTGGAACTTATGGGAGCTGGAAACTGGAGGTCGAGGTGACTGGCCACATTCTTAACTCCCAGATACAAGGTCTTGATCTCAGTCCTACTGAGCAGAGATTATGTTATTCCCATATTAGTGCTGGGTAGGATGAGGTCATAGTACTACTCACTAACCTTGGAGGTGAGCTGGTTATAGGGACCTTCCAGGAGGTGTATAAGATGCCCATTCAAGATTAACTCATGGACTTTTGGGAAATGTAGCCTAGAATGATAAGCCAGACACTGAAGTGTATTATGGCTCATCAGAAACAATGGAACTGAAATATATTAGACAGGACCACAGCCTTATGATTTCTGAGGCTGTGGGGAGTGTTCATATTATGGTCATTACATCTTCTGAATCAGAATATTCATTTCACCTGCATAGATGGTAAAGCTCAATGCTTTTCCTTTACATTGAGACTCTGAAATAATCTACTCTCCTTCCTTTTTCTCAGTCTAGATCTTCAGTGTAGAGTGATGCATTTTATAAAATGTTATTTGTGTTATCCTCCTTAGTTTCTAGGCTGTAAGACAACGTCCACTGCACATTTTGTTGAAGGAACTCTGTCGGTTTTTCCTTACAAAAACAAAACAAACAAACACAAATCCTCTGCCGCAGTTCTTGTTCTCTTTAGAGTCTTTCCTTTTCTCATTCTCCTATTTCCCTCCCTTATTAGTGGAGCCTCTTAAAAACCCAGTCAACATCTGTGCTTTCTTTAGAGCCAGGGCAGTTCCCAGTGAGCCATGTGTTACCCATGTGTCTGTGTGTCCGTGTGCAGTGAAAGCAAGGACCCCACGAGCTGTGACTGCCCAAGCTGCAGAGGGTTCGTGGTCACTGCTGTCCTGATACCTTGCCCCAGCTTACTTCTAGAACCAGATGATGCTGACCAGAAAGACATCTGGTTTCCCTAGTTCTAAAGGCTGTTGAACAAAGAAGAATTTTATTGTAAATTTTCTAGATCAATTTTGTCATGATTGACCATAGCTTTCCCACCACTGCCTCCTCCTTATTGTGGGATGGTTAATGATAGAGAAATCAGGAGGTTCTAGCATCACTCTCTTAACCTACTCACTACCCAGACTGAACAACTGAGAAGCTGAATTTTTAGACCAGTTAGAATGCAAGGAGTCTTGAAAGTTCAGGCGATACTTTAATGTGTGCAACAGAAGAGGACAAAATTGTTAGTAACTTCACAATTTCTGAGGATTTTTTAAGAGATATTTTAGTTTTCTTCCCTTTGGGTAGTTTACTTCCTCTGAGGTTTTTCTGTTAATTTGGTTTGGTCTTTATCTTCTCCTTTAGAGGCTTTTCTCCTAAGTGTGGCCTCATGTCCTTGACTGTCTGCTGGTGATTAATAGTGAAAAGCTAAAAACTGATTGGACTTCCCTAGAGGCTCAGCAGTAAAGAATCCACCTGCAATGCAGAAGATGCAGGTTTGATCGCTGGGTCAGGAAGATCCCCTGGAAAAGGAAATGGCAACCCACTCCAGTGTTTTTGCCTGGGAAATACCATGAATAGAGGAGCCTGGTGGGCTACAAATAATGGTGTCATAAAAGAGTTGGACATGACTTAGCGACTAAACAAAAACAACAACAAAAGCTGAATGGAAGGTCTGAGTGCATAATATGGGCCTTCTCTTCTTTCAGCTTCAGTGGGCTAAATGAGTTATTTGTTGGAAAATCCACAAATGTCAGTATTTTTCAGTTTTCATCTTGGACTAGTCAGAGTCCCCAGAAAAAAGAATTCCAGACTCCTGCCTGGAGGGAAAGATCTGGCAGCCAAATTCTGGATGCTGTGTTGGAAAAGTGCTGAGTATCTCTGCATTAAGCATTTAGTCACTTAATTCCCATTTTTACTTTTGTATCCAAGCTCTCAGTTTTACATGATGTCTTCCAGCCTGGCCACCTTCTGTTTTATTATCTGTAGAGTGGATAGTAGAGAGATTTTACTCCCCTCCTCCATCAGAGAACATTCAACAATATCTGGAGACATTTATTATTGTCATGACTGGAGGTATGGGGGGCAGGGGCTAGGTGCTACTGACATGTACTGGATAGAGAGCAAGGATGTAGTTAAACATCCCACAGTGCACAAAACAATCCCCCACTGTAAAGAATGATCTTGTCCAAATGTCAGTAATGCCACGGTTGAGAAATCTGGCTCTAGGAAATATATCTCAAATCTGGTGAGGATGACGAGGGGTAGTTGCCTGAAAGCATAGAATAGGGAAGGAGATCTATTGATGTAACTACTTCTCAAGAACTTTTAACCCAGTCTTCCTTACTTTAGCCATCCTCTTAACCCAGTTACAGAAGTATACAGTATTGCCAAGTTGAAGGTTATGGTGTAAATCCATTCTTTCCCCAGCTTTCTCTACTATTGGTTTAGGATTCAAAGTTGTCTCTGGTATGCTAAATTAATTCATCTATTTTCAGGTTTCCAAAATTTTGTTGCTTTTGTCTCCTACTGTTTTCCCTATCATTGTGGGCCCTTATCCTTCTTCTGCAGTTTTGGTAGCGTTTCAAGAGGGAACAAAATTATCAGGGTATATTTAATATGCCAAATTAATCCAGAACCAGAGACCTCTATTTCTTGACCTGGTGATATTATCTGTAGTATATTAAGAGAAAAGAAAGTAGGTTACAGTGCATTTTAGAAAGTATGATTCTATTCTTTAAAAAGCAAGACAAACCTTCTTTAACTATAATCTCTGTACATAGAAAAGAATTCTACGTCCTGGATGGTGGTATGACTTTGAATTTTTACTTTCATACTTTTAATATATGCAGTACAAAGATTTTGTAATGAGTATATATTCCTTTCAAAAACAGACGTCAAGAAAAATTGTCAAACACTTGAAAAATAAGACAAAAGACGGTTGCCTACCCTTTCACGTTTACTGGAACATTATTTTAACAGGTCCAACTGAGAAATTATACAAGGAATTATGCCGCTTTTTGGACATACTATTTATTATCGATTAGGGCTCAAATTCTACCTGTTGTATTTTTGTCTAAGAGAGATGCAGATTATTTCTGGTAGAAACTATAGCTCCAAGGTTATTGATTTGTTACCTTATAGGACTTTAACCAATTTTGGATTTAACCTAACAATCATGTTCCAACATTCTTTCTTCAGTTCCTGTAAATGCTCAGTTTGATCAAATGCTGAATGAACTGACATTATCATTTTGCTGGTTCTCTCATTAGTGAATTAAATAAATATTTGACACATTTTTATATTTGTATGAGAATTGTCTTTAACTTTTTCCAAGTACTACTTTTACACAAATGAAATCATAAAGCTACTTACAGTTTGGGGAAGGAGAACTCTTGATGAATACCTCAGATATGGCAAAGAAAAGTTCTATTATGAGTCCAACACCTAATTGCTACCCTGCCTGTGTTCTTTGGCAGTACTTCAATCTGACATGTCTGAGCTCTAACTCCTGCACATACCTTTGGACAGCCAGCAACACTGAGAGATGTGAGATTAATACAATAAATGGCCAATGCTTTAATAATTATATCTGATAGTTGGGGGCAATAAGAGACATCCAGATGTTCCAAGGTCAGTGAGCCTTTGCAGAATACCTGCAAGAAATTCCAAAGTTAGTGGTTTTCTTTTTTTTTTATTTTTCTTAGTCTTTATTCAAATTTTATGCCGTCTTACCCCACGGAAGTTTATTTAGTATGCATTTCAGCTCTTGAGATGTAGATGTGTTACATTTTGTTGCAAACAAAGAAGCCATTAAGTCCAAAATCTCCTTATAACAAAAGATACTCAGACATCACTTAACAGTTCAGTAATATTCAAATTCCTGCTAACATAATTTGGTTTTCTATCACTAACGGAATTTTACCCATATGGTTAGTACTTAGAGTTATATTCAGCTCAGTGGGTAGAAGAAAAGAAATCTGGAGATAAGAATTAGATGGCAAACACTCTGGGGTTGACGCTAAAATATAATGGAAAAAGCACAGTTTTTGGAATCAGACAGACTTGAGTTTTAATTTCATTCTACCACTTTATTAGCCTTGAAACCTTAGCAAGTCACTCAATTTTTCTGAGCCTCAGTTTCTTCAAGTTAGGGAAAATAATATCTACCCTCCAGCATTGTTCTGGAATGCCAAAATGTTCATCTAAAATTTCTAGGGCTAGAAAAGGTCTGGAAATCATTAAAAGTTCTTCCCTTTATCTTGGTTGTTCTTAATTTTCATTCCTACTTTCAGTAAAAAGAAAAAAAGCCTATATTAAAATTTACATACAGTGTCATTTGAGGGGCAGTTTAACATATTGATTAGTTCTTAGGAAAGATTGAGGGGAGGAGGAGACAGAGGATGAGATGTTGAATGGCATCACTGACTCAATGGACATGAGTTTAAGCAAATTCTGGGAGACAGTGAAGGACAGGGAAGCCTGGCCTGCTGCAGTCCATGGTGTCGCAAAGATTCAGACACGACTTAGCAACTGAACAACAAGCAGTCAATAAATATTAATTATTACTGGAATTTGCATATGATACCAGTAATAATAAAGATGCACATTTGTGTTGTACTTTGGAGAAAACCGAAAGATACTGGTTATTTTGCCCTAAGTCATCATCTTTTTCTGACCACAGTAACCATCAGTGATTCCTCTCCTCTGACCTCATACAAAACTTGTCTTTTTCAGCTGATTCAGCACTTACAGTACTTGACTCATTCCTGTTTTGTAGCTCAGTTTATATGGAGGTTTGTTTTCTCTAGCAACTAAGTGATGTCAGATATTGGAAGGGGCAGCTTGTAAGGAGATATTGAGGTCCCTGTTATTGGAGCTAATCAAGCATAGAGGGCACAACTAGGGAAATCTAGCTTTAAAGGATTGGAATTGGTCTTAAAACTCAGCTCACATTCAATAAGTTTTTCATTTAGAGTGCAATAAGTCTCTCAGAGGTACTGTCTGGAACTCTGCTTGCTTCTTATACCCCTTTCATAAGCATCATATTTAGACTACAGTAAGTTCTCAATAAATACTAGCTGCTTGCTCAATCTGTGAGTATCTTCAAGGATTTAAAGACTTGTGTTTTAATAATACAGGAATTCTTATGTTGCAAGGGGTAGGATAACATGGTTTTCTATTTAGAGAGTGGATAGAGTTCAAGAAACCAGAGAAAATATAAAGCAAGAAGGAATAGTTGAACTATAAGAAAAACTTATTAAAAGATGAAACAAGCTTCAAAGGGAAATTCAAGTCTCTGCATGTCTGCAGACTCTTCAGAAGCATCTGTTAGTGTCTTGGACTGCTTGAATCAGTTCTGCTTTAAGCCTTTTTAAAAGCTTTGATATTCTTTGAAGTTAAACTTTCTCAGAATTTTTAAATTACAGAAGAACTTATAAAAATGATTAATAAGGCCTATGATGCATTCATGGTAGCATTCTCATTCAGGGAAAATCTGAGGCACAAAGATGAGTCCAGGGCTTTATGTTTGGCATAAATCAGTGCAGATCCAAGAAATAAGTCAGAACTTTCCCTCTCTTACAATCCATATTTTCCTTTAGAGATTGTAAGTTGTATTAAGTACTTAAGCCTACAGGCATGTTTTTCAGCATAATCACTCATGAAATTCCATACCCCCCTTACCCATAAGATTATTTATGCTCTTCTGGCTACAATGCTTCAGGATCACACATATATTAATACTGTTGATTTTCTTATCTTGGAAAATGCTACTCTGAGCTTATTCAAAGTAAAAATCTTTTATAATGAAAATGGAGAGAAAGTACAAAAATTATCAAGTCATGGGATTGACTTTCATCCCATGTATCAACCAGTTTTGCCATGGGTTAGCAGTCTTGAGAAGGAAATGGCTACCCATTTCAGTATTCTTGCCTGGAGAATTCCATGGAGAGAGGAGCCTTGTGGGCTATTCCATGGGGTCGCAGAGTCAGACACAACTGAGTGACTAACACTTTGACTTTCTCAGCAGTCTTTAAGACAACTTCCAAATCTCTTAGTTAAATAATTTCTTCTCTGTATTTCATGAATTGAATCACTGTGTGGGGGCTTAATGACTGCATTCCTAAATTGGATATGTGGAAGAGACTGAATCTCACTAATATTTACCGAATGTGACAATAATGTGCTTCTGTCAAAATCCTAATTTAAACTACCTCAAAAGATGTCAGCTCGCAGTCTTAAAAAAGCTCACCTCATGGTGCATACTCATAAAACCATCTCTTGACTATTTATTTGCCTTATTAATTTCTAATTAATCCTGCTACAGAGTTCTGTGTGGGAGTAGGATACAGTTTTCTACTGATAATTATGGAGAATTCTTTTGCTATCATGAACCATTTTCTATAATGAAGGCTATTTGGGGCTAGTTGAAATACAACTTCCTCAATTCTAAGTTATAAACTGAATTCAAAGCTATAGTCTCTTATAATGCTTTGTCCCCATTAGGCCTCAGAACAGGTAGGAGTGGTGGTTGCCTGAGCACACCGAGCTGTGAAATCTGGGCCCTGGCACCAAAACCAAACTATCAGTGCCTAAGTGTCCACTACCATCCCTATCACCCCACTGATAAGATGCCTCCCCTGCATTCACGTGCTCCCTGCCAGGGAAACTAGGCTTAGCTTGGGCTCAGCGTTACAGGATTATACCACTTTTAGAGGAGCCTACTGTTTTTAAATACGGAGAGGACTGTGAAAGGGAGAAAGGGCAAGGCCAAGACCCAAAACAAATATTTCCAAAGATACTTTCACTGTGAAATTTCTTATCAGTTATATAGTGATTTGAGGGAATAAGCCACAGCTCAAATGTACTTTATTCCATGAAGTTTTTCCCAATTCCTCACTCTGGAAGTAATGACTCTCCAAAATTTCTGTAGCTTTAATTTTTTGTCCTTCTCACTTTCCACTTATATTATAGCTATTTATACAACTGTCTTATCTTCTGCATTGACTGTAGCTTCTTGAGGGCAGAGACCATGTCTAAATTATCTTGTGGCCAACATCTGGTATACAGATGAAGTTCAAGATGAGAGTTTCCAAAGAGAATGGAAAATGTCTCTCATCAAAGGAGTGAGGAGAATGAGCTCCCGTAGATTCCACTAAGCCCAGTCCTACCTGGCACTCTGTTCAGTAACTGCTAGTGAACAAGAGTAGTTAAGAGGACAGAGTTTGGAGTCCACTAGCCTAATTTAAAATCCTGCCACTTAGAAGCTCTGTCTCTCTAGATAAATTATCCAACTTTTCAATGTCTGAATGATCTCACTTGCAGCATGGGAATAAAATGGTATAGTTATTATGGCACCTACTTCATAGAGTTGTTAGGGGGATTAAGTGAATTAAGATGAATAAAAGAATTGAACAATGCCTGGAACATAGCAGTTAGTAAGTAATAGCTAGTAATATTATTTGTACCTACTGATTCTCTATGGGTATGATTTCAAAATTTTTAAAATCATCACACCATAATAAAAATATTTTGAGCATATACTTTCAAAAAATGTAAATTAAATGTACTTGTAAATTATATAGATATTCAAATATATATTATAAAGTATGTAAAAATAAAATATATGAGATAAAACTAAATCATAATAGAAGTTCTAATATTTTCTTGTCACACCAAAATAGATCATCTTGTTCACTTGCCAGAGTAAATGCTTTCTCTAGAGAAACCTACTCAATGGTATGCCTTTGGTTGTCAGTAAGCTTTAATGACATACTGGCTCTACAGACTCTAGGTATGGGTAAAAACAAGGGAATTACTTTTAAAGTATCAAATGTGACAAGTACATAAAAAGATGTCAAATATAAGAAAATTATAAACAGGTTGAGTGAGTGGAAGAAAATGCATATTGGAAGGAAGATCAGGAAGGTCAAAACAAAGTATCTCTGAATTATAATTTGAAATTAGGACTGTTGAAAGAAAATCCTAGATTTTCATCTTCAAAAAAAATGAGCTAAGTTTGGACTACCCAAAGGTCAGTTAGGTATTTTTTTGTGGCTTGAAATATAACCAATATTTTTTTCCATTTTTAAAAAATAAGAAAAGGATATCAAGTGGCCAAGTTACCTGACACTCCAGCAACCCCATGAGAGCAAAAGGGTGAGGAAATTGCCTTTTTTTTTTTGCTTTAAATGATTATTAATAATATTTTTAAAATTGAAGTGTGGTTGGTTGAAGTGTTGTATCGTGCTAATTTCTGCCATAACTCAGTTATACCATATATGCAATATTTTTTGTATTCTTTCTCATTATGGTTTATCCCAGGAGATCAGCTATAGTTTCCTGTGCTGCACAGTAGGACCTTGTTGTTTTTCCATCCTATGTATATTAGTTACATCTGCTAATCCCAAACTCCCAGTCCTTCCTTCTCCCAGCTCCCTCCCCTTTGGCAACCACAAGTGTGTTCTGTATATCTGTGATTCTGTTTCTGTTTCATAGATAATTTCATTTGTGTCATATTTTAGATTCCACATATAAGTGATATCATATGGTATTTGTCTTTCTCTTTCTGACTTCACTTAGTATGAAAATCTCTCCATGTTTCTACAAATGGCATTATTTCGTTCTTTTTATGGCTGAACAGTATTCCATTGTATATGTGTGCCACATCTTTATTCATCTGTCAGTGGACATTTACTTTGTTTCCATGTCTTGGCTATTGTGAATAGTGCTGCTATGAACATAGGGTACATGTATCTTAAAAAAGATACATTAATTTAAAAATTAATAATTTTATCTGTGTATATGCCCAGAAGTGGGATTGCTAGACATTATGGTAGTTCTTTTTTTTTTAGTTTTCTAAGTGACCTCCATAATGGTCTCCATAGTAGTTGTACCAATTTACATTCCCACCAGCAGTGTAGAAGGGTTTCTCTTTCTCCATACCCTCCCCAGCATTTGTTATTTGTAGACTTTTTTTAGTGATGACCATTCTGACAGCTGTGAGATTGTACCTCATTGCAGGGTTGATTTGCATTTCTCTAATTATTAGTGATGTTGAGCATCTTTTCATGTGTCATCTGTATTTATTCTTTGGATAAATGTCTATTAAGATCTTTGGGCAGAGAAATTACTTAAGCTATAATAATCAGCTTTAAAGAATTGATGGGTTTCTATTTGCACAGTCAGCCCTCGACTTCTTATTTTTTCTCCTTCTTTCCCAAAAAAACGGCAACTCAGAACTTTAAGGACAAAGTCACAGTGTCATCCTGTGACCTCTTCCATTTAAGAATCTCTATTGAATAATGAGTTCATCAACTGTTATTGATGCTTTGATCTCCAATTTTGGTGCATAATGGAATAAGATGATGTAATCAAGGGAGGTTCCTGGTCTAGAAGAAAAACAAAGGGCCAGGAATTTGAAGTTGTGTCTGTGACCTTGGGCAAGTTACTTAACTTCAAATTTCCTCATCTTTAAGAGGAGAATGAAAACAACTGTCTATCTCTCAGGTTTACTGGAAGGTAGAGAGAAAATGTGTACTCCAGGATCCCTTTGCAGACGTAATACCCTGTGTAAATGCTGACTTTTTGTCTGTCAGCAGTGGAACCAGAGAGGCTGTAGAACAATCCTGCCTGCCAATTAAGACATGAGAATACCACCTTACCACCTTCAACGTGCTGGAGGGTTTGAGATGAAGAAATATCATGCACACAATTTAACTGGAAGTTAACAAAGAGGATTATTAGAAGTCATGACATAGAAAAACCACAGCTTCTATCAGACATGCCTCAGGTGCTCAGTTCATGTCAGGTGAGGTGCAATGAGCCTAGGCATGCTGCATAAAAGAGAGATCAAAAGCACATTAGCCACTTAGGCTTAAGAAGCATAAACTCATACTACTGTAGGAAAGTGAGATTCTGACATTTATTTTTCCTGCCCTTTTATTTTTGCCTTCAGATAATCTGACTTTGGGCAAGTTTTAGATTACATAGGATAAACTAATGTTCCAGGGACAGCTTAAATTGAGAGAGGCCTCCAAAGGATTATCTTCCTATAACATATTCTCTCATAGCTCTTTTCTGTGGATGTTCAACATGAAAATAACAGATGTGTGCATTCATTTAATGAATCTATCAGCATTTCAGTTGTTGGAGAATGGTTCTCTCCAGTGGGAGTAGGCAAGAAGCCAGTACTTGTGCGGGGTGTTCTCAGTTTCCGCTGTTTATCAGACATGAAAACATGGTACCCAAGACTCCATTATGCCTTGAACAGTAGAGACTGTGGGAAAATGACAGGCTTTCAAATCCCACATCCTCTGAAGTGCTGGCAAATTTTCAATTCTATTGAATTGCCTCAACAATTGGAAACACACTAGCATAAGGAGCAGTGGAGAATTCTGAGCTTATTTCTTTTGCTCATAGCCTTTGAAAAGAGAATAAAGCCTAGGTATCTTGGTAGGAGTTTGTGACTCAGTTGATTTCAGGTCCTTAGTTCTCTAAAGAGTATTTTGTTCTATTATAAATAGACTGTTCTTGGCATGGGTAGCCATGAAGCATCAATTTCTGTAACAAAGCTCATACTTATTCCAGGTTCTGTGGGAGGTGCTTTTTCCATAAGGTTTCAGATACCCAGTTCTTAATTCTACTAGAGGGATTCCTTAGTTCCTTCTTCTGAGACCATGTGAAATAATTCTGAACCTGAGATCTTCTGATATCTTCATCATAGACTGTTTAGTCAGTTACTTCCTAATAATAACCTATATTAGTGGATAAGATAAAGAATTTTCCTGAGTGGTATAGCCAAGAGATAAAGTGTCCAGACGTCTGGATGCCCCATCTTCCCACATGCAGGAGATTTCATAGCTTCTACTGCACCAGAGGCCAAGAATTGTGGCCGTTTAGGAAATGGATCTTCTGTTTGTTGCTTCCCTTACAATCAATAAACATAACTGTATCCCTGGGGAAGAGGTGGAGTTATTGAAATCCCATGGTTTGATAATTCTTAAATGGTTTAATCTTGGAAACCAAATAGAAATCAATGTTTTTTTTTAAACATTGTTGCCATGTGGAGCCAACACATCTAATCCATCTTTGGCACTGTAAGTTATTCTGTGTCAAAGCCCACTAAAACTGATTTTGGTTTAGTACTAGAGGGTGAGGTCTATGAACTGATGAGAGTGAGTGATGAGAGTCTGGTATAAACAACATTTTATAACTATTCAGAAAGTTTAGTAATTCAAAGTAGGAGTTTAAGATCAGAAAAGAGTCACTGGAGAGTCATTCAGTTCTTGTTTTTAGGTCAAGAATGAATCCAGGATGAGTGCTAGGGCAAAACAAGAATCCAGTTTTTCTTACACTTGCAGAACAGGCTGGCTGTAGGCGATTATTAAGGAGGAAGACGCAGATAGGACTGTTGGGGAACGAGGCCTTTCCAACCTGAGTAGCCATGTAGATGCTCCATGCTAGTTGTAAGGGTTTCAGTTCTCTAGCGCAGGGAGTCCAGGGTACAGGACTGAAAACCCTGAATCCTCAGTCTTCAGTTGGACTCAGCCTGGAGCAGACCCATATCTATAGAACCATTCAACTTACTAAACATTCCTGGGTCAAGCTGAAAGCCAGATGAACAGCCATGGATCTTGCTTTGCTGTTCTCCCAGCTATGAAATAGCTTATAATTTGCCCCATATGGCCACACTTCCCCTGTCCCTTATTCCTTGATCTTTCCTCTCTTCTCCCCTTTCTGTTTGCAAGTCAAGGTAAATCTGTTACTAAAGGTCAAATAAAAAGTAAAATCAAAAGTTTGTAAGTCAGGATAAAAGAGGTCAAAACACACTGAAGATTAAAGGGGAAATGGAACTTATTATCTCAAGTGTCCAAGCAGTTAGGGCAAAATTAAGGATCTCAAAAAAGAAGAGTCCCTAAGAGAACAATGAGGGATGTGGAGGTTCTAGCACCTCCACTGCTGCTTTTACCCAAAACCAAAAGTTATCAGATACCTTTGTGATCATCAGAGAATATGACAGTAACCTAGACTTTATCTGGGCTCTTAAAATTCATCAGCAGTGCCATTTGCAAGATACCAGTAAACCAGCTTGTGAAGAATATAAACAACAAGCTAGACAGAAAAGACAACAGAGAGTAGATGAAGCTGAATCACTACCACATGCCTCTTATCTCTCTTATATGGTTATAAGTCCTACCCACTGCATTCTGATTAGAGGGTTTTAAAAGGTAGATAGCCTTCTATGTTGGAGAAGGCAATGGCATCCCACTCCAGTACTTTTGCCTGGAAAATCCCATGGACGGAGGAGCCTGTTGGGCTGCAGTCCATGGGGTTGCTAGAGTCGGACACGACTGAGTGACTTCACTTTCACTTTTCACTTTCATGCATTGGAGAAGGAAATGGCAACCCACTCCAGTGTTCTTGCCTGGAGAATCCCAGGGATGGGGAAGCCTGGTGGGCTGCCATCTCTGGGGTCGCACGGAGTCGGACACGACTGAAGCAACTTAGCAGCAGCAGCAGCAGCAGCCTTCTCTGTTAGAGATAATAAAAAAATTTTTTTTAATTTTTTTCATTAAAAAATAATAATAAATAAAGAGGAGGCCATGACTGGATTTGAAGAACAACGACAGTTACCTACATCTGAATCTTCCCCTGTTCCCAAAGCCATAAAATCTATTGAGAGGACAAATAAAATTCCATAGGACCCATACATTCATCATTACTAGGACACAGAGAACACCTCACATTACCTATACATAGAGTAAAAACAGAAACAAACTCCAGCAGAGCTCCCTTAGCCACCATGAGTCTGTGGGTAAAGAGTGGGAGAGCGGATGCTTAAGACTGTCTTCAGAGTAAAGGGATGACGAGAGCTGAGAGGATGCACAGACAAAATCACTCCCAAGAAAATAAAGTGCAGCGGTAAATGCCAAAAATGCTGAATCAGACTTGGTAGTTCATAGCCCTGGACACCTGACTTGGCTATGGAAAACAGCTTGAAAATGAGGGTACCACAAACTTCCCAGGCAGCCAAATCAGAATCGTGGTTGTTGTTGTTACTGTTCAGTTGCTCAGTCGTGTCTGACTTTTTGTGAACTCATGGACTGCAGCGTGCCAGGCTTCCCTGTCCTTCACTGTCTCTGGGAGTTTGCTTAAATTCCTGTCTGTTGAGTCGATGATGCCATCCAACCATCTTATCCTCTGTCTCCCCCTTCTCTTGCCCCCCAATCTTCAATCCAGAAGCATGGCCATCATCCTTAACCATAGCTTGACCCTGTCCCATCCAAACCATGACCATTCTGTGGATTTGCTATCCAGATAGTCTCCCATTCATTCTCTTCTGTTGCTGTTCAGGCTGCCATCTTCTCTCCCCTGGACTATAACAAAAACCTCTCAACATATTTCTACCTTTAATAGTGATAGCAGTTCTTTCTCCCCTCTGATCTTCAATCCATCTTCTATATTGCTTATTAAAGTGATTTTCCAACAGATAGGCTCTCATTGTCATTCCCATGCTGGATTAAGTATCTCAACTGAATCCTTCTGTGGCTTCGTTTATCACAGCATAATGGCAAGAATTGTCACTCTGGAATAAGACATGTTATACCCTAGCTCACATGCTTGCTTGTTTCATTATTTGGGGTAAGATTCATAACCTCTCTGAACTTCAGTCTCCTTATCTGTAAAGTGGAATCAAAAGTATTACCTACCTCATAAAGTAGCTAATTACTGAATGGGAAATACTTAGAACAGTGTCTGGCATGTAGCAGATGCTAAATTAATGTTACAATGACTAAGTGGTATTGGATTTTTCTAAGTCTCTTTATTCTACTAGACCCAGACTCAATATTCTTTAAAGATTTTAGAATGATTTCTCTTTTCAAAAACAGATTATCTCAGTGTCCACTACATAGAAAGTCCAGTCCAAATGTTTTCAGTTCAGTCACTGAGCAAACTGTCCCATTTTCATAAAATCAGTTAATCTGAATTAGACAGATTATTGTCTTTACATGAGGGCGTGGAATTCTTCATTCAAGTTGAACTTAATCATCTAAAGTTTTCTCCAATTTTGTAATTGCAAATAAAATTCTAGTGTTGTACTAAGGAAACTGAAGATCTTTCTGGAAGAACATGACCAAAGAAAATACTTGAACTTTGGGGCAGCCACAGGCCCCATCTATATAAGCACAGCCAGACACACTGCAGAGAGCTCACAACAGCCACAGGTGCCATGCTTGACAGTGACCACCTACCTGCCCAACTTACCTATGGGTCTCTGCTCTTGGCTCCAGCGACTTTCAGTTCCTTACTTCATTGCTGGGCCTCAAGATCTGATTCAGAGCCCACTGTACATTGGTCATCCCTTTTTGGATGCCACTGATTCAGCCAACATCCAGGGATCCAAAACTCATGTTCCAGACTTCCAGTTTCCAGTCTGTCATGGAAGTCTGGAACTTATCAGTCCCATCCTCAAAACAAGAAAAAAGCTGAGCAAACTGAAAATCAGCAGCTCTCCTTAGATCTGTCAGATAATTGAGGTCATAAAACAAACCACCACTGTCAAAATTGGAGAGTCAGGCAAATACAGAGAATTAAGGCTTACTAGTCGCAAAGAGTTGGACACAACTGAGTGATTTCACCCTCACTTTTCACTTTCATGGACTGGAGAAGGAAATGGCAACCCACTCCAGTGTTCTTGCCTGGAGAATCCCAGGGACAGAGGAGCCTGGTGGGCTGCCATCTATGGGGTTGCATGGAGTCAGACACGACTGAAGTGACTTAGCAGCGGCAGCAGGAGCAGCAGGAGTGGGGAAACTTGTGGCTGGAGCCAGTACAAGTAGGCACACTGAAAGGGTAATTGACTAATTGCTGGAAACCGAGAATGGAGTAGCCTGAGAGAAAAATTCCTGGTGGGCCAACCTTAAGTGGGCCTACAGACTTTCGTGAGCTTTACCTCTAGGAGGGCCTCTAAGAGGGCCTCTAAGTTCTGACAGCAGAGACTTAAGGGGAGGAATAAAGTATTTAGTAACCATTTTGAAATAATGCTCTGGACATATGCAAGGCTGGTTCAAAATTCAAAAGTAAACTAATGTAATTCATCACATCAATAGTCTAAAGAAGAAAAACTATATGATCATATCAAAGATTGTATTTTGCCGGGGACCAGCCCCGGCTGATCCAGGGTATTCGAAGGAGAGACGGCATAGGCGAAGATCAGGAAACAATTGCTTAATTAAATGTTAATTAAGGATATAAAGAGTAATAGAATGAGGATAGCTCAGTAGGAAAATTCAGTGAAGAAAAGAGGCTGAAATAAGGATAGCTCAGTGAAGAAATTCAGTGGAGAAAAGAGGCTGAATAATTCAGCCAGAAGGTAAGAGAAAGAACGACATGGGGATACCAAGTTTCAGTGAACAAGGCCCGCACTTTTTTTTCCAAAGTAGTTTTTATACCTTAAGTTATGCATAGAGGATAATGGGGGAAGGGGTAGAGTCAGGCAGCAAGCCAGGCTTTCTTCCTGCAAACTTATCATATGCAAAAGCTTAGGTGATTTGCATCATCTTCTGGCCCGGAGGCCTGTTAACATTTTAAGACCTTTTCTTCAGAAAACTTATTTTTCTCTAAAGG
The DNA here is from genome assembly GCF_000754665.1 of Bison bison bison. Classification (NCBI taxonomy): domain Eukaryota; kingdom Metazoa; phylum Chordata; class Mammalia; order Artiodactyla; family Bovidae; genus Bison; species Bison bison. The sequence continues at coordinate 523,185 of NW_011494832.1, read as the reverse complement.
TGATTGGTCAGGAGCCACCCTCCAAAAGCATTAGATAAAGTTGCATTCCTACAGAGCAAAGGTGTGGTGGGCTATAACAAGA
>NW_011494832.1:522752-523003 GCF_000754665.1 Bison bison bison | reverse complement strand
AAAATAAAGTCTGCCACTGTTTCCACTGTTTTCCCATCTATTTGCCATGAAGTGATGGGACCAGATGCCATGTTCTTAGTTTTCTGAATGTTGAGTTTTAAGTCCATTTTTTTCACTCTCCTCTTTCACTTTCATCAAGAAGCTCTTTAGTTCTTCTTCGCTTTTATTGATATTTCTCCTGGCAATCTTGTTTGGTATTCAGTTCAGTTCAGTTGATCAGTCGTGTCCGACTCTTTGCAACCCCATGAATC
>NW_011494832.1:515280-522652 GCF_000754665.1 Bison bison bison | reverse complement strand
ATTATATTAATCAATACACTGCCAGGGACACAGCAGGTAAGGGATATGGAAACTTAGCAGCAAACATTGGCCCAACAAGTGAAAATCCCTTCACCAATACAATTTCTAATCAATCTTTTAACTATTCAAAAGAATCTGTGTTTAGACAGTTTAGAACATCTCCTGCCTCTCACAGTTGGGAGGCTCTGAACAATCACATGTGGCCGGAAAAACCTATTCAGGCAGGCTAGAGGATTTCCAAAGGAGTTTGTAGGTTAAACACTGTCACACCCAGGAATTATTAACTGGAGCTGTAAGCTAACTCTTTTTTCAGAGAGGTAGTGGGGGACAGCCCCCCGTAAAGTCAGAGGTGTAGGTGAAAGCACAAAGCAGAAAGTAGGCAGACTCTGGTTTTGGGGGTAGATTGCTCGAGAATTTCCAGGGAGACTCCTGAGGCTTGATCCCGCCTTTGCGTATGCCAAGCCTCCTTCCTCATGACCTTTGCCAGAGGCGGAGCTCGCTCCCCACAGTATTTGACAAAATCCAACACACATTACTGAAAAACACTCTCAGCAAGACTAGGAATAGAGGGAAAGTTCTTTCAACATGGTAAAGAACATGTACAAAAAATCTATAGCTAACATCATACTCAGTGAAAAGAAACCTGTGGTTTCCCTGTAAGATCAGGAATGAAACAAGGATGTTTTCCCTTTTCACTCTTATTCCACATCATACTGGAAGTCCTAACTAATTCAGTAAGAAAAAGAAATAGAAGGTATATAGATAGAGAAGAAAAAAAAATGCCTGTGTTTGCAGATGGTATGACTGTTAGGTAGAAAATCGCAAAGAATTAACAAAAAGCCAAAACAAAAAAACATACCAACTACTAGAACTAATAAGCAATTATAACAAAGTTGCATGATATAAAATTAGTATACAAAAAGGAACGTTCTGTATGTTCATTTTGTCCCTGTAGACCTTTTTCCTCCAAGATTTGACAAGCCTTGCTCATACATAGGTGGGCAGTAAGAGGGCTTAAACAGAGAGGCCTGCCTTTGTAGTATGTGAACATGATGCACAGTGTTATGATATTGTAACAGAAGTAGATATGGAGTCAGGCTGAGTAAAGATGGAAAAAAAAAAAAAACAAAAACATCTGGGGGCTTAGGGCACATACACGTTGCCAAAAGCAAAAGGGTTAATTTAGTGCCTAAGTATGTACATCAATATCCTGCATGTTATACTAATTTAACTGGGATGTTGGGAAATATGTCTAAAATCATAATCCTAATTAAAAACAATGATCCATTTCCTTTTTACTTTGTATATTCTCTTATAGCATTCTCAAGAATAGTAGTAATTAATTATGTAATGTCATAGAATTGCTTAATACTCTTATACATATATATGTTTAATCAATTATAATTTAGGTGCCACTAAAAAATGCACCCAGGGATCAAACCCACGTTCTTGCTCATCACAGGCAGATTCTTTACTACTGAGCCACCTGGCAAGCCCCCCAAAATGCACTGGTTCATTCATAGGAATAAAACTTTTTTAATTGTTTCTTCTAAAAGCATATTCGAAACATTTCCTTACCATAGGAAAAGGAGTCTTGCCATTTACATAGATTCTTAATTTTTTAAAGTATAAACAAAAAGATAATTCTTTTTTTAAAAAAAATAGACTTTATTTTTTAGAAGAGTTTTAGGTTCGCAGCAGAATTAAGCAAAAGTTACAGAAATTCCCCATATTATCTCCTACCCCCACAACATGCATAGCCTCCCCTATTATCAACATGCCCCACCAGAGCGGTATGTTTGTTACAATTGATAAACCTGTATCAACACATCATAATCACCCAAAGTCCATAGTTTACATTAGGGTTCCCTCTTGGAATTGTACATTCTATTAGTTTTGACAAATGTATAATGACATGTACTCACCATGATAATATCATACAGAGCAGTTTCACTGCCCTTAAAATCCTCTGTGCTCCACCTTTCAATCTCTTCCTCCCCTATAGGTTTTGATCTTTTTACTGTCTTCATAGTTTTGCCTTTCCAGAATGTCATATAGTTGGAATCATACAGTACTTAGCCTTTTCAGATTGGCTTCTTTCATGGTAATAGCATTTATACTTCCTCCATGTCTTTTCTCAACTTGGTGTCTCTTTTCTTTTTATTGCTGAATATGTTCCATTGTCTGGATGTTTATTTATCTATTTACCTATAGAAGAACATGCTGGATGCTTATTTTGGCAATTATAAAGAAAACTCCTATAAACATCTGCATGAAGGTTTTTTTTGTGTACGTATACTTTTAGCTGAGCTTTGATGCTTTGCAGGATTTATCTCCCATTCTTTGAAACAAATATGTCTAGTCAAGGCTTCCAATATACCTCCCACATTTGTTCGTTGATGTAGTGAACCCATGAGATATTCTGCAGTATATCCAGATGTTTCACATCCTTTCAGTTTGAACTGGAAGGATGGACTCTTCCAAGTTGACTTAAATTGAAGCAAGAGGGCTGGGCCTCTGCCTCATAGTATCAACCAGCAACTGGATTAGCTCTGATCCAGGGAAGAGGCCTACCCTGGGATACAGCAGCTCCTGAGGAAGGACTCAGCTGGGGGAGTGAGTGCCTTATCACTGTCCCCCGCAACTCACCAGCTGAAACCATGGAACTCAGGTTGGGACTTGAACCCATGGTCTTTAAACCGAGATCACACACCTGATCTCAGGATTTAATGAAACTCAGGTTCTTGATGTCTCATTGCAGAAAGAATTCAGTGAGAGACAACGTGATAGGTAATTATTTAGAGAGAAACACACTCCACAGGCAGAATGTGGGTCATCTCAGAAGGTGAGAGCAACCAAAAAGATAATTCCTTAAAAAACTAATTTTTATTTGCCTTGAATAGTGACCACAATTTATTTGGTATTAGTTAGTTTGTTAGTTCAATCATTCAGTCGTGTCTGACTCTTTGAGACCCCCTGGACTGAAGTACGCCAGGCCTCCCTGTCCATCACCAGCTCCCGGAGTATACTCACTCATGTCCATTGAGTTGGTGATGCCATCCAACCATCTTATCCTCTGTTGTCTCTTTCTCTTCCCATCTTCAATGTTTCTCAGCCTCAGGGTCTTTTCAAATGAGTCAGTTCTTTGCATCAGGCGGCCAAAGTATTGGAGTTTCAGCGTTAGCATCAGTCCTTCCAATGAGTATTTAGGATTGATTTCCTTTAGGATTGACTGGGTGGATCTCCTTACAGTCCAAGGGACTCTCGAGAATCTTCTCCAACACAACAGTTCAAAAGCATCAATTCTTCGGCACTCAGCTTTCTTTATAGTCCAACTCTCACATCCATACATGACCACTGGAAAAACCATAGCCTTGACTAGACGGACCTTTGTTGGCAAAGTAATATCTCTGTTTTTCAATATGCTATCTAGGTTCATCATAATTTTTCTTCCAAGGAGTAAGCATCTTTTAATTTCATGGCTGCAGTCACTGTCTGCAGTGATTTTGGAGCCCAAAAATATAAAGTCTGACATTGTTTCTACTGTTTCCCCATCTATTTCCCATGAAGTGATGGGACTGGATGCCATGATCTTCATTTTCTGAATGTTTGAGCTTTAAGCTAACTTTTTCACTCTCCACTTTCACTTTCATCAAGAGGCTTTTTACTTCCTCTTCACTTTCTGCCATAAGGGTGGTGTCTAATATGTATACATATATTTAATCTACACACATATACTCAACAATTGGGTTTCCCTGGTGGCTCAGCTGGTAAAGAATCCACCTGCAGTGCAAAAGACCTGAGTTTGATCCCTGGGCTGGGGAAATCCCCTGTAGAAGGGAAAGGCTACCCACTCCAGTATTTTAGCCTGGAGAATTCCACAGACTGTGTATAGTCCATGGGGCTGTAAAGAGTCAGACACTACTGAGTGACTTTCACTTTCTCCTGCATTGCAGGCAGGTTCTTCACCATCTGAGTCACCAGGTTAAGGGAATATAAAAAGCAGTTAGACTAAATAATTTTATTTATTCCATTGGTTCTATTCAAACAACTTAATAAAACAAAACTTCTAATATATTTGTACCATAGCATCTCAGTTAAAGGGGCTTCCCAGGTGGTGCTATTGGTAAAGAATCTGCTGCCAAATGCAGGTGACACAGGAGACACGGGTTTGATCCCTGGGTTTGGAAGAGGAAATGGCAACCCATTCCAGTATTCTTACCAGTAAAATTCCATGGACAGAGGAGCCTGGCGGGCTATAGTCTGTGGGGTTGCAAAGAGTCGGACATGACTGAGCAACTGAGCACACACACACATCGCAGTTAAACCAATTCTTTTGCCAAACTTGACGGTCTGTTATTTAAATTCACCAAATGCTCAAGGAAAAAAGTTTCTTGAGAAATGCCCAGCTATGACTATATCAGACATTGCTTCCAAAATGAGTGTCTTTCAAGAGTACCAAATAATTTCAGTTTAACATGATCATTGAATGTCTAATGTTCTCAGGAAAAAAACCAAAGTTGGGAAAAGTAATTAAAACCAGATCCTAAAAACTTAATACATCTGAGGCTCCAGATATTCAAACTTCATATGCTGTGGTTTCCAGTAAAACTAAAATGAGGTAATTTTTTATTCTTATTATGTTCATGACTCTTGCAAAACCAAGCCAGGGTAAAAATGCTTATCGTCTCCTTTTTCTCATTAAATCATTATGTAGTTTTCAATGTCGTATGCCAAAAAGCGAGTTCCCTACCTTCTAAATAACAAGAAATTTCCTGATAAATTTAGGATAATCTAAACATCTCAATTTAATCACGTTTGTTTCAAATCCAGATAAAGAATCGTGAAATTGGCTTATGTATCACTTTCTCCTCCTCCCTCTTTATTTCATCTCTTTTGGAACTTAATAATTAGGCTGGAGGAGGAAAGGAGGAGAAAGATTACCACATGCCCATTAGTGTTAACCTTGAAACCTTGGAAGAGGTAAAAAGAGATCAAAAGTCACAGCATTTCAGTGTGAGCATACAGTCACACATACACATACACACACACCACATACACTCCAAAAGCAGGGAGGAGAGGAGAAAAAAAGGGATGATGAGAAAGAGAAAAAAAAATTTTTTTCACGAACTTGAATAGAACAGCCAATCTTGTGCAACTGATAATTAAATAATTCTGTATTTCCATGCTCCTGTATTCCCCATCTTTTGTTTTCTTTTAGATCACTGAAATCAATATATCAATAAAAGACTACATTTTTAAAAGCTATACCAAACTCAGCTGTATGATCATACAGTTAGCATATAGGTAAACTTTTTCATCTAAAATCTCAGAGCACCTAAAAATAGTATGATTTTCAGGCTTCCAAGAGGGAAAATAAAAAGGCCATGGCAGGAAGCACTGGCTTCCTGATACTTAGCTTCAAACTTTGGTGAGCACTCTCTTTCATTCCAAGAAGCACTTTTAAATGAATCAGTCAGTTCAGTTCAGTCGCTCAGTCATGTCCAACTCTGCGACCCCATGAATCACAGTGCGCCAGGCCTCCCTGTCCATCACCAGCTCCCGGAGTTCACCCAGACTCATGTTCATCTAGTCGGTGATGTCATCCAGCCATCTCATCCTCTGTCGTCCCCTTCTCCTCCTGCCCCCAATCCCTCCCAGCATTAGGGTCTTTCCCAATGAGTCAACTCTTCACATCAGGTGGCCAAAGTATTAGAATTTCAGCTTCAGCATCAGTCCTTCCAATGAACACCCAGGACTGATCTCCTTTAGGATGGACTGGTTGGATCTCCTTGCAATCCAAGGGACTCTCAAGAGTCTCCCCCAACACCACAGCTCAAAAGCATCAATTCTTTGGTGCTCAGCTTTCTTCACAGTCCAGCTCTCACATCGATACATGATATGTCATCACAATAGGGGGTTTTAATACTTCTGAATGATTTATAGTTATTGATCAAATGTAATTGATCACCATAAAGGAAATATAATCCAGTATTAGAAATGTTAATACCTGTTTAATTTTAATAACTTTTACTCTGTTGCCTTGTTAAATACCTTTTGAATGCTTGACTAGATCATATACATGGATAAAGTTTTATGTAAATTCATGTTTAATCCTTAAATGAACTGCAGTACATAAATCATGGTTTAACCTTAGAGGAACCTCTTGGCTTTTTCTTTTCATAGGTTACACACATTATAACCCCTTTCCTTATTGTAGAGTTACAATCTTGCCCTATGCAAGTTGTTGCTCCTCTCTGGGATCTTTGCTTTGAAAAATAGTGTTTGTTCTTTTTACCTTTTTATACAGTTGAATGTACTACTAGGTAGATTTCTTAGAAATTGCTAGAAATTTGGCAACCAGGATCTGAAACTGGGAGAAATTCACATTGTTTGACATTATTGCCTCCTAAAGGAGACTTCTTATTTTTTTTTTCTTTCCCTTCCCTTCTTTTTAAAGGAGACTTCTTATCAATGTTACATTTTCCTGTTCAGTACCATTACACTGTCCCGATACAATGAAGTACACTGAAAATCATTTGAAAACAATTTTTCCCACTAGGTTATGTTGACCATCAACCATTTACAATAGTGGTTCTCTGTTTCTACTCTTCATTTCTGTAAAATTATATTAGTTTGCTGAGAAGGCATAGGACTTTGGACTGTTTAAGCCCTCTGGGCCTTAGTTTCCTCACTTGTAAAATTACAGAGATGGTTTAGATGATTCTAAGATCCCTTCAGCTTCAGAATGGTGAAATTCTATGCTAAAGTCTAGAACACCATTTGACCTGGCACTCTCTGTAGCCCAACAGTTCATATAATGTTTGAACACTCTCCTATTAGCTATGTTAGAACTTCTTGAAATTTTCATTTCAAATTTATGGAAGACAGCTTAACTTCAGGTCTGCCATGCTCTGGTGGACTTTTCAGCTAATATTTGCATTATCTTTCTACATGTGAGATGACTTCTTTTATGTCAATAAGAGTTTGTATTTAAATTATTTTTCTGAGTTTAATCCCAGATTTTCATATTTTCTGGGGTTTCTGAACTCTCAGGATACTTTAAATGGGGTTTCCAATGCATTTAACAGTTTCCACATTCCTAGATTATTAGTTCCGTTTAAAAATGCTATCTTCCACTATTTTACTAATCAGTAACCAGATTTTTTGAATGCTTTATTGACTATGCCAAAGCCTTTGACTGTGTGGATCACAATAAACTGTGGAAAATTCTGAAAGAGATGGGAATACCAGACCATCTGATCTGCCTCTTGAGAAATTTGTATGCAGGTCAGGAAGCAACAGTTAGAACTGGACATGGAACGACTGACTGGTTCCAAATAGGAAAAGGAGTACGTCAAGGCTGTATATT
>NW_011494832.1:511086-515036 GCF_000754665.1 Bison bison bison | reverse complement strand
GATGCTGAAGCTGAAACTCCAGTACTTTGGCCACTTCATGCGAAGAGTTGACTCATTGGAAAAGACTCTGGTGCTGGGAGGGATTGGGGGCAGGAGGAGAAGGGGACGACAGAGGATGAGATGGCTGGATGGCATCACCAACTCGATGGACATGAGTCTCAGTGAACTCCAGGAGTTGGTGATGGACAGGGAGGCCTGGTGTGCTGCGATTCATGGGGTCACAAAGAGTCGGACACGACTGAGCGACTGATCTGATCTGAACCAGATTTTGCCCTAGTTCAATACAAGTATGATATATAATTTCAGTTGTCTTCTTTTAACAGCAAACTGAGATGCTTAATGTTGTGATAAACACCATGTATGGCTTGCTCACAATAACTACTTTATGACTTCCTATCTATCACTCAACACCAAGTCTAGGAAATTTACTTCTCATGAGTTCTTAAATTACCATTTGAGCATACAATCATTTATCTTATCCAATTACTTATCTCATGCTTTCCATCCTGGCAAAGTATACTACCAATTATGTTTGAATAACTTAGTCCCTAATGGTTAAGTACCTGGTATAATTTTTCAGACTCCCCCAGTTTTCATGGTTAGATGATATAACATTTCTTTCTACAGAACATTTCTGTTATATTGATATGAGAAGACTTTTACCACATTGCAGTTCATTATTCTCCAAATAAAATGTCAGCCTATCCCTGTCTATCCTATGAGTCTGACATCTGGAAGGGAGAGAGCAGACAGGAAAACAAGGGAAAGCAAATCCTCTCAATCACCTCAGGCTGTGGAGACCTGACTAAAGGCCGAGTTGATCCTGGCTCAACCAAGATCACATACGTATTATTAGTTTCATTCCGCTTCTTTTTTTTCCTATTGTTACCCACAAAGGTTATTCAATTTGCACTTAATTTTCAATCTTAATTCTTTAACAGCAACAACAAAAAACATAATTGTCTTACCTGGATTCCAAAATCGGTGATTTTATCACACTCAGACACAGAAAGTTCCTTTAATTTTCTATGTCTGGAAAGTGTCATCAAACCCTAAAAATGTTTAATATAAAGATTATTTGATAATACATTAGTATAGAAGGTGTATTTCCAATAAGATAACAACAGTTTATGCAACTAAAAATATTTAGCTTCTGTTTTATATTTCTTTAGACTTAATCATACAATCACTTTGGTTAGGCAACATTATTCAATAAAATTTTCAGGTTATCTCTAATGTTTTACAAAAAGTATTACAAATCCTAGAACCAGAAAACTTCTTATCTTGCCTCCTGTTTTCAGGTAAATGTTACATGAATCAATGTAAAGAAATCTTCAGTTGCCTAAGTTTACAGCTTTATTTTATTTGAAGACACTTCATGTGGCTAATGAATCTATTTATCAATAAATTCTTATTTATGCTTAGCCTAAAATCTGAAAATCTTTAGCTCATTTTATTATATTTAATTGCTTGGAGGGAGAAGAAACACATCTTTAGGTAAAGGCCCATAGACAGATAATTATTCACTAGTAGTTCATTTCTTTTTTCAGGCTAAAAGTTTTGTTTCTTTTTATTTAAAAAAAATAGATTTCACTTTCAGCTCTTCACTTTTTTAATGTGTGGTTTTGTTGGTGCTCAAATGATAAAGAATCTGCCTGCAATTCAGGAGACCCAGGTTCAATCCCTGGGTCAGGGAGATTCCTTGGAAAATACTGGCAACCCACTCCAGTTTTCTTGCCTGGAGAATTCCATGGACAGAGAGGCATGATGGGCTGTAGTCCATGGGGTGGCAAAGAGTCAGACACAACTGAGCAACTCACTTTTGCTTTCACTTTCGTCGGTTGGCCCATTTCTCAGTACCTATTCTCCTAAGCTGGTACAACATTCAGTTAAGGAACTGACTGTTGTGCCTTATAAATGCCATCCTTCTGTTTTGCATTCAGGATCATGTTACTTTTCTATTTCCTGTATATGCTTCCTAGACTATATAGACTAGAGCAGTTTCTCCTCCTTTTATGGTCCCAGAGCTGGCTGGCAGGGGAAAATGCTGGAAATGGTATATGATTTGTCCTTTTCACATTTTATTTTCAGGACTGATTTACCTTTTAATCATAAAAACCACATTTGGACTATAATTGAAAATGGGTCATGCAAGTATTATATGCTGTTTTTTTTTACCGATTTACATATTGGACCTTTCATTTTTCAAAAATAAAATGCATATCAAAGAGAAGAGTACTTGAAATTCTGCTTGATTGAAGTCACTTTTAAATTACAATTTCTCATTTCATTTAACAGTTCTGTACGCCACACAAAAATAAAATGACCCAATTTATTCATTTCATTGCAAATGTGGATTCCTTTCCTAGGAACACATTATATTTTCTGTCTCATTGTTTCAAAACAAAGAATGGGCACTCTGTGAAGCCATCACATGTGGTCTGGGTTCCAGATGTGGATGCTGTTTTATTCATGTTAAAAGAATTGGAATTTAGATACTCTCCCAATAGAAACTAAATTGTTTGAACAAAAATATCAAGTAAGTGATTCAGTTTTTCTATTTGCCCTATGCTTGATAATAGCTAAACATGTTTTATTATTCTATGTGGAATTTGTTTTATGAAACTATCTCTAAATAGTTTCTCTGAAGTTTTCACTTTTTATTGCTTCTATGTAGGCCATGTTAGAAATTTTTTAAATGAACTATAATGAAGTATACTTGCTAAGTATGACATTTAACAGACTATGGACAGATAATTAGAGGCCTTGGCACTGAAATTTATAAATGCTCCAAATTAGAAGGTGTTCTCTGAAGCAAATGATGGTTCCAACATTTTACAGTCTTTCTTTATACCTTAGAAGTCTTGAATCTCAGGTCTAGAGAAAATTCATTCATTCTTAATTTATTATTCATTAGATAAATATTTAATTAGCATGTATTATAAAGCAAAGGAGAAAAGGAAACATATAAACATCTGAATGCAGAGTTCCAAAGAATAGCAAGGAGAGATAAGAAAGCCTTCTTTAGCGATCAATGCAAAGAAATAGAGGAAAACAACAGAATGGGAAAGACTAGGGATCTCTTCAAGAAAATCAGAGATACCAAAGGAACATTTCATGCAAAGATGGGCTCGATAAAGGACAGAAATGGTATGGACCTAACAGAAGCAGAAGATATTAAGAAGAGGTGGCAAGAATACACAGAAGAACTGTACAAAAAAGATCTTCATGACCCAGATAATCACGATGGTGTGATCACTCACCTAGAGCCAGACATTCTGGAATGTGAAGTCAAGTGGGCCTTAGAAAGCATCACTATGAACAAAGCTAGTGGAAGTGATGGAATTCCAGTTGAGCTATTCCAAATCCTGAAAGATGATGCTGTGAAAGTGCTGCACTCAATATGCCAGCAAATTTGGAAAACTCAGCAGTGGCCACAGGACTGGAAAAGGTCCGTTTTCATTCTAATCCCAAAGAAAGGCAATGCCAAAGAATGCTCAAACTACCGCACAATTGCACTCATCTCACACGCTAGTAAAGTAATGCTCAAAATTTTCCAAGCCAGGCTTCAGCAATATGTGAACCATGAACTTCCTGATGTTCAAGCAGGTTTTAGAAAAGGCAGAGAAACCAGAGATCAAATTGCCAACATCCGCTGGATCATGGAAAAAGCAAGAGAGTTCCAGAAAAACCTCTTTCTGCTTTATTGACTATGCCAAAGCCTTTGACTGTGTGGATCACAATAAACTGTGGAAAATTCTGAAAGAGATGGGAATACCAGACCATCTGATCTGCCTTTTGAGAAATTTATATGCAGGTCAGGAAGCAACAGTTAGAACTGGACATGGAACAACAGACTGGTTCGATATAGGAAAAGGAGTTCGTCAAGGCTGTATATTGTCACCCTGTTTATTTAACTTCTATGCAGAGTACATCATGAGAAACGCTGG
>NW_011494832.1:508057-510577 GCF_000754665.1 Bison bison bison | reverse complement strand
GACTGCAAGGAGATCCAACCAGTCCATTCTGAAGGAGATCAGCCCTGGGATTTCTTTTGAAGGAATGATGCTAAAGCTGAAACTCCAGTACTTTGGCCACCTCATGCGAAGAGTTGACTCATTGGAAAAGACTCTGATGCTGGGAAGGATTAGGGGCAAGAGGAGAAGGGGACGACAGAGGATGAGATGGCTGGATGGCATCACTGACTCGATGGACATGAGTCTCAGTGAACTTCGGGAGTTGGTGATGGACAGGGAGGCCTGGCGTGCTGCGATTCATGGGGTTGCAAAGAGTCGGACACGACTGAGCGACTGATCTGATCTGATCTGATATTGATCAGGCTCTGGGATAGAAGCTGGGAGTATAAAAGTCAGTGAGATGCAGTGTCTACCCTCAAGGAGTCCATAGTCTAGCATTGAAGACATACTTAAAATAGATTGCTACAATCCTGTGAAGGTAAATATTGTGCACAGTGATTAAACCAAAGAGGAAAGATGAATCCACTATTTTGGATTACAGAAGATTGGGGGAGAGACATGGGGGAGAGTCATGAGTGGGGAAGTGTAATTTGCCAAGTAAACTACAGAGGGAAGGACATACCAGGCTGAAGGAGCAGAATGCGCAAAAGCATTAAAGTATGAAATAGTATGGTGTATGTATGAAGCTGTATAGTATGGCATGATTAGATTTACATGGATTTTTAAAAAATTATGTGAAAAGCTGGTCAAACAATTTATCTTAAGAAGAAACTGCAAGGTTTTGTTTTTGTTTTGTTTAATCCTTTGTTAATTGTTTGAGGGAGGAGTCCTGGGAGTTGGCTGTGCCAAACTTTTACTTCTGGGAGGGATGGAAAGAGGAAAGTGGGAAGACAAGACAAAAATAAGAAGGAAAGTGGATACTTAAATTTCCAGGGAATTTGTAGTATAATGAAAATGTAAATCCTCCTTCATCTCCTTCAAAAGTAAGCCAAACTCAAGAATGCTTCGCAGGAAAGGTTATGTTTTATTTTGCCAAAACTTAGAAGGGACTGAATTTTGTAATCAGTTAAAATGCAGAGGAAAGCAAATATGTGGTAGCCTGGGGAAGTCACTAGCATTGCAGGTTATATGAGAACACAAGGCCTTAGGAATTCATAGGAATCCTGGGGAGCACTTTTCTCCTCGACAGGCCATGGAATTAAGGGACCAGGAGTCCCTGGTGGAAAATTGGCTTATACTATAGCTCTGATGGCTTCTCAGGTGGCTCAGTGGTAAAGAATCTACCTGCCAATGCAGGAGATGAGGGTTTGACCCCTGGGTCAGGAAGATCCCCTGGAGTAGGAAATGGCAACCCACTGCTGTATTATTTTTAATTTTAATTTTAATTGGAGGATAATTATTCTATAAAATTTTGATGGTTTCTGCCATACATCAACAGAATCAGCCATAGGTCTTCATATGCCCCCTCCTCCCCCAAACTACCTTCCCACCTCTCTCCCCATCCCCCAACTCCAGTATTCTTGCCTGGGAAATCCCATGGACAGAGAAGCCTGGAGGGCTACAGTCCATGGGGTTTCAAAAAGTCAGACATGACTGCACGACTAAACATGCATAGCTCTGGTATCATGTCTATAGAATGGAGTGTCAAGACTTAAGAGTTGAAAGGAAGCAGGCACCACATAATGAGGGCCTTGAGCATTATTCTGGAATGTAGACGTTATCCTATGCAACACTATTAAACAAAACTTTGCCTCTTCAGGGAATAAATGACAATAATGCAAAAAGGAATGAGGATGTGTTTCAAAAGAGGTATAGGGACCACAGAGCAGGGAGTGATTTTAGTTGGAAGGAGGAGGTGTCAGTCTAGAAGAAACTTTCATGGAGGAAGAAGAATTTGAATTAAGCCTTAAAGACTGGGTAAGATTTTGACAAGTAAAGTAATAGGAACAGTGTTTCAGACTGAGAAAGCAGCACGAACAAAGGCTTCATTTGGAAAGTGTGAGTTGTTTGGGAAGTAGTTCAGTCTGGGGTCACTGGGAGTAGTGGGAGGGAATACTGCTCACTGCCAGGAAGCCTTGCGTGTACACCAGACAAAGCCTTTGAAAACTATTCTTTTTTCCCCCCGTTTTGCATCTGGATTGTTTATCTGATACAGATACACATCAGCAATGAACTAGTTACCAAAGGTTGAAATAGTATGTGTGTTTGTGTGCACTTACTATATGACTGAGTCATACTACTCCAGGCTTAGAATATCACTGACGTAAACAGAAAACATACCTCCCCCAACTCTTTATTTTGAAAATATTCAAATTTATAGACAAGTTCAAAAAATGGTATAATGAGTACTTACATATCCTTTATATTTATGTAAGAATATAGTTTTATATGTGTATATGTTGTTGTTGTTGTTGTTCAGTCATTAGGTCCTGTCTGACTCTTTGCGACCCCATGGACTGTAGCCTGCCGGGCTCCTCTGTCCATGGGGGTTTCCAGGCAAGAATACTGGAGTGGGTTGCCGTTTCCTTCTCCAGGAGATCT
>NW_011494832.1:506761-507957 GCF_000754665.1 Bison bison bison | reverse complement strand
TCATATATAATATATATATATTATATATTCATATAATATATATATAAAATCATATGTGTAGCATGAACCATTTGAAAATAAGTTTCTGATATCATGATGCTTTGCCTCTGAATATTCTATGTGCATCCTCCTAGGACATTTCCCTATGTAGCTATATAGTCTTATGTATATATAATATGATACCTAAGATTAACAGGAGTACCATACTATATAATATAGAGTCAGTATTCAGATTATCTTTTTATCCAATCCCCAGAGTTCATGCATTCCATTTGGTTGTCATGTCTCTTTAGCCTTTCTTTTTTTTTCTTTAAATTTTACCTTTCAAGATCCCAGGCCAGCCATTATATAAAATATCCTACATTCTGGATTTTTCTGATTGTTCCTTATGATTGGATTCTAGGTAAACATTTTCTGCAAAACTACTACCTAGGTGCTGTTTCATTAGAACTATATTTTTCCTATTTATTTAATAAATAATCCATGATGTGATCCTTTGAGACCACATGAGTTCCCTGTTTCTCAACATCCTTTCAGTCAATGATTAGAGCATTAATTGATGATCCTTGCCTAAATCAGTTATTTTGTTGGGAGTTGCAGAAATATTGAGTTTTCTGATTCTGTCTTTCCTTCTGAATGTAGAATCCGGTATTCATTTAAACCTTTTTTTCCCCATTATTCTTTTCTTACTCCCTGCTGAATAATTTGGGAAGTACTTTGAATAAAAGATTATTTTAAACAAAACAATTAACTGTCTCACTTAATTTTTTGTGTCACTTATCAACAACCTTTTTTATTGAGATATAATTAAGATATAACATTATATTACTTTCAGGTATACAAAAGAGTGATTCAATATTTGTATATATTGTGAATTGATAATCACAATAAGTCTTTTTAAAATCTGTCACCATATATATTCCAGTTTTTTTCTTGTCATGAGCACTTCTAAGATCTACTCTCTTAGCAATTTTCAGATATACACTGCATTATTATTAACTGTCATAGCAACTGGTCATAGCAGTTGCACTGGTCATAGCAAACACCCTCTTCCAACAACACAAGAGAAGACTTACACATGGACATCACCAGATGGTCAACACCGAAATTAGACTGATTGTATTCTTTGCAGCCAAAGATGGAGAAGCTCTATACAGTCAGCAAAAACAAGACCAGGAGCTGACTGTGGCTCAGAT
>NW_011494832.1:501552-505008 GCF_000754665.1 Bison bison bison | reverse complement strand
ACATTACTTTGCCAACAATGGTCTGTCTAGTCAAGGCTATGGTTTTTCCAGTGGTCATGTATGGATGTGAGAGTTGGACTGTGAAGAGAGCTGAGTGCCAAAGAATTGATGCTTTTGAACTGTGGTGTTGGAGAAGACTATTGAGAGTCCCTTGGACTGCAAGGGGATACAACCAGTCCATTCTAAAGGAGATCAGCCCTGGGATGTCTTTGGAAGGAATGATGCTAAAGCTGAAGCTCCAGTACTTTGGCCACCTCATGCGAAGAGTTGACTCATTGGAAAAGACTCTGATTCTGGGAGGGATTGGGGGCAGGAGGAGAAGGGACGACAGAGGATGAGATGGCTGGATGGCATCACTGACTCGATGGACACGAGTTTGAGTGAACTCTGTGAGTTGGTGATGGACAGGGAGGCCTGGCATGCTACAATTCATGGGGTCACAAAGAGTCAGATACAACTGAGCTACTGAACTGAATTAACTGTAATCACCATGCTGTATATTATACCCCATGACTTATTTATTTTATAACTAAAAGCTTATACCTTTTGTCCCCCTTCACCCATTTTGCCCTCAACCTTAACCCCACCTCTGCCAATTACCAGTCTGTTTTCTGCATCTATGATGTTTTTTAAGATTCCACATATAACTGAGATCATGTGATATTCATCTTTCTCTGTCTGACATTTCACTTGGCATCAAACCCTAAAGATCCATCCATATTGTCACAAACGGCAAGATTTCCTTCTTTTTTGTGGCTAAATATACATACACACACACACACACACACACACACATATATATAGACCACATTTTCTCTTTTTTTTAATTTTATTTTTAAACTTTACAATATTGTATTAGTTTTGCCAAATATCGAAATGAATCCACCATAGGTATACCTGTGTTCCCCATCCTGAACCCTCCCCCCTCCTCCCTCCCCATACCCTCCCTCTGGGTTGTCCCAGTGCATCAGCCCCAAGCATCCAGTATCGTGCATCGAACCTGGACTGGCGACTCGTTTCATACATGATATTATACATGTTTCAATGCCATTCTCCCAAATCTCCCCACCCTCTCCCACAGATTCCATAAGACTGTTTTATACATCAGTGTCTCTTTTGTTGTCTCGTACACAGGGTTATTGTTACCATCTTTCTAAATTCCATATATATGTGTTAGTATACTGTATTGGTGTTTTTCCTTCTGGCTTACTTCACTCTGTATAATAGGTTCCAGTTTCATCCATCTCATTAGGACTGATTCAAATGTATTCTTTTTAATGGCTGAGTAATACTCCATTGTGTATATGTACCACTGCTTTCTTATCCATTCATCTGCTGATGGACATCTAGGTTGCTTCCATGGCCTGGCTATTATAAACAGTGCTGCGATGAACATTGGGGTACACATGTCTCTTTCCCTTCTGGTTTCCTCAGTGTGTATGCCAGCAGTGGGATTGCTGGATCATAAGGCAGTTCTATTTCCAGTTTTTTAAGGAATCTCCACACTGTTCTCCATAGTGGCTGTACTAGTTTGCATTCCCACCAACAGTGTAAGAGGGTTCCCTTTTCTCCACACCCTCTCCAGCATTTATTGCTTGTAGACTTTTGGATCGCAGCCATTCTGACTGGTGTGAAATGGTACCTCATAGTGGTTTTGATTTGCATTTCTCTGATAATGATGATGTTGAGCATCTTTTCATGTGTTTGTTAGCCATCTGTATGTCTTCTTTGGAGAAATGTCTATTTAGTTCTTTGGCCCATTTTTTGGATTGGGTCTTTATTTTTCTGGAGTTGAGCTGTAGGAGTTGCTTGTATATTTTTGAGATTAGTTGTTTGTCAGTTGCTTCATTTGCTATTATTTTCTCCCATTCTGAAGGCTGCCTTTTCATCTTGCTAATAGTTTCCTTTGTTGTGCAGAAGCTTTTAAGTTTAATTAGGTCCCATTTGTTTATTTTTGCTTTTATTTCCAATATTCTGGGAGGTGGGTCATAGAGGATCCTGCTGTGATGTATGTCGGAGAGTGTTTTGCCTATGTTCTCCTCTAGGAGTTTTATAGTTTCTGGTCTTATGTTTAGATCTTTAATCCATTTGAGTTTATTTTTGTGTAAGGTGTTAGAAAGTGTTCTAGTTTCATTCTTTTACAAGTGGTTGACCAGTTTTCCCAGTACCACTTGTTAAAGAGATTGTCTTTAATCCATTGTATATTCTTGCCTCCTTTGTCAAAGATAAGGTGTCCATATGTGTGTGGATTTATCTCTGGGCTTTCTATTTTGTTCCATTGATCTATGTTTCTGTCTTTGTGCCAGTAGCATACTGTCTTGATAATTGTGGCTTTGTAGTAGAGCCTGAAGTCAGGTAGGTTGATTCCTCCAGTTCCATTCTTCTTTCTCAAGATCGCTTTGGCTATTCGAGGTTTTTTGTATTTCCATACAAATTGTGAAATTATTTGTTCTAGCTCTGTGAAGAATACCGTTGGTAGCTTGATAGGGATTGCATTGAATGTATAAATTGCTTTGGGTAGTATACTCATTTTCACTATATTGATTCTTCCAATCCATGAACATGGTATATTTCTCCATCTATTAGTGTCCTCTTTGATTTCTTTCACCAGTGTTTTATAGTTTTCTATATGTAGATGTTTAGTTTCTTTAGGTAGATATATTCCTAAGTATTTTATTCTTTCCATTGCAATGGTGAATGGAATTGTATCCTTAATTTCTCTTTCTGTTTTCTCATTATTAGTGTATAGGAATGCAAGGGATTTCTGTGTGTTGATTTTATATCCTGCAACTTTACTATAATCATTGATTAGTTCTAGTAATTTTCTGGTGGAGTCTTTAGGGTTTTCTATGTAGAGGATCATGTCATCTGCAAATAGTGAGAGTTTTACTTCTTCTTTTCCAATTTGGATTCCTTTTATTTCTTTTTCTGCTCTGATTGCTGTGGCCAAAACTTCCAAAACTATGTTGAATAGTAATGGTGAAAGTGGGCACCCTTGTCTTGTTCCTGACTTTAGAGAAAATGCTTTCAATTTTTCACCATTGAGGATAATGTTTGCTGTGGTTTTGTCATATATAGCTTTTATTATGTTGAGGTATATTCCTTCTGTTCCTGCTTTCTGGAGGGTTCTTATCATAAATGGATGTTGAATTTTGTCAAAGGCTTTCTCTGCATCTATTGAGATAATCATATGGTTTTTATTTTTCAATTTGTTAATGTGGTGTATTACACTGATTGATTTGCGGATATTGAAGAATCCTTGCATCCCTGGGATAAAGCCCACTTGGTCATGGTGTATGATCTTTTTAATGTGTTGTTGGATTCTGATTGCTAGAATTTTGTTAAGGACTTTTGCATCTATGTTCATCAGTGATATGGGCCTGTAGTTTTCTTTTTTTGTGGGATCTTTGTCAGGTTTTGGTATTAGGGTGATGGTGGCCTCATAGAATGAGTTTG
>NW_011494832.1:496200-499112 GCF_000754665.1 Bison bison bison | reverse complement strand
ATATTGACTCTCTTTTATTTCTTCTAGGTCCTTGTTAAACCTTTCTTGCATCTTCTCAATCTTTGTCTCCAAGCTATTTATCTGTGATTCCATTTTGATTTCAAGATTTTGGATCAATTTCACTATCATTATTCGGAATTCTTTATCAGGTAGATTCCCTATCTCTTCCTCTTTTGTTTGGTTTGGTGGGTATTTATCCTGTTCCTTTATCTGCTGGGTATTCCTCTGTCTCTTCATCTTGTTTAAATTGCTGAGTTTGGGGTGTCCTTTTTGTATTCTGGCAGTTTGTGGAGTTCTCTTTATTGTGGCGTTTCCTCGTTCTGTGTGGTTTTGTACAGGAGGCTTGTCAAGGTTTCTTGGTTAGGGAAGCTTGTGTTGGTGTTCTGGTGGGTGGAGCTGTATTTCTTCTCTCTCCTTTCGAAGACTTGGGTTGCTTTTCTGGGTGCCTGATGTCCTCTGTGGGCATTCAGAAGTTGTTTTGTGGAATTTACACGGCGTTTAAATGTTCTTTTGATGAATTTGTGGGGGAGAAAGTGTTCTCCCTGTCCTACTCCTCCGCCATCTTAGCTCCTCCTCGACCACATGTTCTTTATCCATTCATCCATCAGTGGACACTTAGGTTGCTCCCACATTTTGGCTATTGTAAATAAATAGCCAAATATTGTAAATAATGCTGCAATGAACAGGGGGGTACATATATCTTTCTAAATTACTGTTTTCATTTCCTTTGGATCAATACCCAGAAATAGAATGCTAGATCATATGATAGTTCCTTTTTTAATTTTTTAAGGATCCTCCATACTGTTTTCCATAGTGGCTACTCCAATTTACATTCCCATCAACAGTGCACAAACGGCCCATTTTCTCCGCATTTTCACCAACACTTGTTTTTTCTTATCTTTTTGATAATATCTATTTTAACAGGCAAACAATGTTTTAATTTTCCCACATTCCTGTTAAGTGAAGTTAAACTTATGAAGTTACAAAAAGTTCATAAACTTATGAAGTTGCAAAACGAAGTTACACTTTTGCTTAGTGTAATTATGTTATTTGTTGGCAAAAGATGACACATTGAAGAAAACAAAAAACATCAATATTTTGCCCCATTATAAGACTGTAAACATTTGGTCATAATTTTAAAAGAACCAAGTTTTATATATGAAATTGAACTATATGAAACCTTGTTAATCAGTTTCACAATCTGAAAGATTTAGTCTTTACAACTTGGATGTGGCTTTTTTTCCTGAGAGACGGGGCTTTCAGAAAAAGTCTAGGCATTATAGAATACTAACATTAGAATAAAACATAATGTAATTTATCTGATAGCCACATTGCCACAAACCACCCTTGTTTATAGTATGTTTCAGTTTGGAAACTGTCAGCAGTTTAATAAGGCACACCAGAACAGTAAATGCTGCTGCTGCTGCTAAGTCGCTTCAGTTGTGTCTGACTCTATGTGACCCCATAGACAGCAGAATTTTATAATCTGTTCTGCTTTGATTAAAGAAAATCTCTAGAAAAAATTTATATAAAATTACATAAGATTGCATAGTTTGTCCAACTTTTAATTCATTTTTTCTTGAATATTCTTCATAAGTATAGCTTGTAGACTTTCAAGATTAAAACACTAATACAAGCCTCTCTTCCATAGTTATGAGATAAGCCTTTATAAAGGTATGATGAAAATATGACAAATGATAAATAACTACATTATTACAAGGAGTTCATACAAGTTGGCAGAAATATTGAAACCCCCAATATATAAATGACTAAAGAATATAAACATAAAATTCACATAAGAAAAAATACAATCACAATGATAAATATAGGGGGAAATTATATTGCTAGAATTTTTTAAATGCAAAATCAAATAGCAATAAAGTTATAATGTATATCTATTTTTTGTTGAAATTAAAACAGCCAATATTGGTGAATGAGTATAAGGCCAGCCTACTTATTTTTTTAGTTGATGGCAATAAAAATTATTACAATGTATTGGGAAAGCAAGTGACCAAAACAACAATAAAATATCCTGTTTAAAGAAGGGAAGATTTGAGGGGGAGAAAGGTTAGTAAAAACTTTGGGGCAGGTTTCTGGTCTTGTTCCTGTTTCTATACTGAAACCTAGAATTACTGCCTTAAATATAGTAGGGACTAGAAAATTAAGTACCAAAAGAAGGAGGAAAAAAGAATGAGTGAATAAGTAAATAAAATGTCTCAATATGAAAAGTAATTTAGAATAACTGGGGGAAAAAAACCAATACATGGGTGCATTATTAAATTCTTATATATATCAACAAAGAATTATATAAAGTATTAACACCATGCATATTTCCTTTACAAGACCCACAACAGTTCTAGAGAGTTTACTGTCTGTTCCAAATAAACTGTAACAGCACAAAAACACCAATATTCAAGCAAAATATTAAGCTTTGTATGTTAACATACACAAGAATGTATGTATATGAACAATTTTGTTTAACAGAAATTAATATATCCTTCTCTGTCTTCATGTTACTTGGTCCATCTGTGAAGTTCAGTCTTGCTTTCTGAAACATCACTTCCCTTAGTTCCCATGACATCACTCTGAACTCTTTCCTTATCTACTGCTCTGGATGTTCATTTTCAGCTTTCTTTGTGGCTTTATCTTCCAAATCCACCCAGTAAGTATCCGAGTTCCCTGGAGCTTTGAAGTTGACCTCTCTTCTTCATATGTCTCTCATCCATAACTTCAGGCACCTCAGCCTTCTCTACAGCTGGCCCAGGATCTCTCTTCTGAGCTCTAGAGTTTTTAAATTAAACACCTGAATGTGCTATAAGCATCTGAAATTTAGCACTGTTACTTTCAAAGGACTAGTATTCAAACTGGAAACCACAGTGTTTAATGAGTTCTTCCTACTGTTTCTTCTGGTT
>NW_011494832.1:495769-496100 GCF_000754665.1 Bison bison bison | reverse complement strand
AAACCTTGTTAATCAGTTTCACAATCTGAAAGATTTAGTCTTTACAACTTGGATGTGGCTTTTTTTTCTGAGAGACGGGGCTTTCAGAAAAAGTCTAGGCATTATAGAATACTAACATTAGAATACAGGGCTTTCAGAAAAAGTCTAGGCATTATAGAATACTAACATTAGAATAAAACATAATGTAATTTATCTGATAGCCACATTGCCACAAACCACCCTTGTTTATAGCATGTTTCAGTTTGGAAACTGTCAGCAGTTTAATAAGGCACACCAGAACAGTAAATGCTGCTGCTGCTGCTAAGTCGCTTCAGTTGTGTCTGACTCTATG
>NW_011494832.1:482694-495596 GCF_000754665.1 Bison bison bison | reverse complement strand
TTCAGTTCAGTTCAGTCACTCAGTCGTGTCCGACTCTTTGCGACCCCATGAACTGTAGCACGCCAGGCCTCCCTGTCCATCACCTACTCCCGGAGTTCACTCAAACTCACGTCCATTGAGTCGGTGTATATAGTACTGTGTATATGTTAATCCCAAACTCCTAGTTTATCACCCTCTACCCTGCTATCCCTTTTGGTAACGGTAGTTTGTTTTCCATGTATGACTCTCTCTATAGCACCTAGATTTCTGGGAAATCTAGAAATATAATCCATACAATTTAGGATATTTAATATCTGATTACAGGATGTTGGAAAACACATCCTAAGAAATAAGGTGGAATTTGGTACACAAGAGTCTAGGATGACTGACAATTTTGATATAATTATTGGAGGTGTGAAAAGTGAAGTCGTTCAATCATGTCCAACTCTTTGTGACCCCATGGACTGTAGCCTAGCCTCTAAATATCTCTTACTCATCCTCTTAAATAGATCTTCCTTACTGTTATGTCTCTGTACACAAATCGTTTTGAGTCCTACTCTGAGTTTTGCATTGGCTCCCTTTGTATATAGCACATAGTCTGATTTGCTTTGCAAGGCACCCGAGGCCATATTCATTCTATCCTCCACCTCTTTCTCCAGCCTCATCTCCTGCCACATCCTCTATCTCAGGCCATGCTCTGACAATACAAAGGCACCTGTGGATCCCCAACTCATAACCCTCTCTCATATCTCCATGCCTTCCTCCCTGCTTCTTCCTTCACTAGAATGCTCTTCTTTTCTTCAACTTACAAACACCTACTAAAGCTCTTAGCTGCACCTCAAAAACTGAAGCCCATCTCCTGACTCCACCACAGAGACAACAGAGACAGAAGTACTTACCTTCCAAGTCATTCTTGCTGCCAAGATGCAGTGCAGTGCACATAACTCCATAACAGCAAATATACCTCATTATGTCATAGGTCTGATAAATTATTGCTAGTTTACCATGTGCCATATACTTACGTTGGAGAAGGCGATGGCACCCCACTCCAGTGCTCTTGCCTGGAAAATCCCATGGACAGAGGAGCCTGGTAGACTGCAGTCCATGGGGTCACTAAGAGTCAGACATGACTGAGCGATTTCACTTTCACTTTTCACTCTCATGTGTTGGAGAAGGAAATGGCAACCCGCCTCAGTGTTCTTGCCTGGAGAATCCCAGGGATGGGGGAGACTGGTGGGCTGCCATCTATGGTGTCTCACAGAGTCGAACACGACTGAAGCGACTTAGCAGCAGCAGCAGCAGCAGCAGCAGCAGTCCTTTCTTGGACTGGATAGTCCTGGGTCTTCCCAGATGGCTCAGACAGTAAGAGTCTACCTGCAATGCAGGAGACCTGGGTTCGATCCCTGGGTCGAGAAGATCCCCTGGAGAAGGAAATGGCAACCCACTCCAGTGTTCTTGCCTGGAGAATCCCAGGGATTGGGGGAGCCTGGTGGGCTGCCATCTATGGGGTCGCACAGAATCAGACACGACGGAAGTGACTTAGCAGCAGCAGCAGCATATACTTAGGTTAAGCAGTTTACAAGTCTTCACAACACTATGAGGGAAGTAATATTATAACTACTGCATTAAAGAGAAGGTAATGGAGGCACAGAGAGGTTAAGTAACTTGCTTGAGCTCTCATAGTGTAGTGACAACTGTGAGGATGTAAAGCCACGCTCTGAATTCCTGCTTTTAGTAATTTTTAGCCATGTAGTACTGTTACTCTTGGTGGTATTCTTTTCCCACTAGGCTATACCTTGAGACCAGGAGTGTGTCTATAAGTTTAGTACTCCTAGACGCTTTCATAGCCTTTGACACACAGCTGACAATGAGTAAGTATTTGTGAATGAATGAGTAGTCTATTTATAAAATTATCTATTTTTATGAACCCAATTTTCTCTTATCTTGCTAGTATACTGTCGTAATTCTTGAGTGGAATCTATTTCCCTCTGTAATTGTGCAGCTTCTCTGGTGGCTCAGATGGTAAAGAATATGCCTGCAATGGGGAGACCTGAGTTCAATCTCTGGGTTGGAAAGATCCCCTGGAGAAGGGAATGGCAACCCACTCCAATATTCTTGCCTGGAAAATCCCATCAACAGAGGAGCCTGGCAGGCTACAGTCCATGGGGTTGCAAAGAGTTGGACACAACTGAGCGACTAACAGTTTTGTAATTGTGTGAATCATTGTTTACATTTCATATGTTTCTTTCTGAAGCAGTCACTGTATTCAGTACTGCTTCAGTTCAGTTCAGTTCAGTCACTCAGTCGTGTCCAACTCTTTGCAACCCCATGAATCGCAGCATGCCAGGCCTCCCTGTCTATCACCAACTCCCGGAGTTCACTGAGACTCACGTCCATCGAGTCAGTGATGCCATCCAGCCATCTCATCCTCTGTCATCCCCTTCTCCTCCACATTCTTTTAGGAATAAAGAACAAAACTCTTATCTGAAAATACGTTTTATCTCGATTAACACATCCTCTTTCTAAAATCACTGATAACACTATCTTGTACAATGTCCATGAAAATATATCTTTAACCTCAAAAGTGATCTTTTACACTCTGGTTAGCAATTACAATTTTGTAAAAATAATTTGCCTTTTCTTTTTAATTATTTTTATTTCTATTTACTTGATTATTAGTATGGATTTTGTAACGATACTTTTTAAAATGTGCAAACCTTTCCAATCTAATTTACCAACCTACAAGTCTAAAGGAAAGCAGGCTTTGGTCAATACACAGAAATAGGTCCTCTATATGTTTGTGGAGGGAAAGAAAATAAGCATCTCTGTTTCCTGGAAATAGAGTAAGTCACCTTGGGTCTACTTGCCTCCTACCTGGTAGAGGTTGAGAGGAAAGTTATATCAACCAAAGATTCTCCTGGAGGGAAGTGACAAGCTCACGTTGGTCACTTCTTTTTTGCCATGATTTTAATAGGCATTTTTCTGGAAACAGGAGAAAATTGACTGGAAGCTCTATGAGGAAAACCACTGTTGCTAGTGATGGGACCAGCAGATTTATATAAGGCCGCTGGCTGTGAAAAGCAGCCTAGAATGGACTAAAGAAAAGTCCAGCTCCATAGGAAAAAGTTCAATAGGGCAAACTTCTTATGTGTGTGTTTTTTTTGTTTGTTTTTTTTTTAATCCAAGGCAAATCCATTTATCTCTGAGTTATTCTGCTTTCTGCTTTCTTTTAACTCCCCTTCTTTCTGTTGCTTAAATCTCAAGTAATTTCCTGTGCTTCCCGCTTTAGGAGTTGTGGTGCACTAAACCTCAGCCTTTATTTGTGCTTGTGTTCCATGCAGATGGGTGGTCTCTTGAAAGCATATCATCAGGTTAAGACGTGCAGCTGTAAGCATTCCCATTCTAGCTCAGATCATAGCTAAGAAGATGTGGCAGCTTGAAAATCTTGTGTTTGGTTTAGAGAAAGAAAATGGTACCAGATCCATTCATTCCCTTACTCACTACTCACTGATCAAATATTTTACACACCTTTTATGTATTAGGTGTTATGCTGGGCATCCCAAAGATGGGACAATCCATCTTCTACCCTGAAGAGTCTTACAATGTTGTAAGGAGGCAGGCATGGAAAAAAAATATTAAAATACATTGAGTGACTCAAAAATATATTGAGCTGATTGCTTTATTGGAGACATTAGCAAGGACAGTGGAAATACAAGGTGGGGAGATCCTAAGCTTTGCCTGGGAATTGCCCAGGAATTCCAGGGGAGCTTCACACAGCTGAAACTTGAGGGATGAGCAAGAAGTTAGCAGATAGACAAGAAGAAAGGGTGTTTCAGACAGAATTACTCACAGAAGTGAGAAGAAAAGAAGAGCAAGACATGTCTGAGGAGCTGTAGGAGAATCAGTTCTGTGTCTCTGGAGCTAAAAATGAAGGTGGAAGTTATCTGGAAGTGAGGCTGCACAGATGGGCAGGAACCACCTTAGGAAGTCTTGGTCCCCCAAACTAGATTGTTTAGATTTTATACTGAAAGCAATGGAGATCTCCTGACAATATATGAGCAAAGAAGTGAAAGACTCAGATTTGCATGCTGGAAGATCACACTGCAGCAGAGTGAAGAATGGATTGAGGACAGTGATGCTTAAGGCAAAGAGGTTAGTAAGAAGAATGATGCTTGAACTGTGGCAGTGGCAGCAGGGATGGAGAGGAGGCAGGGGGACAGAACTGAGAGAAGTTTAGACTACACTAATTATTGTTAAAGACCTCACGCTGGCTTCTTTCTATTCTTATATATTACTTAGTCTTAGAGATTTTTTTTTTCTAGATCTGAAATGATCTTATTTACAGTTAAACTTAATATGGAAAACATGCCAATATTCAATACAGTTCAGTTCAGTTCAGTCATATAGTCGTGTCTGACTCTCTGCTTCCCCATGGACTGCAGCACGGCAAGCTTCTCTATCACCAATTCCCGGAGCTTGCTCAAACTCGTGTCCATCGAGTCGGTGATGCCATCCATCCATCTCATCTTCTGTTGTCCCCTTCTCGTCCTGCCTTCAGTCTTTTCCAGCATCAGGGTCTTTTCCAAAGAGTCAGCTCTTTGCATCAGGCAGCCGAAGTATGGAGCTTCGGCTTTAGCATCAGCCCTTCCAATGAATATTCAGGACTGGTTTCCTTTAGGATTGATTGGTTCTATCTCCTTGCAGTCCAAGGGACTCTCAAGAGTCTTCTCCAACACCACAGTTCAAAGCATCAATTCTTCAGAACTCAGCTTTCTTTATAGTCCAACTCTCACATCCATACATGACTACTGGAAAAACCATAGCTTTGACTAGATGGACCTTTGTCAGCAAAGAAATGTCTCTGCTTTTTAATATGCTGTCTAGGTTGGTCATAGCTTTTCTTCCAAGGAGCATCTTTTAATTTCATGGCTGCAGTCACCATCTGCAGTGATTTTGGAGCCAAAATAAATAAAGCCTGTCACTGCTTCCATTGTTTCCCCATCTATTTGCCATGAAGTGATGGGACCAGATGCCATGATCTTCGTTTTTTGAATGGTGAGTTTTAAGCCGGTTTTTTCACTCTCCTCTTTCACTTTCATCAAGAGGCTCTTTATTTCCTTTTCACTTTCTGCAGAGTGGTGACATCTGCATATTTGAGGTTGTTGATATTTCTCCCGGCAATCCTAATTCCAGCTTTGTGCTAATCCAGCCTGGCATTTTGCCTGATGTACTCTGCATACAAGTTAAATAAGCAAGGTGACAATATACAGCAAATTCCTTTCCAATTTGGAACCGGTCCATTGTTCCATGTCCAGTTCTAACTGTTGCTTCTTGACCTCTTTATGGATTTCTCAGGAGGTAGTCTGGTATAGCCATCTCTTGAAGAATTTTCCACACTTTGTTGTGATCCACACAGTCAAAGGCTTTAGCATAGTCAATGAAGAAGTAGATGTTTTTCTGGAATTCTCTTGCCTTTTTTTATGATTCAATGGATGTTGGCAATTTGATCTTTGATTCCTCTGTCTTTTCTAAATCCAGCTTTAACCTCTGGAAGTTCATGGTTACTTACTATTGAAGCCTAGCTTGGGGACTTTTGAGCATTACTTTGCTAGCATGTGAGATGAGTGCAATTGTGTGGTCATTTGAACATTCTTTGGCACTGCCTTTCTTTGGGATTGGAATTAAAACTGACCTTTTCCAGTCCTGTGGTCGCTGCTGAGTTTTCTGAATTTGCTGGCATATTGAGTGCAGCACTTTCACACCATCATCTTTTAGGGTTTGAAATAGTTCAGATGGAATTCCATCACCTCCACTAGCTTTGTTCGTAGTGATGCTTCCTGAGACCCACTTGACTTTGCACTCCAGGATGTCTGGCTCTAGGTGAGTGATCACAGCATCATGATTATCTGGGTTTTTAAGATCTTTTTTGTACAGTTCTTCTGTGTATTATTGTCACCTATTCTTAATATCTTCTTCTTCTGTTAGGTCCATACCTATCCTTTATTGTGCCTTTATTGTTTCTATCCTTTATTGTGCTCATCTTTGCATGAAATGTTTTCTTGGTATCTCTAATTTTCTTGAAGAGATCTCTAGTCTTTCCCATTCTGTTGTTTTCCTCTACTTCATTGCATTGTTCACTTAGGAAGGCTTTCTTCTCCTTGCTATTCTTTGGAACTCTGCATTCAGATACTTATATCTTTCCTTTTCTCCTTTGCCATTTGCTTCTCTTCTTTTCATAGCTGTTTGTAAGGCCTCCTTAGACAACCATTTTGCCTTTTTGCATTTCTTTTTCTTGGGGATAGTTTTGATCACCATCTCTGTACAACATTATGAACCTTCATCCATAGTTCATCAGGCACTCTGTCTATCAAATCTAATCCCTTGAATCTATTTGTCACTTCCGCTGTATAATCATAAGGGATTTGATTTAGGTCATACCTGAATGGTGTAGCGGTTTTCCCTACTTTCTTCAATTTAAGTCTGAATTTGGCAATGAGGAGTTCTTGATCTGAGCCACAGTCAGCTCCTGGTCTTGTTTTTGCTGACTGTATAGAGCTTCTCCTTCTTTGGCTGCAAAGAATATAATCAATCTGATTTTGGTATTGACCATTGATAATGTCTATGTGTAGAGTCGTCTCTTGTGTAGGGTGTTTGCTATGACCAGTGTGTTCTCTTGGCAAAACTCTGTTAGCCTTTGCCTTGCTTCATTTTGTTCACCAAGGTCAAACTTGCCTGCTACCCCAGGTATCTCGACTTCCTACTTTTGCATTCCAGTCCCCTATGATGAAAAGGACATGTTTCTTTTGGTTTTAGTTCTAGACGGTCTTGTAGATCATCATAGAACTGTTCAACTTCAGCTTCTTCAGCAATAGTGGTTGGGGCATAGACTTGGATTACTGTGATGTTGTATGGTTTGCCTTGGAAACAAACAGAAATCATTCTGTTGTTTTTGAGATTGCACCCAAGTACTGCATTTCAGACTCTTGTTGACTATGAGGGCTATTCCATTTCTTCTAAGGGTTTCTTTCCCATTGTAGTAGATATAATGGTCATCTGAATTAAATTCCCCCATTCCAGTCCATTTTAGTTCACTGATTCCTAAAATGTCAATGTTCACTCTTGCCATCTCCTGTTTGACCACTTCTAATTTATCTTGATACATGGACCTAACATTCCAGGTTTGTATGCAATATTGTTCTTTACAGCATCAAGCTTTACTTCCATCACTAGTCACATCCACAACTGGGCGTTGTTTTCTCTCTGGCTCAACCTCTTCATTCTTTCTGGAGCTATTTCTCTTTATTTCTGAGCCTTTCCCTCAACACCTGTTACTTTTCCTGCATTACTTAACTTTCTTTGAGGTAGGGCCTCCATCCACCCAAATTCAGATTTGGAATCATTCTTATCCTCTTGACCTCTAGGCCCTTATCTTCCCCATCTAGTCAGTCACCAAATTCTTTCAGTTTTACCTCCTAAGTAGTCTTGATGGTGTTCTTTCCACACTACTACTCTGACCTAGTTAAAAAATGCATCTCTTTCTTTAACTACTGAAATAACTCCCACTACTTTCCCCTCCAATCTATCCTCCAGAGAATTTGTTGTTGTTCAGTTGCTAAGTTGTATCTGACTCTTTGTGACCCCATGGACTGCAGTATGCCAGGCTTCCCTGTCCTTCACTCTCTCCCAGAGTTTGCTCAAACTCATGTCCATTGAATCAGTAATGCCATCCAACCATCCTATCCTCTGTTCTATGATGACCTACAAAACCTTCTAGAACTAACACCAAAAGAAACATGTCTTTCTTTGTGGCCAAAGTATTGGAGCTTCAGCTTTAGCATCAGTCCTTCCAATGAATATTCAGGGTTGATTTCCTTTAGTATTTATTGGTTTCATCTCCTTGCAGTTCAAGGGACTGTCAAGAGTCTTCTCCAGCACCACAGTTCAAAAGCATTCATTCTTCAGCATTAATTCTTCTTTATGGTACAGCTCTCACATCCATACATGACTACTGGAAAAACTATACAACTGACTGGACCTTTGCCAACAAAGTGATGTCTCTGCTTTTTAATATGCTGTGTATGGGATTCCCTGGTGGCTCAGAGAGTAAAGCGTCTGCCTGCAATGTGGGAGACCCGGGTTCGATCCCTGGGCGGGAAGATCCCCTGGAGAAGGAAATGGCAACCAACTTCAGTATTCTTGCCTGGAGAATCCCACGGACAGAGGAGCCTGGCGGGCTACAGTCCACGGAGTTGCAAAGAGTCGGACATGACTGAGCAACTTCACTTTCACTATGTTTGTCAAAGCTTTTCTTCCAAGGAGCAAGTGTCTTTTAATTTCATGGCTGCAGTCACCATCTGCAATGGTTTTGGAGCCCAAGCAAATAGAATAACCCAGATAATCTAAAATGGGAGGCTGACCATGACTGTGACTCCCCTTCTAGGTGCTACTTCATCATTGATTCAAGTCTAGACTCCTTGGCATAGCGTGACATTCCATTGGTAACATCTCCTTTTCACAGCATATTCTAGCAGTACTAAGCTGCATAAAGTTCCCTGAGTAAGCAAGCATAGGCATGCTTTTGTGTTAGACTGGCTGAGTTAATAGATCCCTTTCTTTGCATCCTCTATCACTCCATCTTCCATACCATATTTAAATGAGTCACACTTACTCTTCCAAATCAGGCTGCAGGGAACAAATCTTACTCATATTTGGTATTGTAGAGCTCAGCATTTGTTCCTTAATTCAGTGAATATTTATCAAGCATCTACTACCCTCAGGATTCTGAGAAAACAGCAGTGAACAAAATTAAGTCTCAGCCTCATGGGTGTTATATTCTCGTGAGGGGACGCCGGGAGATGGCCTACACAATGGACACTTAGGGTGAACATTTTTCTAGTGCTGATGGTGAAAAATTTTGAAAATCAGGCAAATGAAAGAGTCTTCTTAAACCACTGTCTAAGCATATGTCTGGAACATAGCTCTGACTCATTTTTCCTTTAAACAAGTATGGGTGGTGACTAAGACAACCTAAGCAACAGATTTAACTGTCCTAACTGGGGATCCTGTGGTCTTCAGTAAATGATAATTCTCCTAACTAGCAGAAAACATGTTCCCATGTATGTGGAAATATAACCTTATATTCAAACAACCCTCTGGGGTAATAAGGAATGAATAACATCCTGCTGAATTAGACATTAAGAAAAGGCTATAGAAAATTAAAGATTTTTAAAGATACCATAAAATATCATCATATTAGTAAGCTATTTCCTTCACTTACAAACCCTATTCTCTTTATATTGGAAGATGAAAATTGATATCCTTCCTCTTTCTGTAAAATATGCTTATTAGACAACTTCCTAAACAATTTTTATTCTTGGATGATGTAATAGATTAGTCACTATTTTTCTAAAAAGGAATGGCTTAAGACAATAAAATTATTAAAAGGAATGTATAAAGTTTGAAGTAACTGTTCTCTTCCTTGCTGTCCCCATTTAAATTAGTTTTCTCAGTTAAATATATTGCTTGATTTCTAAATGTCTATAGTTTTTTCTTTGCTGATTAACTTCCTCATGAGCATCCATGATTTTCCAAACATAAAAGCCCATTACCCATGCAACCTTAAAGAGCTCTTCTACCTTCGAGTAGTAAATTTCACTGATTTCCCTGCTTATTTCTAGAGCTCTTCTACATCTCTGTATAGCTGTCTTACAGGTGACTCAAACTAAACATGCCTATTTCCCCAACCTGTAGCAATCCTTCTCCTCCCACTGTGGAAAGGACACAGCTCAGTAAGGGATACCACCAGTTATACAGCCACTCAAGCCAAAAATCTGGCATTGTCCTTGATTTTCTCCTTCTCTTCCTTACCTCCATATTCATTCTGTCTCTAGTTCCCATTGATTCTTTCTCCAAATGTCTCTCAAATCTGCTGTGTCAGCCTTACTACCATCTCCCTGGTTCTAGCCCTGATACTGACCCTCATAATTTTTCACCTGGATTACTGCTTTATAATCAGTCACTGACCATTTATGCTTAGTCACTCAGGCATGTCGGACTCTTTGTGACCCCCTGGACTGTACCCTGCCAAGCTTCTCTATTCATGGGATTCTCCAAGCAAGAATACTGGAGTGGGTTGCCATTTCCTTCTCCAGGGGATCTTCCTGACCCAGGGATCGAACCCAGATCTCTGGCTTTACAAGTGGATTCTTTACTGCCTGGGCCACTAGAGAAGCCCTAGTGCATTACTCCCATGTCTATCCAGCAGATAGAGTGATCTTTTCAAAATTTCAGTTTTAATACATTATGGCCTAATTGACAATACTGAATGTCCTTTTATTGCCAACAAGGCAGAGAACAAATTCCTCACTGTGGCTTCTGGGCCCCTCATGACCTGGCCCCTGCCTACCTGTCCAACATCATCTCTCACCACTCTCCTCACAATCAAGCTATATCCAAATGTGCAGATGTCTTTAATGCCACCGTACTTTCAACCTCTTTATCTTTGTGCAAGCTGTTTCTGTGACTTACCACATACCCCTTCTCCTTCTCTTGTAAAAGAAGGTCTTCTCTGACTTTGATTTAGGTGAAGTTTCCCTTCTGTTTGTTTCCCGCACCCATCTCGTTTAATGACCATTGTTCCACACCTGTCTTCCACTAGCATATAAGGGCTAGGAGGAGGGGCCGGGTCTGTTTTCCTGATTCCAGTACCCTTAGCACTAAGCACAATGTAGTCAGAATAAATATTTGTTAACTAAATATGTAGTATGATTCAAACTGAAAACACTATTGAAAAGAATCGTGAGTGAACATAATTATTAGAAAACGTATTTTTTCCCAAAGGTATAAATGGTCACATTTGACCTCTGGTAATATCTGCAACATTCCAGAGTTTAAATCCTAAGTGTTAAATCTGTAGTCATATTTGCACTTCATCAGACCTACAGTCCAGGCTGGTATTAGCTGCCCAGTTTGACATCTGGGCTGACTCATTTTAATTTGGCTGTTTGAGGTTAGCTGCTGTTGTGCCTTGTGTTGTCAGTCATTTGCCTCTTAGGTCAGAATTTCACTGATTGGAAGGAAGAAAACAATAGCCTTCAGAAGACTAATTTTTCCATCTTTTAGCAGAAAACAACTAACTTTCTTCTCCACAAGTATTCTTTCAGATTGTTTAATTTTTTTTTTACAAGAAAATAAAACAGTGAATGGGACTTGAGGCTATATCCCTAAACTTTATACTTATCCTCAGTTGATAAAAATGTTAATATATGATCTTTGAAAATAAAAACTGAATTTTTCACAGATGCTGAAAGCTAAGATCGAGCATCTAAACCTCCTTTTGTGAATTCAACAATTGTTCACCAGATACTTCAGGTTGTGAGGAGTGCTGTGGTGGAATTATATTTTGATGTAATCATAATGTGCTTTGATCCTTCTCATTACCCTGTGATCCTTCAGACAACAGCTGGGCCTTCTGCTTGTATGTGTCAGGGAAGGGTTTTTGCAGAAGAGCACAGTAGAAAAACATCCTGGACTTAAAATTCTAAACCCTGAAAGACTTGGAGCATGACATTTTTAAAAACCATATAATCAGTTGGAACATGTCTTCCACCCCCAGATTAGATAAAGAAACTATGCCAAGAGAAAAGACAGGGAGCAAAGAAGAAAAGAGGGAAGAGGAGAAGAGAAGGGAAAGGGGAGGGGAAGGGAGAGAGCAGAGCAGGAAGGAGGGGAGCTTGGAAGAAGAAGAGGGGAAGGGAGAGCCAGAGGGAAGCAAAAGGATGAGATGCTGGGGTACAGGGCCCACTTCCAGACCTCCCTGGGCTCTATCTCCTGATAGGTTGGGAATATAAGAGTACATGAGAACTCATTCTATCTTTCCCTCGTATGCTTGTGAAAAACAACAAGGGATCAGAGTTTCCCTATGCTCATCATTGTACCAGCTAAAATCTAATGAGGAAAATAAAAACAACTCTTGTTTGAAACTGAGGAAATATAATCGTGAGAGAAAACTGACTAATAGGTATTAGACACCTTAGGAGCCTAATGGAATAAGGACAAAATCTAGAT
The DNA here is from genome assembly GCF_000754665.1 of Bison bison bison. Lineage (NCBI taxonomy): Eukaryota > Metazoa > Chordata > Mammalia > Artiodactyla > Bovidae > Bison > Bison bison. Next base: position 483,551 of record NW_011494832.1, on the reverse strand, counting down.
ATTAGCAGTAGCAGGAAGCCAGTACCATGCCTATGCTGGAAGGACAATGGAAAGAGATAGTGTTTCTGACAGCCCAAAGTCCAAGGTCATGTGGGAAACTGGAACCACAACAATCCTGACCAAAGGGAGTAGATCACAAAAGAAATGCAGCTGATAATAATAATGCAGGGAAAGGTGGACAAAAACCCTGGCCTCTCTCTGCTTCCGACCCTCCTGTTGTTCATAGATACTTTACAAGCACCAAACCCAGCTGGAATCTAACTGACATGTCAGCCACTCTGTAGGAGAGTAAGAAGGGTGAGGCATGGGTCTGAGAACAAATACACCCAGATGTAAAAGTGGGAAATGTCTGCAGGGGATGTCTGGGACTGTGGGCCTAAGAAGGCCTCACAGAGTCCCACACCTCAGGATGACCCAAAGGGGCCCAGAGCAAGGCACATACGACAAAGGAGCCCCAAAACTTGAGGGGACCTTGGAGCTGGGACAGGTAATATAGATCTGGGATTTCCCTGGAAGGAAACCAAAGACCAGATGGGCTGTCAAAAGACAGCATTGAGAAGACCAGGCTTGATTTCACCGTAATGAGTTGACTACATGTAACTATCCCAACTTCCCCATCTCATTCTACATTTAGACAAGACTCCAACACTCCTTAGTTGGTAAAGAAGCTGCCTGCAATGCCAGAGACGTAGGTTTGGTTCCTGGGTTGGGAAGATCCCCTGGAGAAGGAAATGACAAACCACTCCAGTATTCTTGCCTGGAGAATCCCATGGACAGAGGAGCCTGGCAGGCTACAGTCCATGGGGTCGCAAGATTCAGACACAACTTAGCAACTAAACCACCACCAACAACAACAA
>NW_011494832.1:480876-482594 GCF_000754665.1 Bison bison bison | reverse complement strand
AGAGGAGAGGAGACCAGCTAACAGAATGGAGGCCAAATCTAAATTCACTCTTAGGTAAAGAAGAGAAAGAACTGTACCAATAAACACACACAGTTCTTTATTTAAAAGAGGCTACTGAATGTGGGGGAAAGATGGACATATAACACAGGTATCAGTAATGTGGTGAGAAAGAGGTCATGGTAAAGGAAACACTGAGGTGCAGATGTACACAGAGAAGTTGCTGTATTTGCCTGTACGGTAGGACTTCTCAGAGAAGGCCTCAGAGACAGTGGTATCTGATGAGACTGAGGGATGACTAGGGATTTAGCAAGCAGATGGGGGAGAGATCCTCACCTCTGTTGTCTTCTTCTGTCCCTCCTAATGCTCTGATTTCAAGAGAAGCCAGCATATTTATTGTCTAACTGCAGTCCATTAAAGTCTTTCAGAAACATGACAAATCTCTGTATTTATCTTCATTTTGAATGGAGCAGTGCTGGAAAGGTAGGATGGGTGTGACCTGTGTTTCAGCTCTAATGAGTAGCTACAGCAGCTTGCAGGAAATTAGTTTCTTAAAATATATCCTTTTATAGATTTGAAGAGGCCATTTTTATTCCCCCTCTTGTTTTCATTTTTTAAAAACTTATTTTTTATTGAGGAGGCCATTTTTAGATTTCAGTTTTGAACTAGAGACTTGGATCTAAAAGCACAAAGTAGTCTTTTGGAATGTGTAATCCACAAGGGAAATATATTTAAGCGATCTAAAATATATCTTCACAATGAGCAAATGTCCATAGTTGAAACAAATTTCAGATCTAACAGTCTGATCTGTCAGGACTTTCCTGCAAATATTGTATTTTGCCATTTTTTGAAGTAGAAACAAAACCATTGATTTACAAATAACCTCAACCATCACTATTCCAGAAAAAAATTTCCCAAACTTACCCTTTATAATCCAATAATTTAAGAAACAAATAATTGTTGTTCTCTCCATTGTTTACAAAATAGAAATGATTGTGTTACAGAAAACAATAGAAGTCTTTTTTTTTCTTACCTCATTAGAGATGTCTGTTCCAGAGAGATCAACCGATACCAACGAAAAGATGTTTGCAATAAATTCAACTCCTAGGTCAGTCAGATGTTCACAATTTCGTAAATTCAAGTAGTTTAAATTATAGCACCTGAAAGAAAGTAGCATGAAAAATTACCTTAAACTTTTCATCACCCTGTCAAATAGCAATTTCTTTGCATAAAAACCATCTGGGGAAAGCAAATGCTATTTAAACAAGGATTTTATTTTTCTCATCATAATGTTAATGTTAATAGTAAGCTTAAAAGTGGACAATACACAGCTGAGTGAAATATTTTTGCTGTGATTTCATTTCATATTGCAATTTCTGATAAGAAAAAAATATTGCATGCATGCAAAAAAACTCATATATATAAATACCAAGATGAATAACCACTAAAAGGACAAATTTAAATCTCTCCTTTTCCTTACACATTTACTACAAGAATTGAACTTCACCCTGTAGTGTACACAAGACCTTTGACAAGTAAAGAGGATCAAGAATAAATTCACCCACTAGAATATCCCTTGGGATACACTGGAGTAAAGGTTTCCATAGAGACAATGTCCTTGAAAAAGACACATAAGTCACCCAGGTATAGCTATTTATAACTTCTTGAGTGATTCCATCTCAAACTTTCTCCAAGGTGATATTAGTAATAAACAGATAGAA
>NW_011494832.1:462527-480776 GCF_000754665.1 Bison bison bison | reverse complement strand
TTAGTAATAAACAGAAAATATTAATCTATGACTCCAATATCTTACTTGGTTTAACCGAATATTGGACCAGCTTCTAGGCATCCCTGATATTTTCCAAATGGCTTCAAAAGTCCATCTCTGAGCTCTCATATCAACAGATATACAGCTACTAATAATATATGTAATATTGTTTTATCGTACCGTTCTGATAGTTTTGCCATGGAGGCATCACCCAGGTGGATACAGTTACTTAAGTTTAATTCTCTTATCTTTGTGCTTGCAGGACCATCAAGAAATTGCTTTAGTCCCGTATCACCAATTCTGTAGGAAAGAAAAAGGAAAGCTCTACATGTGATTTTATGTATAAATATGTACAGTACTATTAAAATAAGAGCTACTACATCCAGTACATTTCAGAATGGCAAGGTAATATCTATATCTGGTATTTTGTCCACATTTGTAAACCAAATTTGGTTATATAGCTTTTACTTTAATATAAAATATACAAATGATAGTAATAGATGTATTAATAAAAATGCTATTCCTGTTCATTTGTTCATTTAATTAGGTGGCATGACTATTAATAAAACAGATGGCCTGCAAAGTTTCTTCCCTGAAGTTAAAATCTGATCATGTTAAATAGTGCCTGTTGCAATCTCCTGCAAAAGAAAAAGACCAAAACTTAGGATACGGAGAACCAATACTTACAATCAAACTACTATCAAAATCTTGGAGGAATTTCCACTAAGCACAAGTCAGTTTAGCTGGACTAGAAAAAAACCCAGTAAGTTACGTATAGATCCTTTCTGAAGCAGACAAAACCTGATGCTGTAGGAAGACCTTGATCTCAGCCTTCCCACACTGTCCTTAATCAGAGACACCTGTGTGTCAGTGACAAGGTAACCCCCCAAGTCCTGCTTTATAACCACTCTCTAAATTATAGTCAACAAGAAACACACTTTTAATAAAATGACAACAAGAAGAAAATTGTGAAGTAGCATTGCTGCAGCTGCGGCTGCTAAGTCTCTTCAGTCGTGTCCGACTCTGTGTGACCCCATAGACGGCAGCCCACCAGGCTCCCCCGTCCCTGGGATTCTCCAGGCAAGAACACTGGAGTGGTTGCCGTTTCCTTCTCCAATGCAGGAAAGTGAAAAGTGAAAGTGAAGTCATTCAGTCATGCCCAAATCTTAGTGACCCCATGGACTGCAGCCTACTAGGCTCTCCATCCATGGGATTTTCCAGGCAAGAATATTGGAGTGGGTTGCCATCGCCTTCAAAGCAAATTAAAGAAAATTAACACAGGGAAGGCAATTCAGTTAAAATTCTATGCTAGTAAAAATATTAAACAAGACTAACAGGGTAGTTTTATATTGATTAGGATTAACCCTCAATGAAGAGAATATGGATGGATGTGGAATTTGGAGATCATATTCTTTCCTGCCATGAAATTATGTACAATGAAATGGTGTAATAATGTGGCAATTTAAAATATGTGTGTGATCTAGCAACTTATGAATATGTTATGTGTTAAAAAAATCTTACTATCCATTGAAATTAACACAACATTGTAAATCAACTATACTTCAATAAAATAAATTTTTAAAAAAATCAGATTGGTCTTGGATTTCTTCTCTGCAAGAGAAATACCAAACATATAAATATAACAGTATAAACAGTGTTAATAAAATATCAATTATAAATATATTTTCTGTTACAGAGGAAAAATCCAAGGCCAGTCTGACTTTTTTTTCTGGTAATTTGATTTTTTTTTTTAGCATTTTAAATCAATTTATTTGCTTCGGAACATTTATAGTCAATTCCGGGCTTCCCGGGTAGCTCAGCTGGTAAAGAATCCTCCTGCAATGCAGGAGACCCTGGTTTGATTCCTGGGTCAGGAAGATCCCCTGGAGGAGGGCTTGGCAATCCACTCCAGTATTCTTGCCTGAAGAATCCCCATGGACAGAGGAGCCAGGCGGGCTACAGTCCATAGGGTCGCAAAGAGTTGGACACAACTGAGCAACTAAGCACACACACACAGGCAAAATCATGTTTATGGTCATTTGGTAAATGGTCATATGGTAAATTGGTAAATGGTCATATGGTAAATCAAATCTTAACTCTAAATTTTGGTTGCCTTTGAATATGGATTACAAATTTCTGAATATTAAGTATATTCATAAGCCTAATCATAAAAAACTAAGTCATCCTACAATCTTTTAAAAAATTACCTTTTAACCAAATAATTCTTATAAATACTACTATGAAGACAAAAATCCAAGTCATGACTTTTTATGCAACATATAGTGTTAGTCACTCGGTCATGTCTGACTTTGCAAAACATGGGCTGAAGCCTGCCAGGCTCCTCTGTCCATGGAATTCTCTAGGCAAGAATACTGGAGTGGGTAGCCATTCCCTTCTTTAGGGGATCTTCTGGACCCACGGATCGAACCCGGGTCTCCTGCATTACAGGCAGATTCTTAACCATCTAAACTAGCAGGGAAGCCCCTTCATGCAAACATAATATAGCATAAATACAAACTGAAGGAAAAATAATTAGGAATTCAAAAAGAACATAATTAAGGTACAATTTTGTATTAGACTTGGCTTTTGACAAACAAAAATGGGTCATGAAAATTAATATAATTAATGTAATTTAAATTCCATGGACTATTAAAGTATATTCAACATGATAAACAACTTAACCATCAACTTTCCCATCAGCCTTACCCCTAAATAAAGACTCCAAAAGACAGAGGTCACATTTTTGTACCATGATGTTATAAAACTAAACGTTAGTTACAAAATTATAATTAAACTACTTAGATATCTGAACACATTTTTAGTAAATAAGTCTTGGACAAAGAAAGAGAAACTCAAGTAAGTATTATAAAACTATATATCTTTCCAAAATTTATGTATTTAACATAATTTCAATTACTATCTCAATAGGATTTTTTTCTGAAATGTGACAAAAGTATTCCAGCATTCATTTGGAAGGATAAACTGGCAAAAACATCTAATAATTTAAAAGAAGACAACTCATGAAGAGAATTTCAGTCTGTTAGATATTAGAATATATTTTGTTGTTGTTCAGTCGCCCAGTCCTGTCTGACGCTTTGCAATCCCATGGACTGCAGCATGCCAGACTTCCCCGTCCCTCACAATCTCTGAGAGTGCCCAAGTTCATGTTCATTGGATCGGTGATGCCATCCAGCTGTCTCATCCTCTGATGCCCTCTTCTCTTTCTGCCCTCAATCTTTCCCAGCATCAGGGACTTTTCCAATGAGTCATCTGTTCACATCAGATGACCACAATACTGGAGCTTCAGCTTTGGCATCAGTCCTTCCAGTGAATATTCAGGGTTGTTCTCCCTTAAGATTGACTGGTTTGCTCTCCTTGCTGTTCGAGGGACTTTCAGGAGTCTTCCCAGCACCTCAGTTCAAAGGCATCAATTCTTTGGCATTCTGCCTTCTTTATGGTCCAGCTCTCTCAAACATATGTGACCACTGGGAAGACCATAGCCTTGACTATGTGAACCTTTGTTAGCAGAGTAATGTCTCTGCTTTTCAATACACTGTCTAGGTTTGTCATCGCTTTCCTGGCAAGAAGCAATCATCTTCTGATTTCATGGACTTCCCTGGTAGCTCAGATGGTAAAGAATTTATTAAAGTGTAATGATAATAGATAACACTTACTGAGTGTTTATTAAGTGTCAGACACTATTCTAAACATATTATATGAATTGATTTATTTTATCCTCACAACAATCCTGAGTATATACTCTTTATTTCCCCCATTTTTACAGATAAAATACTGTGCAAGATTAGATAGAAGACAGATGAATGATTGAAAGAGAAAAAATTGCCTGAAAACACACGTTTATACACACACACACACACACACATACTGACATGAATCTGTGTTTATATGTATGTATATATAAATTTATATGATAGTCCAGGAAGCATAAATGTCAATAGAAAGGATTATTTCACATAATGGCCAAGCTGATGAGTTAATGTAGTTAGTTGTAAACCTGGCTGTGCATCAAAAGCACCCATGTTGCTTTTTTCAAAAATATGGAAGTTGGTGTTCCATCGGTAGATATTCAGATTCAGTAGCTCTGGGATAGAGCTTGGGCATGTGTAGTTTTATTCAGCTCTCCAGGTGATTCTGATGCTCTGGAATTTTCATTTTAAATCATGAATATTTTTAAAATGTAGCTTTCAAAAATAAATAAATAAATAAATAAAATGTAGCTTTCTATTACTGATTCCTAATATAATTGCTCTGTAGTAAGAGAATATAGTTTCTTGATATCAGTACTATAAAAGTTGTGAGGACTTGCTTTAAAACTTTATACACAGTCCATTTTTTGAAGGATTGATATGTGGTTGAGAAAAATATATGCTTTGATTTCTCAAATTTCCCATTTTAAGTGTATCTTCTATAGATGAATTTTTATTAAACCTCCCCTATCTTGTTATACTCTATTATATTTTTCTTTTTATTTTTTCACTCTGCTACCATATCTTCAGTTATCTTCCAATTTTGTATTTCTCTCTTCACTGAGTTCTAGTCTGCTGATTAGCAATCCATTTTATTTCAATAACTATATCATATTTATTTATTTCTAAAAGTTAGTTTTTCAAGTTGTTGTTGTACAGTCATTAAGCCATGTCTGACTCTTTGCAACCCCATGGACTGCAGCACACTAATCTTCCCTGTCCTTTACTATGTCCTGGAGTTTGCTCAAACTCTTATCCATTGAATCAGTGATGCCATCCAACCATCTCATCTTCTGTCGTCACCTTCTCCTCCTGTCTTCAATCTTTGCCAGCATCAGGGTCTTTTCCAAAGAGTTGGCTCTTTGTATCAAGTAGCCAAAGTATTAGAGCTTCAGCTTCAGCATTAGTCCTTCCAGTGAATATTCAGGGTTTATTTCCTTTAGGATTGACTGGTTTTATCTCCTTGCTGTCCAAGGAACTCTTGAGAGTCTTCTATAGTACCACAGTTTGAAAGTATCAGTTCTTTGGCGCTCAGCCTTCTTTATGGTCAAACTCTCACATCCATACCTAACTACTGGAAAAACCATAGCTTTGATTATATGGACCTTTGTAGTCAAAGTGATGTCTCTGCTTTTCAATATGTTCTGTAGGTTTCTCATAGGTTTGTCACATTTTCTTCCAAGGAGCCAATGTCTACTTCCATGGCTAGTCTAGTTATTTTTATCATATTTTGTTGCCTGCTCATATTTCTGGTTCCATTATCTATTTATTCAAACATTTTACACATAGTTACTTAATATTCTATGATTAATTCTTCTAATATCTGAATTACTCAGCTCAAATGTATACTGCATATCTTTGTACACGTGATGACTCATATCTTCATACATTTGATGGTCTTTAATTGTGAGCATTTATTTGATCTTAACCTATGGGAATCCTGGATGCTTAAAGAGAAGATGCTTTCCTTCAAAAAAGCTTGCAGATAACTTCTTCCAGGGGCTTGGGTACTATCTACTTGAGACTGTTTTGTCCCTTTTGAAGGGTCCAAACACTGCAGAAGTCTCATCCTGCTTCCCTATCTTGAGTCTTACTAAAATTGATTCTCTCAATGTCAGTGTTGAACATTTATGCTAATAGCAGCTCCACCTTTTATGTTTGCTTGCCCTCCACTCTCCATCTCAGAGAGTCTGCTCATTGAGAGGATGGTGATGAATCATGAACTGCATATTTCTCTTACTCTTTGTAGGCTCAGCAATGTATTGAAAGTATGTTTCATCAAGAATCTAAATTGTTTGTATTAATAGCAAGGAGTCCTTTGAAGTATTTTGTCAACTATACTGCTAGAAGCATAGAAACCTCCATTTATTTTAAAAATTAATTAACCTACAGAAGCCTGAGTGAAATATATGAGTGCAATTCAATTTTATTTCATGTTAATACAAATAGGATTAACTGTTATGTTCTTAGTTGCTCAATTGTGTCCGACTCTTTGCAACCCCATGGACTGCAGCCCACCAGCCTCCTCTGTCCATGGGGATTCTCCAGGCAAGAATATTGGAATGGGTTGCCATGCCCTCCTCCAGGGGAATCTTCCCAACCCAAGGATAGAACCCAGGTCTCCCGTACTGCAGGTGGATTCTTTACCAGCTGAGCCACCAGGGAAGTCCATTAGCTGTTGTATAATAGCTTCCATATTGTGCTTCCATCATGATGCCAGCTTGTTCATGAGCTTGCAACTACAAGATATCAGCTGGGGCTTTAGGCATCTGCAGGATTTACTGAGTGTGGAGGATCTGCTTCTAAATTCACTTACATGTCTGTTGGTAGGAGGCCTCAATTCCTTATTGGCTATTAACTAGAGGCTTCCTTTCCTAATCCAGGTTTCCCCGTTTCAAATCCTGTCTTTGCCTTCCCTCCCAACCCTCGGTGCCTCCCTATTTTAATAATAGGGACCATGGGTTAAGACTTTGTTTAGCTTAGCTTATTACTCTAACTTGTCTTATGTTATACAAACTATTAACCAATTTCTTTGTAATCACATGCTGTTTTGTTATCTTCTGGCCCCATAATATTTTAAGAAATTTACATAGGAAAGAGGCTGAGATATCAATTGGGGAAGACATTTTATCAAGAATTTGATCCTTGCCCACCTGAGAATGCCAGGTCAGAAGCCTATTTGTAACTCAGGTGAAAAAAACGGTTTCAGTAAGAACTTGCCATCTGTGAGCAGATCCACACAGAGGAAAAATCTAACTAGTACCCAAGAGTAAACACTTCAGTAAGATTGGTTCTTCATAGGCAAGTCAGAAAGTCCATTTGGGAAAAAGACCTATTAACTGAACTAGCTATGAGAACCTTCACTAGGATAAGTAGCCCACAAATGCTCTAGGGAATTCATTTAATCTTACAAGAGCCTGTGACTCCACATATCCTGAGCATTCCCTGATCATCTCCCCGTGCCCACATATAACTAGTCTGGGTTGGGTGCCCCTCCTTTGTTTTACCACAGAACTCTGCACTTACCTCTACTTAGATCCCTGACTTTCATGTTTACTATACTGACCAATGAGCATCTTGAGGAAGCTTGGAACATTCTAGATAATCAGTGTTTCTTGACTGAATGACTGTTTACCTTACACAGTTTGCCAGATTCAACACAGTGAGATGCTTCAAAGGTGAGAGTGATTTGAGGCTACCATCTGTTATTCCCTTGCAGTCTACCATGTAAATGTGACTGATGTTTGGATAACTCTTGTCTATAAGTTTGAAGCATGCATCAGTAATCCTTTTATTTCCTGTTTAAAAAAAAGAAAAAGTTAAGGATTGTATTTGAATCACCACAAGATTAAAAGTAAAAATTAATGCTAAACTACTTTTTATATCTCACACCTTCAAATCGGATCTTTTTGATGTCACAACCAGAAAGAGCTTTGAAAGCACTATCGGAAATATGTGGTGCGCCAATGAGGACTACTGATGAAATACGATGGCATTTCTCAACTAAAGCCTTTAGAAGGGAAAAAATAAAAGGTTAATCAGATTATATAGAACACATTTGTCAAAGTCATGAGATTATTTTTTCTCTCAGTCTTTTCAAAAACGGACACATTAACTATTAAGTTGTCCTATTGTCAAAGAAAATGGGAACTTTTACTTTTTCCAATATACTTTACTACACTTACATTTGAGTAATGTGTAAGAATCAACTAAATGATATCACAAAAGATAGGAATGCATGAGACAATGGAATGCTGAAAGAAATCAGAACCTTTAGAAGCTTAACATGTAGAACCAGATTTAAGGTTTATGCTTAAGCTTACATATGATTTTGTAAGATTTGATTGCAATATCATTGAAATAAAAATATCCTAAATGTGAAATGAAGTTTCTTAGGGTATTTAAAGATTCAAATGTTCAAATGTGTGTGTAAATTTCATAATTATATAACATCAACTGCAATGAAAAGCCCATTCATATTTTTCAATAATTCAAGCCACTAGAAAATATGCCTACCAAATGGGACTGAGAAGAAAATGTAGTTTCCAAATACCTACTTTTACACAGTTGTCCGTCAGAGTTGGCATGTCATTGATAGTCAGATGCATTATCCCACTGCAGCTGTTTGCAATGTTCCTGAAGCCTTGGACTGAAATCTGAATTGTACAAAGTTGGTGAAAATGATGGGAGAACCCATTAGCATCACCTTTAATAAAATCCAAAGATAGTAATAACCAAAGATGTGTTATGATTGGTTTACTGTGTTTTAAAGTTGAAATCATAACATGCTGCAGACATAAAAAGGAAACACATATTCTAATCTTGATTTCTTTATTTTATTTTTTATATGTATGTTTTGTGAAATGACCACCAGGGTAAGCCTATTTAACTTGTTATTCTATTTTGTATTGAAGTAAAATTCATATAACATAAAATTAGTCACTTAAAGTCTCTTAACTAAGGAGAAATATCAATAACCTCAGATACACAGATGACACCACCCTTATGGCAGGAAGTGAAGAAGAACTAAAGAGCCTCTTGATGAAAGTGAAAGAGGAGAGTGAAAAAGTTGGCTTAAAGCTCAACGTTCAGAAAACTAAGATCATGGCATCTGGTCCCATCACTTCATAGCAAATAGATGGGGAAACAGTGGAAACAGTGGCTGACTTTATTTTTCTGGGCTCCAAAATCACTGAAGATGGTGATTGCAGCCATGAAATTAAAAGACACTTACTTCTTGGAAGGAAAGTTATGACCAACCTAGATAGCATATTAAAAAGCAGAGACATCACTTTGTCAACAAAGGTCAATCTAATCAAGGCTATGGTTTTTCCAGTGGTCATGTATAGATGTGAGAGTTGGACTATAAAGAAAGCTGAGCACTGAAGAATTGATGCTTTTGAACTGTGGTGTTGGAGAAGACTCTTGAGAGTCCTTTGGACTGCAGGGAGATCCAACCAGTCCATCCTAAAGGAGATCAGTCCTGGATGTTCATTGAAGGGACTGATGTTGAAGCTGAAACTCCAATACTTTGGCCACCTGATGCAAAGAGCTGACTCATTGGAAAAGACCCTGATGCTGGGAAAGATTGAGGGTGGGAGGAGAAGGGGACGACAGAGGATGAGATGGTTGGACGGCATCACTGACTCAATGGACATGGGTTTGGGTGGACTCCGGGAGTTGGTGATGGACAGGGATGCCTGGCGTGCTGTGGTTCATGGGGTCGCAAAGAGTCGGAGACAACTGAGCAACTGAACTGAACTGAAGTAATCATAGTTTTGAATAGTCACAACTTCTATGTAGTTTCAAAACATATTTATCACCCTAAAAAAAATCCTTTTACGTATTAAGAAGTTGCTCCCCGTACACACCTTCCCTAGCCCCTGGCAATCACTAATCTGTTTTCTGTCTCTATGGATTTACCTACTGTAAATATTTCTTACAAGTGGAATTATGCAGTATGCGGTCATTTTGTGTCCAGTTTCTTTCACTTGCCCTGATGTTTTTGAAGTTCAAAATATATGTGTCAGTACCTTATTCCTTTTTATGGCTGAATAATATTCTATTTTATGGAGATACCACATTTTGTTTATCCACTTATCTGTTTTAGATCTTTTGGATATTTTGAATAGTGCTGCTGTGAACATACATGTACATCTATTTGTTTGAATACCAGTTTTAAATTCCTTTGGGTATACACCTAGGAGTGAGATTGCCAGATCATATGGTAATTCTACTTTTAACTTTTTAAAGAACCATCAAAATACTTTCTACAGTGGCTGTACTATTTTACATTCTCACCAGCAATCTACAACGATCCTAATTTCTCCACATCTTTGCCAAAACTTATTTTTTATTTTTTCATATTTTCCTTTTTCAAAAAATTTCCTGAGTTTGAAGTAGTACCTCATTGTAATTTTGATTTGCATCCCCCTAATGACATATGCATTGCAGGCAGATTTTTTACCAGGTGGATACTGGAGTGAGTAGCTTATCCCTTTTCCAGCAGATCTTCCTGACCCAGGAATTGAACTGGGGTCTCCTACATTGCAGGCAGATTCTTTACCAGCTGAGCTACCACGGAAGTCCAATGACTAATGAAATTGAAATTTTTTCATGTGCTTATTAGTCATTTGAATGTCTTCTTTAGGAAAATGTCTATTCAAGTCCTTTGACTATTTTTTAATTGGTCATTTGTCATTTGTTGAGTTATAAGAGTTCCTGTATATTCTGCTTTCTAGACCCCTGGATATATGACTTGGAAATATTTTGTTCATTCTTTAGGTTGTCTTTTCACTTTTTAATAATGTCCTTTGATACACAAGTTTTTTACTTTGATGAAGTCCATTTTCTCAGCTTTTTCTTTTGTTGCTTATGCTTTTGATGTCATATCTAATAATCCATTGCTAAATCTAAGGTCATGTGGATTTATTCTCAGTGTTTTCTTCTAAGTGTTGTCATTTTAGTTCATATTTAGGTCATTGGTCCATTTTCAGTTAATTTTTGTATATAGTATGAGGTAGGGAACCTACTTCATTTTTTCATGGATAATCCGGTTGTCCAGCACCAGCTGTTGAAGAGAATACTCTTTCCCCAGCTGCATGGGCTTGGCACCTGTGTTGGAAATCAGTTGGCCATAACAGTATAGATTAGTGGACTCTCAATTCTACATGTCTGTCCTGTGGCAGTACCACACCATTTTGATTACTATAGCTTTGTATGTTGATTTCTTTCAGCTATCATTATCTACATTAATAGAAGCAACAGTGGTAGAGAGTGTTCAAAAATAGTTACTGGTCAAAAGACCAAATATATTTCCCTATGAATTATCTTAAAATAACATTGTTATTTAGACTTCATTTCCTAACAAATGGTCATGGATGGGCCATAAGATGATGCTCTGATTCAGTAATGGGAGAGTAAGACTCTTTCCAAAAACAAATATCAAGGGGAACTCTCATACCACGTCATCTTCACAATATGACAGGGAGATAGAGGAATAGCAGCCATATATATTATGATCTCAATGTTGTTTTAAAAAATATATATGTCACAGACAAATAGACAAAAAACTAGAAACATTTCAAAATATTGTTTATCTTTGGAGACTGAGCTCATGAATGACTTTTATTTTCTTTTGTGTTTTAAAAATCTTATTTAATGAGCATATAATTCTTCTGTAATCAGAAAAATTGAATAAAAGGAAAGAAGAAGGAAATTCAATCCTCTTCCTCACAGAGTCGGCTTGCAGTCGCATACTTAAAGAAATCTAATGTATGCTGAAAGTGAGTATCTACTGAAGACTTCTGCTTCAGGACATGGTCCTTTTAACTTGTTAAAAAGCCAAGCCTCTAGGTGATATTTGGCCTAAAAGTGTCCTGTTAGATGATTTCAAAGACTTCCTGCTAAAGCTCAGGAAAACATTTGTTCAATTCCTCTTACTCCTACTCCTCACTCATGGACTGGAAGAAAAGTTTCTGATCATAGGATCCAAAATGTTCCATGAGAGGCTGTGGTGAGCTCTAGGAGCCTAGTAGGGCTCATAATAGCTATCATTTAAGTAACACTTATTGTTTACCAGGCACTTTTTAAGGCAGTTTTCATATTGTTATTCAGTTACTCAAACATGTCCAACTCTGCAATTCCATGCACTTCAGCATGCCAGGCTTCCCAGTCCTTCACTGTCTCCCAGAATTTCCTCAGATTCATGTCCATTGAGTCGGTGATGCTATCCAACATCTTATCCTCTGCTGCCCTTTTCTCCTTTTATGATCAATCTTTCCCAGCATCAGGGTCTTTTCCAATGAGTTGGATCTTCACATAAGGTGGCCAAAATATTAGAGCTTCAGCTCCAATATATTTTCACATAACTGGTCTGTGTCATCCTCACAAGCACCCATTATGATGTGGGTCCTAATGCTACTGTATTAGTCTGGGTTCCCCAGAAAAACAAATCCAATAGGAGACAAGTAGATAGATAGATAGACAGACAGACAAATAGATGGAAAGGGAGGAAGGAAGAAAAAAAATGCATACATAGATACATAGATAAAGTTCTTATAAGGAACTGGCTCAAACAACAATAGGGGCTAAAAAGTCCCAAGATCTGCAGTTGGTAAGCTGAAGAACCAGGAGAGCTGAAGGTATTGTCTGAAGACAGGCAAAGACTGATGTCCTAGCTTGAAGACAGGCATAGAGAGTGTATTTTCCTTCTCAGCCTTTTTGTTCTATTCAGACACTCAACAGATTAGATGAGACCCACCTACATTGAGGAAGGCAATCTGCTGTAGTCAGTCTACTATTTAAATATTGATCTCATACAGAAACAGCCTCATGGACAAACCTAGAATAATATTTATCCAAAAAACTGAGCACCCACGGCCCATTCAAGTAGACACACTAAAATTAACATCACAGCTTCCTTGAATATTTTGAACATTGACTTTTCCTAGACTCATGGTTAATGCTCTTTTTGCTCTTGGCTGCTTTCCTGGCTGTTCATCTAAGCTTGCCTGGCCACACTTTTATCCAGATCAGCATCTTTGAGACCATCCACCCCATCTGGAACCACTAACTGTTTGACTCATACATAACTAAAAAGAAAGCCCTAAGACCTTATTTTTGCCCCATATTTTCAAGTTAAAACACAAAGTCTCAAGTCTTAAAATTTTAATTCTAAATATTTAATTAAGGAACTTAGGCAATCATAAAGGAAATCAGTCCTGAATATTCATTGGAAGGACTGATGCTGAAGCTCCAATACTTTGGCCACCTGATGCGAAGAACTGACTCACTGGAAAAGACCCTGATGCTGGGAAAGATTGAAGGCAGGAGGAGAAGGGGATGACAGAGGATGCGATGGTTGGATGGCATCACTGACTCAATGGACAGGAGTTTGAGCAAGCTCCAGGAGTTGGTGATGGACAGGGAATCCTGGTGTGCTGCAGTCCATGGGGTCACAAAGAGTCGAACACGACTGAGCGACTGAACTGGACTGAGTGTCCTAAAGTTAAAGCTTGAAATTGGTAGAGGAAACATTCCATTTTTTAAAATATTTTAGTGAAGTATAGAGTTGATTTACAATGTTGGGTCAATTTCTGCTGTACAGCAAAGTGATTCAGATATATATATTCTTTTCTGTTCTTTTCCATTATGATTTATTACAGTATATTGAATAGAGTTCCTTGTGCTCTACAGCAGGACCATGTTGTTTATCCAGCCTATGGATACTAGTTTGCATCTCCTAATCCCAAACTCCCAGTCAAAAATTCCATTTTTAATGCTTGTGTATGAGTATTATTTAACTTGTATAGCCTAAATTTTATTCTTTAGACTGTATAACTTAATTTTTATTATTTAACTTGTGGTAGCTTTGTGACCAATCATGTTTTTCAGCACTGTGAAAGTTCTCACAGAGGATGTGTGATTATACTATGTTGTGAAAGGTCTCATAACTGACTGCTCACACTTAAAAGACACGCTACAAAATGTCTGGAGGCAGGAACAGTAAAAGAAGAGAGGCTGTTCTAAGGAGCTGAGACTTCTATAGACTGAGGTAGCCCTAAGAGATGAGGAAATGGAGACTCAGATCTCTTGATCGATTTTCTCCAGATTACAGATTGGTAAGTAGAGCAAGAATACAGATGTACAAATTCTTAATCCAGTACTCCTTCTGATTAACATTCTTCAACAATAACATCCAGTTCAGCTGTTCCATCCCAGCTTCCAGAGCTCTTCAAACTTCGTCATTCCGGCCAGAAAGGCATCCAACTTCTCTAGTACTCAGTGGACCTGTCTGCTCTTTGTCTGACCTTGTAACCTTTCTCCACCCCTTTCTCTTTTCATCTAGTCAAGCCTTAGCTATTCCTCAAGTCCCAGTGACTCCAGCCCTATCCTGCTACCTTTCATCTCTCGCCCTTATAGGTTTATAACTATTTTAGCATATAACATTCCTATAATCTGTGCATGTTTTATTTCCCCCAAGGAGATGATTTTATACTCTTTTTCTTTTAAACTTCTTACTGTGTTGAATAACTATTAGGGGATAGATGAATTAAATTTAGGAGTAAGACCAAGTCTGGGAAAGAGTACAGATTTTGGCTACAGACAAGATTGAAAATGATTCAAAGTTGAAGGTAAAGCACAAGCAGAGGCAAAGCAGTGGGAGTACTTGGCTTAGATGAAGTGGCAAGATCACCCTTGGGATGAATAAGAAAAGCTTAGTAGGTAAAGAGGGAGGAAAAACTAATGGAAGACCCATAAGACAAAAATTAGGTATTTCATATTGTACTGCCATGGATTCTTGAATAAGTTTTCCATAAATACTCGCAGGGAAAAGTCCAGGGGAGATAAATTAACATTATAAATCTGGAGAACAGAGGACAGGGAAAGAATGCTGGGCTTGGAGCCAGCAGAGAGCTGGGTTTGAGTCTCTCTCTTTCTCACTTATAACAAAAGGCGGTTCAACCTGTCTGATGCTTAGTTGTCTCATCTATAAAATGGGTATAATAATACTTATTTTAGGAGATTCTTGAGAAAACAGAGTCATGTATATGAAAGTGGTTCGTTAGCATGATACCTGGTATGTGTTTCGAGTACCAGTTTTCCTGTTACTGTTCTTCTGGGCATATTGTGAGCTCACTGAAAAATAAAGATTCAAGAACTAGAGGTAAAGACCTTGAGACATCATTCTAGTGTATCCCTCACACCATAAGTATGACGGAACGGTATTTAGAGAAGTTGGGTGATTTGAGAATAGATTCCTTATCTGTTCCTCATGGTGTGTCCCCAGCGCTGGACACGGTGCCACACACAGAGTGGGTGCTCTGTAAGTGCTGGATGAATGAACGGATGTTCTTGAGTCACACAGTCAACAGCAGAGCCAAGGCTAGAGACCATTTCTCCCCATAGTGACTAACTCCAGATCCAGGGATGGGAGCAGTTGTTTTTCACAACACTTCTAAATTTCTCCCCTTATCTCAGCCCTAGCGTATTGCCCTGCTTCCCCAGTGGCTAAGCAACCAAGTGGCTAAGAACTAAATGATAACAACAAGTCTATTACCCTCACACTCGTATCTCCAATAATGGCTTCCCCAAAACAAGTAAAAAACTTTTTCTCTCTTGCTGTCTTGGAAACATGTTCATAACAAGATTTCCTGAACACGGGGGAAAAAGTGATAGCAGAAATCAGCCAGAGCTGAGTGGTTCCTTGTAATGCAGCCAAAAGCTGGGTGCTATCAACCAATAAGATTGTATCCAGGAAAGGAAGGGGGAGGGGCAGGGAGACCTCTGAGAAAAGCTTTTCAGTTTTGTCCTGGCATGAAATGCTTAGTTCTGTACATAGTTTATTTTAGAATATCCAAAAAGATGCTTGGCTAATATTTTATGACTCAAATATTCCTGCCAGAATCTTTTAGGCCAACCAATGATTAGTTGTCCTTTCTCTTCACTGAAGTGATGAGGATACAAGCCTAAAATTAAAGATTCCTCTCTAAGAGAAAAAGCAAATTATTTCACTGTGGTAAAATACTGGGTTTTGCCACATCTGATATCTGTGCATTTTCTGTATAGGATTCTTATAAAATTTGGGGTTGGATCTCTTTTTGTTTACTTTTGAGGTAATTTTGGCTTCAGTTTGGACAACAACTGGAGCCCTGCCACGTGGCTGTTTTCTGGTTAAGCTCCCATTGGTTGGGAACTTGGGGAAGTTGGCCACACCAGTGGTGTTCCAGTCTCAAGTCCCAGCAGACAGCTACTGCTGCTAATGGGGGCAGAGAAGCCTTGGTGCTCAGAGGGAAATTCTCTCCATCTGCCTCTGGCTGGGCCTGAGCACAACAGGACAGAGTGGTCTGTGAAGGAAATGAGCTCTCAGTGAGCCACATGAAAAGAAGACCAAAGTGCTGAGCAGCACAACCTAGATCAGATCCCTCCTCAGGGAGGATCACATCTTATCCAGCTCCCATTTTCCAGCCCTTCTTTGCAACATTGTCTCTGAATCAGTTAGCTCAACAACACAGAAAAAGAGATATATGTAGGGTGAGACCCTCGATGACAGAAATACCCATCTTAGGTAGACATAGCCCATGTTGTGTTCCTGTACCATTTTCAGCTGTTCCTCTCATTCTAACCAGCACTATAACCAATGGCTAATGAGTAATGTGATGACTTCAGTCATATCCATATATCCTTTATAACCTCTTGATAACCTCAAAGAAGCCTGGCTTAGCAAGCGGAATGAACTGTTGAAAAGAAGGATTTCTCCCAAAACATTATGGAACATTCTGTTTTATTGCATTCAAATGTGCCACAGGCTTCAGTAGCAACACTTCTCAGGATCTGTGTTAAGAGGGCTTGATAGGCTTTCAAATATTATGTCCTCTGTGGTGATAGGAGAAGAGGCCTAATTATTATACCTACCACTCTCTCTCTTTGCATGTGCCTGTACTTTCGAGTCTATATGTTCTTCATGGCCACTCGCGCCTCTATATTCACTAATGCACTTCTCCCAGATAGCTCTGGAAGAGGCTTCAGGTATAGCTGTCTCTTTCTCTTACATCTCAGAGCACCAACAACCAGAGCCCTCACTTTGCAGTGTGCACCTTCTGCCTTGTATAATAATTCCAGGTGCACATGTGTAATATCCCTGCCCGTCTTACCCAGGCCCTTTACAACACCATGCTGGGAGCAAAGTATGATGCAACAACAGCTTGTTAATAGGCCAAGTAGTTGTTAAGTAAATTGTGTGTAGAATGTAAATTAGAATTAGTAGTTCTAATGTGGAGGGGGGTGGAGCATGGTCAATATCGTCCTTTGTTAAAGATTGCCATATTTATCTAAAAACATTGAACAGCCAAACATGAAATAAAAAGAAAACAAAAACAAAACAAAACAAAAAAACCTTTCATTTTTCAGTGTGAATAAGGAAAATAAAACTAAAGCACAAGATTAGTGAAGCCTACAGATACCAGGAAGGCAAGCATGGGTGCCAACTCTGCGTGTATGTGCTCACTGCACAATGACTGAGAGCTGTGATCTGCAGAAGCAGGCTGCTGCTGCTGCTGCTGCTAAGTCTCTTCAGTCGTGTCCGACTCTGTTCGACCCCATAGACGGCAGCCCACTAGGCTCCTCTGTCCCTGGGATTCTCCAGGCAAAAATACTGGAGTGGGTTGCCATTTAAACTCTACCATCCTTGTCTGGAGTATACAATGTCGTTCTCTTCTTCACCCGCTGGCCAATTACTTAGAGCTTCCGCTGTGCTATAATGGAGGCTTATCTCCTTTTAAATCAAGAGAATCACAGCTACAATACTTTCTTCTTAAAACACAATGATCACAGAGCTCCTTTGTCTAGATTTATTGAGTTAGATGGAGGATTTACAGCTACAGTCCTAACCACCGGCTTCACCCAGATCCAAAGAACTAAAGTAGAATTTTATGAGCAGTTCATGAAATTCTGTGTATAAGCCATTTGCTATGATAGGGAAGAGAGAAGAAACTGAAATAAGTTTAGTTTTTCAGAAAGCATTACAATTTTTTCAAACCTATTTTCAGGAGGGGGAAATATGATCTGAGTCCCCTGAGACTCATCATTTCGTCATCCAATTCTTCAAGATCTAAAAATTGTTGCCAGATGTTTTATTTTTTACTACTTAATGTAGTAAACATCTTTAAATATTTTGGCTACAGAGATTACATTAATCTATGGATTCTAAACAATAGGCTTTTGTTTTATTTATTTTTTATTTCAATGCGGCTTGTATTAAGTTGCATTCAAACTAGTAATTATGCCAACCATTTAAATTTATATGAGTCTTACCTATAAGATTCATAAAATTTTTCATAAATCCTTCAATATTTTTCCCAATATGGGTTGAAGTGTGATTCAGAAAGGACACAAAACACTCCTTTAACAGGAAAACTGAGGCCTAAGAGCTGACCCAGAGACACAGAAATTGCACTGTGACTTTTCTGATTCGTGCCTGTTTTTCACTACAACCCCTCCTGAGTGATGACACTTAAGACCATATAACACTTTTCTCAAATACAAAATTTAAATGCAGCAATAATTTCTTTATCATATACAGTAAATAGCACTTTATAGTTTTACAAATGATAGTCCAATGGCTCAATAAAGGACAGAAATGGTAGGGACCTAACAGAAGCAGAAGACATTAAGAAGAGGTGGCAAGAATACACAGAAGAACTGTACAAAAAAGATCTTCACGACCCAGATAATTACGATGGTGTGATCACTCACCAGAGCC
>NW_011494832.1:461855-462407 GCF_000754665.1 Bison bison bison | reverse complement strand
ATTTGGAAAACTCAGCAGTGGCCACAGGACTGGAGAAGGTCAGTTTTCATTCCAATCTCAAAGAAAGGCAATGCCAAAGAATGCTCAAACTACCACACAGTTGCACTCTTCTCACCTGCTAGTAAAGTGATGCTCAAAATTCTCCAAGCCAGGCTTCAGCAATACGTGAACTGTGAACTTCCAGATGCTCAAGCTCGTTTTAGAAAAGACAGAGGAACCAGAGATCAAATTGCCAACATCCTCTGGATCATGGAAAAAGCAAGAGAGTTCCAGAAAACCATCTATTTCTGCTTTATTGACTATGCCAAAGCCTTTGACTGTGTGGATCACAATAAACTGGAAAATTCTGAAAGAGATGGGAATGCCAGACCACCTGACCTGCCTCTTGAGAAACCTGTATGCAGGTCAGGAAGCAACAGTTAGAAGTGGACATGGAACAACAGACTGGTTCCAAATCAGGAGAGGAGTACGTCAAGGCTGTATATTCTCACCCTGCTTATTTAACTTCTATGCAGAGTACATCATGAGAAACTCTGGGCTGGAAGAAGCACA
>NW_011494832.1:448556-461490 GCF_000754665.1 Bison bison bison | reverse complement strand
TTTCCAGTGGTCATGTATGGATGTGAGAGTTGGACTATAAAGAAAGCTGAGCGCTGAAGAATTGATGCTTTTGAACTGTGGTGTTGGAGAAGACTCTTGAGAGTACCTTGGACTGCAGAGAGATCCAACCAGTCCATCCTAAAGGAGATCGGTCCTGGGTGTTCATTGGAAGGCCTGATGTTGAAGCTGAAACTCCAATACTTTGGCCACCTGATGCGAAGAGCTGACTCATTTGAAAAGACCCTGATGCTAGGAAAGATTGAGGGTGGGAGGAGAAGGGGATGACAGAGGATAAGATGGTTGGATGGCATCACCAATAAATGGACATGAGTTTGGGTAAACTCCAGGAGTTGCTGATGGACAGGAAGGCCTGGCTTGCTGTGGTTCATGGGGTTGCAAAGGGTTGGACACGACTGAGCGACTGAACTGAACTGAACTGAATTGAATGGTTAAGAACCCGGTCTTCAGAATTCGATGGATCAAGGTTCTAATCTTTGTCCAGACATTTTCAGTGTGACCATAAGCAAATTACTTACCCTATCGTGGCATCATTATAAGTGGAGATAGCTTATATTAGCTTGCAAGAGCAGGTTGTTAAAATTTTAGGAATTATGCAAGCCAGTTGTTAAACACAGCCAGCTAAAAAATTAAAACAAATAAACTTAAAATTAAATAAGCTATATTAACAAATGTGGTGAACACCCAAAATCATGACTTCATAATTATTTTACTATTGTGCTTTACTGTTATCTGTGTTCTTGAAGATATATATGTTTATTATATCTGTATGATGACAGTATTACATAGTGCACATTTCTTCCTGTCTCACTGTTTTAGTGACCTCTGTTAGCTTGAAATAGGCCATGGTGAGAGTATTTACACCATGGAAGTTAGCCACCATTATAATTCAGGGATTTGCCTTTTCCTTCTCAGGTGTTAGATGTTTACCAACACACTACTGCTCAGTTTCCACACCTCAAAAATGGGAATAATGATACACACCTCATATAGTTATTTATAAATATTAAGTGAGATAATAAACGCAGAGCACATACCTCAACATCTAGTTCATAGTTAATACCCAACAAATGGTACCAGTTTTTATTGTTGTTGTTTAGTCGCTAAGTCATGTCCACCTGTTTTGCAACCCCATGGCCTGTAGCCCTCCAGGTTCTTCTGTCCTCTGTCCATGAGATTTCCCAGGCAAGAATACTGGAATGGGTTGCCATTTCCTTCTCCAGGGAATCTTCCCAACCCAGGGATTAAACCCTGCATTAGCAGGCAGAATTTTTTTACCAGTGAGTCACCAGGGATTAAATAAAGTCACCATTCATTAAAATATAGAATAAGGTAAAATATAAGTAAATTATAATTTTTAATTTTCTGCTGCTGCTGCTAAGTCACTTTAGTCATGTCCGACTCTGTGTGATCCCACAGATGGCAGCCACCAGGCTCCCCCATCCCTGGGATTCTCAAGGCGAAAACACTGGAGTGAGTTGCCATTTCATGCATGAAAATGAAAAGTGAAAGTGAGGTCTTAGCGACTCCATGGACTGCAGCCTACCAGGCTCCTCCATCCATGGGATTTTCCAGGCAGGAGTACTGGAGTGGGGTGCCATTGCCTTCTCCAAATTTTTAATTTAGCTGTTACCAATTCATTTTGGTACATTATCTCTTTATTCACAGCTGGCTTAGCTGGTCACATAACTCTTACTGTTCCAATTACCCTCTATTGATAAACTACCAAATCTGTACCTCCATTCCCAGCTCTGCTGCAAGGACTGGACTTCCACTTTCAAGTAGTTCTTGTCATTGACAACTAGATGTATCACAGAAAGCTCAAATTCAGCTTTTCCAAAATAAAATTCATTATTCTTTTTCCCCACTCATACTCCTTCTTTAGTTATCTTAGTTAATCATCTTATAGAAACACAAAATCCTAAAGCTGAAAAAGATCTCGGAGATCTAGCCTAATCTAGCCATTCTACAAAAGAGAGAACTGAAGCAGAAAAACCACGTAACTGCCCAGGGTTGCACAGGTGCTTATGTGGCATAGCAAAGGCTCTAGGGGGGTCTCTTAACTTTAGTTTGGGGCTCCATTCACCATCCCAGTGCCTTCTGCTTATAAGGGAGAGAGAATGAGATTACTCTGCTGATGCAATCTCTTTGTTCCATTTGGCTAATACAGTCATCTCTGGAAGTGCCTCCGAAGCTTTCTCCCACTTCTACCACAAACCCCAGGGGTGAATAAGTAAGACCTTCCATGATCTTTGCCTTTCTGAAAGGGGAGGTTGGAATTTATGTAGTGTAGAGAGAACCTAAATGACCTTAGAATCTTCCAGTTTGCAGTTTACACAGTCCACCTTTAAGATTCATGAGTCTCAGAGAGATTTAATAGTATAAGAACTACTGATAAACTTCTGTTGCTGTATTGAGTATTCTAATCATTTGAACATTTCTGGGATGCTATCCCTTTTCATTTTTGTTGACTTGTATAATAGCTGAAAAACAGTTGATGAAACCATAACTTTCACTGTAATATTTTGTAGTTTCCTAGGCTCTTTTCTCCCAGTAAATCTGAAGAAATATCAGGCTCAGCTCTTACCAAGAAAAGATAATCAGACTTTGCTCTAGCAAGTTACCAACTTCTTAGACACCTAACGAGTGTCCTGAGCTTCTAGCTGAAGAACCTGCTAACCATGCTCTGAAATCGGCTGCAGTTTCATTCATTCATTCATGAAACATTAATCAAAGTTTTACTATGTGTCAGGTATTTATGATATACTTAGGATACAGATACAGATAATCAGGCTCAATCCTGGCCATAAGGAGCTCACAATGGGGCAGAGAGCAGACAAGCAGACCATCAAATACATAGAGAACACTTACTGGAAGTGGAATGAAGAGATCTTAACCCAGGTGGGTTAGGGGAAAGGAGGGGTCAGTGAAAGGTTCCTGGAGAAGGTTGTCATTGAACAAAGCCTCAAAGGATATGTGAAAGTTAACCTGATGAATGGGGAAATGAGACAGTATGAGGGTATTTAGGCAGAAGGCAAAAAGTGAGCCTAGTGGAAGTATTTAGGCTGGATGGAAATGAAGAACAAAGGAGCAGAGAGGCAAAAACTATTATAAGCCCTCTTGCTCCCTGCTGCTACTGCTGCTTCTAAGTCACTTCAGTCGTGTCTGACTCTGTGCGACCCCATAGACAGCAGCCCACCAGGCTCCCCCGTCCCTGGGATTCTCCAGGCAAGAACACTGGAGTGTGTTGCCATTTCCTTCTCCAATGCATGAAAGTGAAAAGTGAAAAGTGAAAATGAAGTCATTCAGTCGTGCCTGACCCTCAGCGACCCCATGGACTGCAGACTACCAGGCTCCTCCGTCCATGGGATTTTCCAGGCAAGAGTACTGGAGTGGGGTGCCATTGCCTTCTCCCTGGTTTACCTTAAATCTGAAAATCTTAAATCTGTACCTTGGCCCAAACTACCCCCATCTTCATCTGGATCCTTTTCCCACTCCATGTTCAGGGTTACTAGTTTCTGGACATTTGGGTTTCAACCTGAGATTGGCTACAACCCAGCCTTCGTTACCAGCACAACTGTGATCATTCTATGCCTGCTGCTGCTGCTGCGGCTAAGTCGCTTCAGTTGTGTCCGACTCTGTGTGACCCCATAGACGGCAGCCCACCAGGCTCCCCCGTCCCTGGGATTCTCCAGGCAAGAACACTGGAGTGGGTTGCCATTTCCTTCTCCAATGCATGAAAGTGAAAAGTGAAAGTGAAGTTGCTCAGTCATGTCCAACTCGTAGCGACTCCATGGACTGCAGCCTACCAGGCTCCTCCGTCCATGGGATTTTCCAGGCAAGAGTACCGGAGTGGGGTGCCTAACCTTCTATATAATGCCATAACCCACTGCTAAATACAATTGGAGAGACATTAAATCTGTAGGAAAAGTGGCTACCCAAAGGCAATATCAACATGAGAACCCTTGAAGTAACACACAAACAGAGCAGAGGGTAAAAGAAAAGCATAACCAGTAATCTGCCCTCCTAATTGGCAGTTTCTCATGTACACAGAGGATAGATTTGTCCTTTCCATTAAAACTGTAAATTCTACCCATATTTCTTCTTTGAGATTTTGAAAGAAACAAGTTCACATTCTAGAGAGCTCTGATATGAACGTGGAAAACTAATGTGGATCTCTTTGGAGCATTCTGGCTGATGCCTTTTAGTCATTTCTTCATTCATTAGGGACGTATATTAGATAGCCTAGGGCTTCCCTGATAGCTCACTTGGTTAAGAATCTGCCTTCAATGCAGGAGACCCTGGTTCAATTCCTGGGTCGGGAAGATCCCCTGGAGAAGGGAAAGGCTACCCACTTCAGTATTCTGGCTTGAAGAATTCAGTCTGGCCCCTGTACAGTCCATGGGGTTGCAAAGAGTTGGACACAATTGAGCAACTTTCACTTTTCATGAAATAGAATAAAAGAAGGTGAGAAGCTGTACAGATAGCTGCAGAGTGTTGCAGGCAAGGAAAACAGCCAGTGCAAAAACCCCAAAGGCAAGAGCTTGTGTGTTCAAAGAACAGCAAGGAAGCCATTGTGGCTGGAGAGGAATTGCTAAAAGGAAGAATAATAGGAAGTGATGTCAGAGAGACAGTTAGGGAAGCAGGCAGATTACATGGGGTCTTGAAGGTCCTTTCAAGGCTTTTGTTTTATTGATCAAATAGGAAGACTTGCCAGGCATTTGAACTGAGGGAGTACATTGACTTCTGTTTTCAGAAGCCTATTCTAGGTGCTACTTGTTGAAAAGAAACTTAGAGGTTGAAGTGAAAGCAGAGAGACCAGTTAGGGAGCTGTCACAATAATCCAGGCAAGAGACGATGGATTGGATGATGACTTGGATTTGAGTAGTAACTATAGAAATGGTAAGGAGTGGTCAGATCCTGGATAGATTCTGAAGTGATAGTCAACTGGACTTCCTGAAAGAGTGCATGTGGAGTGTGAGAAAAAGAGGAGTTAAGATTGCCATATTCATTGGCTAGGTATGCTGTAACAAAGGACCACAAACTGGTGGCTTAAATAAGAGCAGTTTGTTGTCCAGCAGTTCTGGAGGCTAAAAGGTCCAAGATCAGTGTTGGGGTGTTAGTTCATTCAGTGTGAGGGAAGGATATGGTTCAAGCTTCTCTCCTTAGTTTGTAGATGGCTGTCTTCATGTTTACATGGCACTCTCCAGTATGCATATGTTTGTGTCCAAATTTCCCCAAATTTTTTAAAAAAAGGACATCAGTCACACTGAATCAGGGCCCACCCTAATGATATTATCTTAACTAATTGCATCTGCAATGACATTATTTCCAAGTAAGTTCACATTCTAAGATACTAGGGGTTAGGAATTGCACATATTAATTTGGAGAGGGTACAATTCAATCTGTTACAGATGAATTCAAGACTTTTGGCCTAAGCATCTGTAAACATGGAGCTGTCATTAACTAAGATAGGGAAGGCCAAAGGAGGAGCAAGGAGTTATATTTTAGAGCAGAGACTTTTTTTTTTAAGATATGAATCTAAAATTTGAGAGAGAAGTCTATCATTGATATTGATATTGTCTATCATTATATGTGTCTATGTATATAAATGTACACACATATATACATGTATTCTCTATAGAACATATATATACACATATACTCCTATAAGCATATATACTTACATATGTATATATGCATATATAAACATACTCTTGTATACACACATTACATACATGTATGTGTATATGTGCATGTGAACATATATTTGTGTGTGAATATTACACATATATGATTTTATATGTGTGTGTGTGTATTTGTCATTGTAGGTGATATTTAAAGCTATAATCTGTTAATAGGTGACATCATCAAGGGTGTGATGAGAAGAAAGTAGATCCAAACTGAACCTTGGGGCTTTCTGTGATTAAGAGGTTGAAGAGAAGAGGTGACTTATAGAAGCACCTTAAGAAACATTGTCAAAAATAGAAAAAAGAGTGAGAGCTATAGCACAATATAATTCATGAGAATTAATATCCACACACAGAACCACAATATAAGAATTTAAAAATACATTAATACATGTATATTAATGTATTCTTTTTTGTTACTAGGGGAAGATCTTCATGTTTTGCTCATTTTTTAATTGAAGTATAGTTGAATTACAATATTGTATTAGTTTTAAGTGTATAGTATAGTGATTTAGTTTTTTTTGCAAATTACATTCCATTATAGGTTATAAGATACTGGGTATAATTCCTGTGCTACACTGTAAATCCCTGCTGCTGCTGCCGACGCTAAGTCGATTCAGTCGTGTCCAACTCTGTGCGACCCCAGAGACGGCAGCCCACCAGGCTCCCCCATCCCTGGGATTCTCCAGGCAAGACCACTGGAGTGGGTTGCCATTTCCTTCTCCAATGCATGAAAGTGAAAAGTGAAAGTGAAGTCGCTCAGTCATGTCCAACTCGTAGCGACTCCATGGACTGCAGCCTACCAGGCTCCTCCGTCCATGGGATTTTCCAGGCAAGAGTACTGGAGTGGGGTGCCATTGCCTTCTCCAAGTAAATCCCTGTTGCTTCTCTATTTTATGTATTGTAGTTTCTATCTGTTAATCCCATACTCCTAATTTGCCCCTCCTGCCCTCCCCTCCCCTTTTGTAACCATAAATTTGTTTTCTGTGTCTGTGAGTCTGTTTCTGTCTTGAATATACACTTATTTTTGTATTTTTTTAGATTACACATATAAGCCATAACATACAGATTTCTCTTTTCTCTGACTTATTTTACTATATATATATATATATAATATACATATAACATACATATATATGTGTGTGTGTGTGTATTTGTATACATAAAATTGTTACAGTACCTAAAGAGTTCTGAATGGGTTCTGCTAAAGTCATGTTCTTCCTGGAAAAATTCTAGCAATTGCATATGGAACTTAAGAATGTCTAGGCCTGGGCCAAATGCTAGTGGCCATTGGAAAACACTGTTAATAATCTAAAAAGAATATCTAATAGTGGCTAAGCATTTACTATGCAGCCATCATTGTAAGCCTCTTATATGTGTCAAATCATTTAATTCATACAAAACACAGGTAGTTACCATTAATAGCATTTTCCCCATTTCATAGATAAGGAAGGTAAGGTACACAGAAAGATTAGGACCTGCCCCAGCCCCATACCTATCAAATAGCAAACTCAGGATTAAAATGCAGGTGCCCAGAACCCATTTCCCAATTACTGTGGTATGTTACTTTCATGGTGTCATGACTGACAGCTCCTCAGAACCACAAGGGAAGGGAGAGGAGTGATTCCTTGAAGCAGAGAATGAGACGCAAAGGAAAACTACCAACATCTCATATAGTGGTTCATTAGTTTCACTTATTTAACTAAACATTAATCCAAATATTCAACAAGCATCTGATAAACATCTACCGTGAGTTAGGTCACACATCATTCCTTAAGATGTAGAAAAAGATGAATCCATTCACTGTCACCAAATGTCTCCCAGATCATAAATTACAAAGGAGCACAGGAAAGAGTACCTTCTTTACATGATAAAACCATTTTGTCTCCAAAGAGTCTTACTACATTGTATTTAAATATGGTTTTTAAAAATCATTTTATGGTATAAGCTTAGATTTTATAACTTTGAGTAAATAGTAAATATAAAAGCAAACAAATTAAATTTGTTCAACTGATTCAGCCCGAATCATTTTGTTAAATGAATGTAGTTTTTTTTTTTTTCTTCTGAAAATACTATAAGGAAAATGTTGCACTCAGGTTCTGAAGAAAAATATTTTAGAGAAATATACTAATAGGCTTTATTTTTTAACACCAACTGTGTCAGGAACTTAAGTTACATTATCTCCAATATTCCCCAGTTTGAAAGAAGAATTTTAATTACTTTGAAAAATATTTTAATAATGGCAGCTTACTGAGACAAAAATGCTATCATTCAACAAATATTTATTAAGTGCCTGTGTATGGTTTAACTTTGCCTGGAAATCAAAGAAATACAAATTGAAAATATAAAATAGCATATTCAATGTTGAATTGACAAGTTTTTAATATAGAATATATTTATGAAGATAACAAACTATTTTATATTCATCATAAATGTAAATTGAGAGTCTTTGTAGAGCATGGACAACCTTAAAAATAACCTCTGATCATTTCATTTCTAAAAATTTGTACCCAAAATTGCATACACATATGCTAAGATATGGCTACAATAATTTTACTCGGAGATTATTTATGATAGCCGAAAAAAAGGTAGACCAGGAAAAAGAATTGTAGGCCAATAATGAATGGTTAAATATAAATTGGTGTTTTGATACCATGGAATACTATTATACCTCTTAAAAGTAAGTTACAGGAAAATATTTAATGGAATAAAGACATGGAATAATGAAAGATATGTGTACTATATAATCTTTTTCAATTCAAAAGAAGTCTAGACACGCATAGTGTAAAGACCCTGAAATTCTAGTAGTGTTGATTATTTCTGGATGGTGAGTTTTCAGGTAATTTAATTTTTTTCTTTGCAGAGGATAGTGAGAGAGCTCACTGCAGCAGCCCTATCACAATTCAGGCCAAGGGGGAGCAGAGGTTTTTCCAAAGAGAAGAAACTGGGCAGAGGCATTACTTCAGCCACATCAAAGATGATAACATGAGGTGAACATGTAAGTGCTAATATTCACTCAGAAATCAGTCATATAATTTAATGCACCCTACAGCGTTTATCCAATCCCATAAGAATGTAGAATATTTCTAAGGCATATGTAATTGATTTTCACTTTTCTTTGTAGTTCTCCATCATCCACTTATTTATTTTTTCTAACACGTATGGTTCAAATATTTCACAATATTATATAAATACATCTTTCCTTTTTTGGGCAGCCATGACTACATTAGCATTTAGCTCTTGACATATTTTGTTTATGTTAATCCAGAGTTTCCAAGACAGAAATGCCATTTTACTCATCACAGTGCCCAGTGTGCAGCAGGCACTCAGTAAACACCAGCGAAAAACATTGAGTCATAAGCTTCTATTCTCAACTCTTTTTGTTTTATTAGGACATTTTTCCTTGGTCAGATATATTAACACATGTCTTCATAGTGCAAAATTCCAAACATATAAAAAGAAACTACATTTTAGTTTCCAAGAGACGAACCTATAAAACCTGTGAATAGTCAGCTTTCCTTCTTTGAAACCATTTTGTATTGTCATACCAATGCCATTAGACCAGGTAGGGTGAAACTATCCTCACAGGTAGGTAGATGGAGCCAGGAAAGTAGATGAAACCGCCTCAGAAGACTTCATAAGTCCCTTGGGTGCAATAACTTCCAAAATACACTGATTCGTCCTGAAGTTACAGCAGCAGCCATTATTAAAATATCTATGGTTCATAATGAGGCCATTTCTTACAAAATTTCAAATGGTAAAATTTCCAGTGCCTTGGGTTAAATCTCTGTTTGCTGTTAAATTATTAAGTGAACAAAGGGAAATTGAATGTAGATAAATAAAAAATGAACACCCTAACATTATTTTGCATGATGTGAAACACTAACATCACTGTGGTTTGAGAATTACAAATTAAGGATCAATTAGGAAACAAAATCTATTCTTGGTACGTTCAGACCAAACTCAAGCACCTACTAAGACAGCAGGCAATGCAGTGAAGTGGTAACTGTCCCGGAGTAAGTGCATGTTTGCACATTACTGAGTGGAGGAGAAGGCGGTAAACTGCGGAGAGGGCTCCGTTTCAAGGGGGTGAGGCTGACTCTGTCCTCACAGAGGACATGTGGGGATGCAGGCCCAAGTTCGCTAGTTCTTATGTATTTTTTTTTTAAGAGAAGCTTAAAGTCTAGATTTTTATTTGAAAACTCCAAAATTCCAAATGTTGGCTCAAAATTTAAAGACAGACTATATCTATATGTTTTCCCTAAATATCTGGCCAGAGAGTCATCAGTTTGAAACCTCTGACTTTGAGCTGTGTTTGAAAATATTTAACCTTAGGACAGGTTTATGTGTGTTTGTGTGTCTATGCATGTGTTTGTGTTGTTGCTGCAATAATTACTTGGTGGAAACTGAGAAGAAAAAGGAGTTAAGTCACACTATGAGGAGGGTTCTGAAGCACTGAGGTGAGTTAGACAGTACTATATATAAAATAGATAACTAATAAGAACCTACTGTATAGCACGGGAAGCTCTACTCAATACTCTATAATGACCTATGTGGGAAAAGACTCTAAAAAAGAGTAGATACATGTATATGTATAACTGATTCACTTTGCTGTACAACATTGTAAATCAACTATAGTCCAGTAAAATTTAATTTTAAAAGAAGGACTAAAGGCTGTATCTTTCAGAGAGAGGTTGATCAGTGGGATGTGTCAAAAGCATATTGAGTTATTTCTGAAGTTGCAAATATTCTTCCTTTGTGATCAGACCATCTGTGTTTGCTGACATTCATATCCAAGTTAGGCCCCCATCAATCCATGGAGACTGAGAGATACAGACACTCTCTGTCTTGATGATTACATATCAAAGCCTGGCTCCCAGGTCCTTGAGGAAGACATTCATGGGTTGTAAAACAGGTGAGAAACTTTTTAAGAAGTTGATATCTCAAAGGGAGCAAAAACAGAATGTACAACTGCAAGTTTTCTAAAGTAAGAAAAATGAGGTCAGGGATTCAGAGTCAGAAAAAAGCCTATCTGAAGTTTTGTCAATCTGGAGGGAACATTAAGGCCATCTTGATCATAGAGTGGCAGATGTCAGTGCTTAGCAAACTATTGCTATATCAGTAGATTGGATTTAAACAAATGCAAACTCTAGCCTTGCAGCCCTAGCTTAGCATCCTTTCCACTACATCATCCCCAATGCTTAGTGTACCAGGAAACCATGATATGCCAGTGGTGGTGGCTAAGTAAAATTTCTGTCCATTCAAGAACTTGGAGGAGAAATCCATTCTGTCCTTGTATTCCTTCCAGGAATACCTGCTTATAGCATTATCAGTATGCTTTTACCAGCTGTGCAACCCTGAGAACCCTGGTCTTTTCATCTAAATAAGCTATAGGGCACAGCATTTGTATGAGCAGTAAATGTGATATGTATGAAACACTCAGCATGGTGCCTGGTGTATAGTAACAGTTCTCATTTGTGTCATTATATTATTTTCATAGAATGATGACCATACTATGACACTAATAGCAATACACAGAGAGCTGGAAGAAAAGTTAAATGAATTGTGACTTAAATCTAACAAAACAGAGCAGAAGAAACTATCAAAGAGGCAGGAACTGCTTCCACAGTGCCATGTCATACCCTCCACAATTCCACACTATTTTCTGCCCAGGTTTCTTAGTCTTGTTCCTTCAGACTTAAATATTTCCCCATGTAGACCTCAAATCTTCATGTTATTTAGCCCAAGGATATAATGCAATTTTAAACAATCATTATCTTTGTTGTATTTCCTTTCTTACGTTTAGCACTTGCAGCATTTTACCTAATACTATTTACTCTCAGAGTCCACGTGGAAGCAAACTAACTTTTCAGGAAGTTCTTTGCAAATACTCCCCACCCTCTCCCCCAAATAGTTTTCTTTGTTTGTATCTTGGTAGCAATTCTAAAAAGTTTTCAAGATTTGGACTCTGCTAATGTAATTGTGCACAGAATATCTACACAGAAGTGGTCTGCTTCATCATCCAATGAGCTCTGCCTCTTCGTGGATGTGACACTCCAATGGAGGGAAGCCAAGAGCCTATAGTAGCAATCCTGGGGAAAATTTAAGCAGCTGTGTTCACGTAATTGAAAACCTTCTGAAAAGTGTGCTGCAGTCCGTGCACAGCGTTAGTATAACATGAGGGCTGGGGCTGGATGCAGCCGGTTCTCTGGAGGACTTCTTTGCCTGCTGCAGGAAAGAGAAGGCTGAAAGACAAACCTGGGTGCAGCCGGAAAGGTCCAGATAGATGAGCTTGTGGCATCCGTTCCCCAAATTCAGGTACTGTAAACCTTTGTCTGTGAACTTTCTGCAGTAAGCCAAACTAAGATTCTGTAAATTGTAGAAGTACCTGAGAAGACAGGGAGAGAGAAGAGAGGAAGGAAAGTGATTATACTTAAGCTGTTTCCTCACATCTTTGTTAAGCCACTATGACAAAGAGAAGTAAAGCTGTAAATTAATCTTTTCTCCTTGCAGCTATTCAAGAGTTGAACTTTATTGTTAATTCTCTTCCTGTTAAGGAGATTGCAGTAGCATATCAGATAATGCATAATCACGTTTCAAATGAAAATAAAGATTTGGCTAAATTTTTAAGAAAACCAATTGGGATAAAGCTTTGGGGGCGGGGGAGGTCTGTGCATTCATGTTGTTTGCAAGTTAGTTTGTGTTTGAAAGCAGTTTCAGTTTGTGTTATTGTTGCATTTAGCTTTTATATTGGAGCATCGAAATAACAATGCAAATGTCTAGGAGGACAAACTCTTTGTAAACATTTAAATGGTGATTAACTGTTACAAGAGAGTTAGGATTTGGGGCAGAAAGGAGGCAAAGTTAAATATAATAGGCTCTTAAAATGGACAAAGCAAGCAAATGGCTTGAAAAAATAAATTTGCATGTGCATGATTTTCTAAGTAACAGTTTCATTATTATAACTAAAGAAAGACTGACTGATACACAGAGCTTAAAAGTGGATTAAGAGCAGTCTGCAAATATGTGGGCAACATATGAAAGGAATAAAACCATATCAGAGGCTATAAATCTCACTGAAGTTGCAACAGATTAACTATGGCATTACCACCATAGCCAAAATGAGAGCTTTCAGGAAAAAGGAGGGTCTTTAGGACAACTCTCTGCAAGACTCACAGTTTGAGGACACTCTATGGGCAACTTTCAAAGCCCTCCTAAGCCTGGCA
>NW_011494832.1:438230-448456 GCF_000754665.1 Bison bison bison | reverse complement strand
TTAAAAGTGCAAGAACTCTCACTTCTGCTTTTGTAATAGAGTTAAACTACATGCTCTTGGCTTGTGATCTGCAGCAGTTTAACAGTGAACTAGAAAGCAAAAAGAACAAAAAGTAGGAGGAAAATGCCTTTCTGTCCCTCAAAAGCCCACAAATGACTAATAAAGTTTACTTTCACATAAATGGGAAATTAGATATGCAAGCTTTGATCATTAATCAGATTTATTTCCCAAATCTGAAAATATCATATGATATAATTCATATTCCGTAGCGGATTATTTGACTCACACCCATTTCCCTCTGGTAATGGCTATTTCCATGAGACTCAGTAGAACAGAGAGGGAAGCCTTCTGGACTCCCCAGTGGCTGGGTGGGCAGGGCTCTGAAGGAGAAAGCAGCACTAACATCCCAAAGACATAACCCTTCTGGGGCCCTTGAGAGCATTGCCAAAGTTTTAGAAATGCTTTATCTTCCTCTCCCTGAATTATACCCTTGTGATT
Source organism: Bison bison bison (assembly GCF_000754665.1). Classification (NCBI taxonomy): domain Eukaryota; kingdom Metazoa; phylum Chordata; class Mammalia; order Artiodactyla; family Bovidae; genus Bison; species Bison bison. The sequence goes on along the minus strand of NW_011494832.1, from coordinate 447,958 downwards.
CAACTAAGTAAAGCACAATTTTCTTGGGGGGTTGTCATTCCTAAGAACTTTTTAGCTCTCCAATTTGGCAAAAGGAATAGTGAGGCAGGCAGCATGACACAATGGAAAATACACAGGGTTCTGGAATCTGACCAAACTGGATTCGAATCCCAGCCCTGACACTTACTGCAACTGCCCCTTAGCTGCCCAGAGACTGTTTCCACATTTACTAAGTGGAGATTATAGCATTATCTTTTTTTTCAACCCTGACCAGCTGTGGGGCCTCCAGCTTTCCTGAACCTTAGTTTTCTGTAACATGAACATCTGTAACATGAATGTAACGTATCTGCTTTTTCCTCTTAGTAAAGATGTGACAATTACATAAGAATGTATATATAATAGTATTATATTGAGGGTGAGTTTTGACGATTAAAATCAGCAGGGATATGGTAGAACCTTTAAAAATACACATATTGTTATTATTGCTACTATTGTCTCAAATAATACATATGAATTATTCTTACAAAGTTTGATCTATCTTTTTTCCATTTAATGGAATAGCTACTTACCTGACAATAGTGGTGCATACTAACTTGAAGAGTTTGAGGGGCCTCATATTCCATCTGTACCCTATTTCAGTCGTGGTGGTAAAACCAGGTGTAATCTGTTAACCCCGGTGAGATTGATAGTCTGCTGTAGTTTCTGTTCCTCCATCTGTTGCCCTTGCATTTGCTGACTGTTCTTCCTAACCTACTTTTAAGCTCTGTACCTCATTCTTTCTTTCTTCAGGTATAATAATGAAACCATTACTTACACAGTCATGCATATTCAAATATATTCAAGTCTGATCCAAGTCTGTTTTTCAGTTTCTTTAAGTGCATGTGATCCATTTAACAAACACCAAAAATGAGAATTGAACAAGCAGCTTTGAACTTTTTTGTGTGTCACAGATACTTTTGGATCTATGGCCCCTTTGTCAGCCTAATGTTTTTAATGTATAAAATAAAATACAATTTCAAAGGCAGCCAATTTTATCCACAGATATTATTAAAATATTTTTAAGAGCCAAATGACTGAAAAAATGTATATGCTTCTTTATTAACATGTTCAACAATAACATCTAGCGACAGGTCTATTAACTACAATGCTTTTGAAGCAGTACTGAGTACCAATGATAATTTTAAATATTTGTAACAACTATAAAAAAATACATGTGATGAGAAAATAATTGTGATTTGTATGAGTGAAAGAGTCCCAGGGGCTGCTAATACTACCCTGATTTTTTTAATCTATATTTCAGTTAAAGCTTAGTGAAAATAGAGATTTTTTTTTTTCTCCTATCAAAATTTATGGAACCTCTGATTTCCATTCATGATCTTCTTGGAGGATCCACTGACCGCAGGTTTGGCAAAAGAGTCATTTAATTAAACTAAATGACTCTGAGATTAAGTCTAGATCTAGCTCTTCAAAGTGGAACCTCATGGGAATCATCAGTTTGAAAGTAAAACACACATCTTGAGTGGCTCTGTTAGCCTTTCAAGGCTTTTATAGTGCCGCAGACTTAGAGCTTTGGGGGATGAGAAAAATATTGGTTTACAGTGAAATCACACTTGGCAAATTTTATGCAATATTGCCACTTTTTATCCTGAATTTTGGCTAAGAAATATGTCCCTTATATGAGTAAGATCTAGTTCATCATTTTTCCAATCCAGAGATGACTTTATAATTCTAATTACACTTGAGGAAGTGTTTTCAGACAATGTTTTCTAATTATTTGATAACTTTTTCTTATGTGTGTGGGGAGCGTTCTCTGTGTGATTTATTTTTCTACTGTTACTATAATCTTTAAGACATCACAATTCTTACAGAAACTACAGAGATCACTGTTTCTTTTTTCTTTGGGTTTTTTATCCATTAAAGAATTGAGGCCCTCTGTGTTAGATCTTCAACACCTGAGGGTAGCTATTACTAGAAGGAATGTAGAATTCTGTATTTAAATTAACATTTCTCTGAAAAATCTTAACACAAGGTCCAGTCTGTAAAACAGAGTATTTGCATATAGATTCGTTTGAGTTGAGTACTGGACTTAGTCTTACAGAGGCAGTATTTTAATAGAATTCCTGCAGAAAATCCAAATGCAGTGACTTGACCTCCTATTTACAGGGTGGACCCTAAGGATTTCCAGTCACAGCCACAGCTTATTCTGTCTACCCCATTCTGATGAACTGTGGCAAGACTATATTAACATGAGAGTACTTGTCAATAAGAAGTTGCCAGTCAATTTAAGGGTTGATTCATCTATAGGAAAAATAGACATCATGCTTCTATAGCATATAAAGCTCCATTAAGAAGCAAAGATCATAATATTAATATCTTTACTCACCACTCTGTGCCCAGAATATTTGATCAATACATAGTGAATAAGTGAATGAATGTTGCTGCTAGAACTCAGGGAGTAATCACTGTGGAGTTCCGATAGATGGTATGACTTGAGATGTAAAGTCTACAGATTAGCAAAGAGAGGAGAAAGGCATTCTAGCTTGTAGAAAAAGAGAAGCATGTAGCAGTCAACTGACCAGAGTTGAGAGTTTCCTTTGGAAAACCTAGGCAGATAAGTTTGATCAGATAATGATAAAGAATAGTAAAGGAAGAGTCTAGACCTTAAGCAAAGGTCTTAAGTCAAAGACCTTAAGTCAAAGACATGATAAGACTAAGTTCAGGACAATACTTCTCACAACATAAGGGAAGAGAGACCAAGCGTGAACCATCTGGATGCTGCACCAAATGAGGTATTGAGAATGCCACCTTGACTGTGGCAATGGAATAAATGGACAGGGTTTAATTCAGGAAATGTTTAAAAGCAAAAAATACTTTGAAATGGGCATGAGCTATGGACAGCCCTTGTTTTCAACTTTAGAAAACTGAGCAAGTCCCCAAAGAAGTGAGGAAAAATATTCAGATAAAAAACTGGCAAATCACTGTTGCCAAGAAAGGCAAACAAATTACATTTTTCTTTGGAAAGAAACACTAAAGGCACCAGAGAATGAAAACAGCAACAAACAACACTTCTCTAGTTATTTATAGTTGAAAAAATGTTATTACATACCCAAGCATGATTAAAACAATAGAAAGCAGAGCAGAAATAAAGAATCATTATGAAATGTATTTTTATTATAGATAAAGAAAGTCAGTGTACATTTTTTTCATATGATGAAAAACATCAGTATCACGTAGCATTTATCCTGAATGTTGTCTCAAAAGCAAGAACTAGAAGTTAAAATCAAAACAAAATTCTAATTTTAGGTCCTATTTTCCTATATGTTGCCCACTAAAGATACAGCTTCATTTGTAAAATAAACATCCTTAAAAAACTATGCAGAGCTGTACTATTATTTTAAATTTCCTAGAAGAAAACATTATCTCAAAGTATGGTTGGAAAAAATGTTTTGAGTTTTTAAAAAAAGTGATAACGCTACTCCCAAATCGTCTACTTAAAAGAGTTCAGATTTTCATATATGGATTTATAGATTTTTAAATATGTATGTCTCTCTCCCCTCTCCAGCCACCCCCCAACTCACTTTCTATCTATAGATAGATAAAATACATACACACAAATATACACATGTACCATATATATATAAACACATTCATCCATGCACATATATTCATTCACACACACACATATATATCTTAATGTGGAATTTCTAAAGAAAACTACTGAGTGATGTCCTATATTACAGGGCAGAGAATCCTACAGAATTCCTGAAAGGGTCAGAGGCCCTCCACAGTGGTGCTGCTGGAGCTGGCTTGCTCTAGCCCATGAGAACCAATTGTTAGCATCTCTTCTCAACTCTACATTCAGTGGCATGTTGGTAGCTTAAAACTGGCCATGATGGAATTATTTATGTCACAGAAATCAGTAAATCCTACAAATCAAAACATACCTTGACCCCCTACCTCAGCCAGTAATTAAACATTTACTGGAACACGGCTGTCCTCAGAACACACTTTGAGAACTACTGATACAGAGAATGCAGTATTGCTGAGAAAACAATGATGAGAGATAAGATGATAGCTTGAAGGACTGGAATAAATATCTGACCTGAAAATGAAAGGGGATTCTTAAAACATGAACAAATAGGGTTGAAACATTAAAAAAAAAAAAGTCCATCAGTTAACCCAAATTGAGAGATTGTTTACAAAATAAATAAACAGTATTCTTCAAGTGTCATAAATAAACAGTATTCTTCAAGTGTCAAGGTCATGAGATACAAGGAACAACTGTGGACTGGTACAAACTGGAGAGCACTAAGAAGAAATGACAGCTGAATGTAGTATGGACGCTTACACCAGATCCTGGAGCAAAAATAAAAGAACATGAGTGGGAAACTTGATGAAATCTGAATAAAGACTTTCATTAATAGAAAAGTAAAAAGAAAACTATCTCTTTTTTAGCTGAGAAAATTAGTTTTAATGTCCAAAAAGTTTAGCTGAGAAAATTAGTTTTAATGTCCGAAAGGTTTACTATGTCCCAGGAAAAATTAAAAGAACACAAGTTTGGGAAATGTTTTTAATTTCTCAGAGAAAAGGAATTTCCTGCCAGCATCTTGGCAGAAAAAAAAAAAAATAGATTACCAACAAACGAAGAGAAAAGTCAGGCTGGCTTTAGACTTCTCTTTAACTTGAAATAATGAAGATTATGGGGCAGCATTTGTAGGGTTTTAAGTAGAGTAAGGGACATGATTTAAGAAGTATACCCTGAGAGAATTTGTTGTTCATCCTCTGACACAACAAAAAGTCATCTTCAGAAAGCAATGACTGAAAATCTAATATTTGCACATATTTCCAGATAAATATAATAATTTATATTTGCACATGTTTCCAGTCATCATACGTGCATCTCTGTCACTTCAGTCATGTCCGACTCTACTCTTTGCAACTCCATGGATTATAGCCCACCAGGCTCCTCTGTCCATGGAATTATCCAGGCAAATATACTATATATAGTATATTTGCCTGGATATATATAGTGGGTTGCCATTTCCTCCTCCAGATTCCAGTCATCATAGGATGAATCAAAATCAAAATTAAAGAATAAGGAAATTGTGATACAAATAGACCATCAATGAATGACAAAACTACAGTTGGTGGTGATGGTGGTTTAGTCGCTAAGTCGTGTCTGACTCTTACGACCCCATGGACTGTAGCCTACCAGGCGCCTCTGTCCATGGGATTCTCCAGGCAAGAATACTGGAGTGGGTTGTCATTTCCTTCTCCAAAACTCGAGTTAGGACTACCTAATCATAAATATGATTATGATATTGAGTATACCAAAAATCAATATTAAAAAGAAAGATGATAAAAAATCACAATTAGTATATATTTACATATAGGTGAGTCAAAGTAGAGGAACATCGAGTTCAAGGAAGAATTAGAATGTATTAGATCTCTTGTCGAACACAGGGGGAGCCAAAGTTAGTGTTTCATTATGACTTTGATAATTACAGAAATGCATGATAAAGCGTGTTTTTAAAAAACATAGAAATAGCCACTAGTTAGAATACACAACAGAATATGCATTTATCTAAATGTATTCAGATTATAGATATAACACATTTTGTAACAAAAAGCAGAAAAGATAAGTACAGTGCAGTAACATAAAAATAAATAAAAAATATAAAGCAAGATGATAAAAATAAGACCATATACTCAGTTTTGACAAGAAATATTAGTCTTTTAAACCACTTTCTTAAAAAGGCAAAGAGATTGAAATTTTTTAAAATAGAAGTTAGCTATGTGCCACATGTGAAAGATAAACCTAAAATATAGCAACACAAAGGTTAAAAATTATGGGTATACATAAAGTAATTTCACAAAGCCACAAGCAAAAGAAAACAAAGGTGACTGTGTAAATAGCATTTTAAAAGAATTTAAGACAAAGAAACATCAACCAGGATAGAAAAATATAATTTTATGTAAACAAGTGCTACAATTTATAGATAGATTGTATGTGCAAACATGCTGCTTATTAATCCTTATGTGTTGAATAACATAAAAATAAATTAATAAAAACTTCATTATAATAGGCAACTACTGTATCACTATGACATTAAGAATTTACACATGCATGTGCATATATACATAGAAATTTTGTTCTCTGAAAGAAACTCTCTTGTTTTAAACATTCATGGATGATTTATTGAAATTGATTATATTAAGTAGTCCACCAAGAAATCTCCATAAATTTCAAAAAGTAGAAATAATTCTGTCCACATTTCTTGACCACAGTGTACGAAACTAGAATTAAAAACAAAATTCTCTTCTAAATAATTATTGGGTCAAAGAGGTAAGCAAATATACAGCAGTTTGTTCAGAAAAGGAGAACAATATTTATCAAATCATACAAGCTTTGCCTAAGTTCTTTAAAAGTAATTTCATACCTCTGTTTTCTTATTTTAGAAGAAAAGAAGTCAATTAAATCATACAAATGAAAAGTTTAAAACAATACATGTACATCATATCCAAATCCAAAAGTATTCATTTAGAAAATATAATGAGGAATCATAATCAGAAAGGATACCATGCACAATGGCAATTAAAAAGACACCACAAAGACTATCTGTATGAATAAAACAAAATTTTGAGACATCTAAGAGTGTTTGCAAAAAAGATATTTTTTTGAAGTATACTACGCTCCTGATGGGCTTTCCTGGTGGCTCCGTGGTAAAGAATCTGCCTGCCACTGCAGGAGATGCAGGTTCAAGCCCGGGGTCGGGAAGATTCCCCTGGAGGAGGAAGTGGCAACCCACTTCAGTATTCTTGCTGGGAAATCCAAGGGACACTGGGACCTAGTGGACTACAGCCCTTGGGGTTGCAAAGAGTTGGACGCGACTAAGCGACTGAACAACAAATTGTTCCTGATAGGGAGACTAAATATTGTAAAAATATGGCTTAGTTTCTAATTTATTTTATCTTTCATTATTGGCATACTGGTAAATATCTAACAACTGGCTCTTCAAAAACATATATGCATATGTATATATGTTTGCTATAAAATTATACATCTTACTATTTTACATCAACTATTTTACAGATGTAAAAGATGAATAGCCCACAAATTACAAATCGTAACATACACAATACTGTTTATTACTGATTTCGTATAACCAGTTGATTCTTACACAATGCTTTCATTCATTGACTTTTGCCAAACTCATAAATATAGGTGGTACTTTTGTCTTCTCCCTTGTATACTCAAAGGAAAAATAAAATTGGTCAGTCTGCTATATTTATTTTTACCAAAAAATAGAAGTAAAATTTTTAAAATTGAGGAATGAGTATAATTCCAATATGAGTATATTTATTTATTTTAATGGGTAAGACAAAAGTGAAGAAAAATGTGTGTGTCCAGATTTCACTCAGTCATCAATGATGTGCCTTCTTTGCTCAATCAGATAACAGTTTTCAAGTACTGAAAAGATACTTGCTAAACTTTTTTGTGCTATTCACAATGTTGCAGCTACAAACATGACATGCCTTTTTTCAGTATTTTTTGTGGAAGTATAGTTGCCTGGAGAATCCCAGGGACGGTGGAGCCTGGTGGGCTGCCGTCTATGGGGTCACACAGAGTCGGACACGACTGAAGTGATTTAGCAGCAGCATAGTTGACTTAGAATGCTGTGTTAATTCCTGCTGTACAGTAAAGTGATTCAGTTATACATATATTTCCATATATTCTTTTAAATATTCTTTTCCATTATGATTTGTCATTGGATATTGAATACAGTTCTCTGTGCTACACAGTAGGACCTACTGTTTATCCATTGTACATCTAAACACTTACTTCTGCTAACCCCAACCTCTCACTCCATCCCTTCCCCTAACTCCGTCCTTCTTGGCAACCACCAGTCTGTTCTGTGTCCATGATTCTGTTTCTGTTTCATAAGTAAGTTCATTGGTGTCATATTTTAGATTCCACACATAAATGATATCATATGGTATTTGTCTTTCTGACTTACTTAATTTAGTATGACAATTTCTAGCTCATCCATGTTGCTGCAAATGGCATTATTTCATTCTTTTTTATGATTTTCTATCATGTATGTATATACCACATCTTCATCCCTTCTGTCGACCTTCAGGTTGTTTCCATTGTCTTGGCTATTGTGAATAGTGCTGCTATGAATATAGGGGTACATACATCATTTTGAATTATAGTTTTGTCTGAATATATGCCCAGGAATGGATCATATGGTAATTCTATTTTTAGTTTTCTGAAGAACCTCCATATTTTTTCCCACAGTGGCTACACCAACTTGTATTCTCACCAAGAGTGTAAGAGAGTACCTTTTTCTCCACACCCTATCCAGCACTGGTTATTTGTAGACTTTTTAATCATGGCCATTCTGACACATGTGAGTGAGGTGGTACTTCATTGTCGTTTTGATTTGCATTTCTCTAATAATTAGCAATGTTGAGCAGCTTTTCGTGTGCCTATTTGCCGTTTGTATCTCTTCCTTAGAGAAATGTCTATTTAGGTCTTCTGCCAATTTTTCAGTTGGGTTCTTTGATTTTTTGTTGTTGAGTTGAGCTGTCTGTATATTTTGGGAACTAGGCCCTGTCAGCAGCATCATTTGCAAATCTTTTCTCCCATTCTATAGTTCGTAGACATGACACACTTTTAATCTACTATATTGTTTTCTCCAGTCTAAACAATCAACAGAAAAATAAGCCAGGCCCTAACTTTGTATTATTTGCCATTTTCCATGCCATTTTGGCTGATTTCAAGCTATCAATGAGAGATCACTGAACATGGAGTTGGGAAGAGATGCACAGAGCACATTATTTTATAGAATTTTCACCATACAGATACAATAGACATAAATCACCTCAAGAACACAGATAATAGTAATGTGTACAAAAACATTAGAAGGTGATGAGTTTTTAGTACTACCTATATAAAAATTTTAGATATATAAGGAAATATCACACATCATTTGAGAAAAGTTTTATTCAGTAAAGGATGCTGTAATAATTGGTTAGTTATTTAACAACTCTTTTTTTTAATCACTGAAGTATAGTTAATTTATAATGTGTTAGATCCCAGTGTACGACAAAGTGATTCAGTGATACATACATGTATACATATATATATACACACACATACACATATGTATATAATATATTCTTTTTAAGATTTTTTCCATTATAGGTTATTATAAGATATTGAATATAGTTCCCTGTGCTATACAGTAGGTCTTTGTTGTTTATCTATTTTATATACAGTATCAATAACCTCAGATATGCAGATGACACCACCCTTATGGCAGAAAGTAAAGAGGAACTCAAAAGCCTCTTGATGAAAGTGAAAGAGGAGAGTGAAAAAGTTGGCTTAAAGCTCAGCATTCAGAAAACGAAGATCATGGCATCTGATCCCATCACTTCATGGCAGATAGATGGGGAATCAGTGGAAATAGTGGCTGACTTTATTTTTGGGGGCTCCAAAATCACTGCAGATGGTGATTGCAGCCATGAAATTAAAAGATGCTTACTCCTTGCGAGGAAAGTTATGACCAACCTAGACAGCATATTCAAAAGCAGAGACATTACTTTGCCAACAAAGGTCCATCTAGTTAAGGCTATGGTTTTTCCAGTAGTCTTGTATGGATGTGAGAGTTGGACTGTGAAGAAAGCTGAGTGCCGAAGAATTGATGCTTTTGAACTGTGGTGTTGGAGAAGACTCTTGAGAG
>NW_011494832.1:408801-438130 GCF_000754665.1 Bison bison bison | reverse complement strand
CATCTAGTTAAGGCTATGGTTTTTCCAGTAGTCATGTATGGATGTGAGAGTTGGACTGTGAAGAAAGCTGAGTGCCGAAGAATTGATGCTTTTGAACTGTGGTGTTGGAGAAGACTCTTGAGAGTCCCTTGGACAGCAAGGAGATCCAACCAGTCCATCCTAAAGGAGACCAGTCCTGGGTGTTCATTGGAAGGACTGATGCTGAGGCTGAAACTCTAATACTTTGGCTACCTCATGCGAAGAGTTGACTCATTGGAAAAGACCCTGATGCTGGGAGGGATTGGGGGCAGGAGGAGAAGGGGACAACAGAGGATGAGATGGCTGGATGGCATCACCGACTCGATGCACACAAGTTTGGGTGAACTCCGGGAGTTGGTGAGGGACAGGGAGGCCTGGCATGCTGCGATTCATGGGGTCGCAAAGAGTCTGACACGACTGAGCGACTGAACTGAACTGATGTATATGCTAATGCCAGACTCTTAATTTATCTCTCCCCTTCCCCTGCTCCGCCCTGCTATCCCTAGGAGTTTGACAACTCTTGATGTGAGAAACAAATATTCTGAGCTCATGGACTGCACACAAACAGGCTTTGGGCCACATGGGTCGAACGTGTTAGATCGTTGTTTCATTTATCTACCAAAATAAATTCTAGCTTGATTATAAATTTAAAAACAAATCATAGAAGAAAAAATGGATATCAAATGCCTGGAAGGAGGAAAACTCTCTATTTTTAAAAGATTTACAAGAAATTTCAAAGGAAAAATTTGGTAGATTTGACTGAATACAATGTGGCAAGTCAATAATGAGATAAACAAATATGTCACCACCCTTTTCCTAGGCTTGCACATTTCCAGAAAATGGTTAGAGAGCAAAGATAAGGAAGAGTACCACCTAGAATTTTCTCTGTTTAAGCATCTCTAAATGCCTCATTGGCATTTTTAAAAAGATCTAAAAATAGTTACATTCTCAAAAATGATTCACTCCTTCTTGGGGTTTGAAAAATGTTTTGAATCTCTCCCAATATGAGTATATATGCTTTCCTAATTAGTTTTTCCTTGGTGAAAATAAGGGATAATTGAATGATGTAAATTTTGGATAAAGTTGAATATCCTGTCAGCTCTTAGTAATGTATTCTTCCGTGCCTTCTCCTCCAAAGAAGTGCTAGCTTGTCAACAGTCCATAGGTCAAAAAAAACAGCAAATACTAGGTTTCCTGGAGGTGATGAGGGGGCCCTAGCAGGTAACCAGAGCATGGCAGTAGGGAACCTGGAGCTGCAGAGTTCAGTCTGAGGAAGCAGGATATTGGCTTTCTGTTGTAGAGAAGTCCGAACACTGGACTAGAATTGAGGGGCCAGGCTTCAAAGTCCAAGAACAAGGACCACCAGAAAGAGACAGGCAGAGCTTAACTCAAGCTACTGGGCAAATTGCTACAAGAGTGACACCAAAACACCAGCCAAGGCAACAGATCAGTTAATTATTCAGTGGATACCCACCAAGAAGGGAGAGCATCAGCACTGGAAAGCAGTGGGACTTGAAAGCAGTCTCCTGTTATCAGGATAGGGGTGCCACAGTCGGGGGGTGTTAGTAAAAGGAGATGCCTTTGGGTGATACTACAGCAAATCAGGGCCTAGAGGAGCATAACTATTTTCAGGGTAATACAGATAACACAAGCATTACCTTGGCAGGAGTCTCATTGTCCTGTTGGTGATAATTGTGTTAGACAGATTGAGATACAGGACTCCAGGGCAGCTCTCAGAGATGTATCTCATTGATTCATCCTGCGTAACAGTAGAGGGAAGAATCTTATTAAAGTCTAACAGGCTTTGCTATTTCCCCATTATCTATCATCTCTCTCCCTGCCCCCCCAAAATATATGCAAGACTTGATCTCTTCATACTTTTTATTAGTTATAAATCAAATTAAGTAGAAGATTGCTTTGCTTGCAACTTCATTACTCCCTCCCCTTCCTTTTCTTTGGGCTTTCCTGGTGGCTCAGACAGTAAAGCATCTGCCTGTAATGCGGGAGACCTGGGTTCTATCCCTGGGTCGGGAAGATACCCTGGAGAAGGAACTGGCAACCCATTCCAGTACTCTTGCCTGAAAAATCCCATGGATGGAGGAACCTGGTAGGCTACAGTCCATGGGGTCATAAAAAGTCAGACACGACTGAGCAGTTTCACTTCACTGTTCCCTTTCTTTGGAAATAAAGTCCCATTCCATCACAATGATGCTTTATTAAAATTTGAACCCTTGCCATTTCAACATCATGACAAGAAATTTGAGCTCGTGTCAAAGTGCCAAACAGTCTTGACTCTTTAGATATATGAAAATGATTGAAAAGGGATCCATTTTTAAACTTACTATAATCATTCTGAAAGACGGGAGTAGTAAACTCTTTCAACTGGACTTCATTAAAAAGTGAGTCCATATTCATACACGGATATGTATATATATATATATATAGAGAGAGAGAGAGAGAGAGAGAGATGTTTGTGTGTGGTGAAGTTTCTGTGGTTCCATTACTGAATATTTAAAACAGCTGAACAGATTTTCACCAAACTTATGATGAGTTTGAGATGGCCTGAATTAGAGGCTGCATACATGTCGGACATGAAATTTAGTGTCGAGGAAACTGTGCAGGAGAATCTTAAAGATTCAGTCAGCCCTCCTCCAGAGAGCTGAAAACCAGAACAAGAGAATAGTGTGACTGCGACATGAGAAAGGCAGAAAAACAAAGAATGATTTCAATCATGAGCCCTAAACTCACGTTTACAAGACAGATGAATTTCAAGCTTGGATTGCAACGCTGCTTCTTGTGTGGGTAACTAATTGTAAAATGTTCTAGAATGAGTAGCAGCAGGTTTGTGTTTATTTAATGATGGTGGAGGAGTCTCCCCAGGAATACTGAAGAGGTCTGCTAGTTTTAAATATCTGTGGTACATTGTCCTAGAAATAGGCCATTACAGGGTCAGGTAAACTGTCACTAGGCTAGCTGATGTGGTTCGGGGAGGGATTCTGCATGGATAGTATGGCTGCCCCCCAACAGCACAAAGGATGGCAGATGTTTAGTTTCAGCAGGACCATCGGTGCTTAATATTCTATTCTTAGCTACTTCTTGGAATCATGAATATTAAAATAACAAGATTCTACAGGTCAAAGCATCTTGCACATGGGATAAGAATTGGTTGATTTAAGGTGCAAACCACACCTTAAAGAGAACACAAGGGTTTTTTTAAGGTGTAAAACTGTAGTTCTGCTGTAGAAAAGATTCTGTGTGTCAGTAACACCTGAGAACAAGTACAGGGCTTTGAATAAACACTGTACTCTTGCCACTGCATTCAAGATGCCAGCAAGGTTTCTAGACATTCCATCATAGAAATGTAGGACTTGGATATCCATGTATAGATTTTAAAAAGTAAACAGTACACTTTTCCCCAACAGGAATGGAGAGAACAGCATAATGTGTGGCATTATAGTTTAATACAAAGAATCTATCTTCAAAAATATTCATGGTGTCAACTATCGAAGTGACTATGCGCCTGTTGGAAGATTCAGGCAAAAATGCAGATGAAATGGGACATGGAGGAGGAGGGAAAGCTGGTTTACACCCTTAGAGAAGTAGCCACACAGATGTAACTGTGGGAACCAGCAAGAGGAAGATGTAGTAGGCTTTCTGTAACATGGAATAATCCGATGTTCCTTTGAGACGAGGAAGCAAACCATTCTCTTCATTTTCCTGTCTGAAGGAAATTCAAACTAATTTTGTTTTCAATATTTAAAAGAACAAAAGAACTCAAGTTGCAATCCCCAAATACTTCAGCACGTAAATGCAAAAACTGTTTCTGTGTTTAACACTGCAAGATGGTCTGTGGAATTTGTCCACAATGCACTCGAATCTTTCTGGATGTAATATATTCATAAGGCAAGCTTCTTAAACCTTTTTGAATAAATGTTACTCAACTCCTTAAATGTAAGCCAGTCTCTTAGTCTTTGTCTCAAAAGGAAAGACAATAGTAAAATGTAGCTGGATAAAATTATCAGTCCTGTATATTATTAGACTAAAACTGGAAAAAAGACTTTGATGTTCACAAATTCAACACAGATGGCATTGTTTTGACTTTCCTTTTAGAAAGCCAAATTTACAGAATATGATCTTTTTTCCAAGCAAGAACTAAAGCTCCCTGAGGGCAAGAATTGGAACCTAATTCATCTTAAATTCCCTATAACACCTCTATTTTGTAACATATAAGTTCCCTATATATCATATATCTTTAACACAGTAGGTACTAAAAATATGCACATAAAGAATGAAATAGAGTAGAAATCTGAAAGAAGAAACTGTAATGATGAGGCTGGATAGATAGCAAGAAGGAGCCAATTCATGAAGTCTTTTCACCTGTGCCAAGGTGCATGGACTTCAACCTAGAACTGGTGACTTAAGAGGAGCATGAAGCAATCAGGCTCTTCATTCTGTTCCTCCTATCTCCAAGTGAAGAGCACAGCCTGTGCAAAGGCAGAACAGCAAGAGGAGCTTGGTGCACACAGCAAAGAAAACATAGCAGGTTGTGGCTGCTGCAACTTAATGTGCAGCAGGACTTAGAAGAAGGTGAGACTGGAGAGTGAGGCAGAGGCAAGATCACCGAGGGTCTCCAGAGTACAGTAATTTTAAAGAACTGACTTTATCCAATAGTGTGGATGACAGGCATTTGTATAAATGGTGGAAGATAGTAGTGAAATGGTCAGATCTGCCTTTTAGAAGGAATATCTGTGGTCACGCGGTGGAAGACAGATTGAAAGCAGAGGAAGCCTGGAGACAGGGACCAGGAAGGAGCTGACTAGGGTTACGTGTTCATTTCCATCCTCTTGGGCACACAGTTGACAGCCAGGAAGACTGATAAATTGACCCTGTTGTCTCTGCTGGAGCCCATTTTTTTCTGTCTCATAGACACACATGACCTTAAACATAAATATAGCTCATTTTTGTGTCACTGTTGAATAGTTTTCACTTTCCAGAGATTCCAATCTTGGGCATGTCTATAGGATAAATAATAGCATTATATAAATTGGATAAAATTTCTTGGCAGTGTTTGCTTTCTCCATATTTAATATAAATGAGCACACAGGCATGTATTTTGGCAGACCCTCTGTGTTATTAGTACTCTAGTGGAGCAAGTCTGAATCCATATAAACAACAGTAAAATAAGCTTCTTATACTCACTGTGAGCGTTGGACAGTCAGAGACATTCAGCTCTTGCAGGTTTTTACAGAAACCTAAATCAAACAAGTTACATATTACTAAAAAACATATTACAAATATTTAAACTTAAAGTTTTTCCACCTTGCATTCAATGCTGTGTATTCATTAGAAAGCAAACCAAAACCCCTGGTAAGTAACTTGTTCTAAGTATATGGTTTCCTTTCCTAGAAAAATTATTTCTTTGGGCTTTAAAATTAAAATATGCTTATTATTGTTTGAGGATTACAAAAGGAAAGGGGATAAGAGAAAATACTACTTTGGGGAAAAAACTGTATATACTTAGAGCTTTTCAGCTTCGAAGCATTTGAAAAAAACCAATTTGGTTTTTTTGTGGTGTGACATTTTTGTTAATTTAGGAGGTTGTGTTTCCTTTTAACATTATGAAATTTTTCAAACATACAAAGAAAGTTGAGAGAATTGATGGATTGTACAATGAATATATCCATCACCCATATTCTACAATTCATATTTTACTATATTTGCTTGATCACATACCCACCTGTACATCTTTCTCTCTATCCCTCCATTCATCTTAATTTCTTATGCATTTTAAAGTAAGTTGCAGACATTGGGACACTCCCCCCAACAAATACTTCAGCATGAATGTCATGAATAATTCAGCATGCACAGTAATTGACAGAATGTTTATATTTTAGGTTAGATAGCCATAAAGTTTACAAAGAATTTTAGATTGATATGTGGAGAGTCAGAAAGTCCAAGTGCCTGATGAGTTCTGGGACCAGAGACACCTGCCCAGCTTGTGATCTAGAAGGGAAATCAAGACATTTGTGCAAAGAGCTAGACAGCAAAGTGTTACACAATCAGCTCTCTGGGTCTAGACTGCCATAAGTAAGACTCCAAATCTGAGACAGAAGAGAAACAGTGAAGGAACAGAGAACAGTGAATGGAAGGAATGCTTGGGGCAAAGAGGGGAGAAGGCATTCTAAATGGAGGAGACCCTACAATCAGGAAAACTCCAGGCAAGGGGGTAATCCCGGCATTCACACTGAGACAATGAATAGAAAACACATCTGTTGCTCGTAACCTCAGAGCCCCACGATAATAACAACAGAAATGTTATTAATTATAAATCCATTTTGAACATTTCTTCCTCCTTACAAGTATGTCCTAATAAGTGCAAACCAGAACCAATTTCAGAATTTTAAAAATGAAAAATATTCTTTAAAATATGCAGATTTTGGAAGTCATCAGTAATACTGAAGGGAAAAATAGATTCCAAAAAGATAACTAAATTTATGAGATTATTTATATTTTAAATAGCAGTTACTTGAATTCATGCAATTCAACAAACATTTAACAAGAACCTGCTATGTACTAGAAACTCTGCAGGTGCTGGAAATAATAGCAGTGAACAAAATAGAGAAAAATCCCTGTCCTTAGGAAGTTTATATCCTAGTTGGGGAAGAAGGACAATAAACAAAAGAGGCAAAATACTTATTTTGACAGATGGTGATACATGTTCTGGAGAGAAATAAAACAAGAAATGGATTAGAGAATCACCAGTGAGTGGGAAGGGGTGCTACTTTAAATAGAGCAGCCAGAAAAGGTTTTGCTGAGAAGGTGACATTTGAACCAAGATGTGCAGGAGATGGCAAGAACAGCTGGCAATTTACCCTGAGCATTTCTAGAGCCCACATTCAACATGATTGGTGATTGTGAGACAGCAAAGGAAACAGAAAAATAAGTTCAGCAGAACATCCGTTGGAGTCCTACTCGTTTGCACATCTCAAAGCTGTGAGAAGAATCCCTTTAACTTCTTGAATCCAGTTTCAGTTTTCATAATGCTAAATCCTAACAGTTTAACTGAGTTCTTCCCCTGGACCAGGAACTGTGAGGTATTCATTGCGGTGAGCCTGTTTCATCTTCCCCCCAAATACTAGAGGTATCATCAGTCCCCCTTCACAGATGCTGAAGATGATGTTAAGTAATTAGCCTGAGATCACACAGTCCAGCAAGTAGAAGAGCCGTGATTCACATTCAGAGCCCAAACATTTAGCCATGAAACCAGGCAAGCAGGAGGGTGTCGAGCTTTGTACACCACTTTCTACATGTACCTTTATTATAATAATTGGATTCCTTTGCCTTAAAATATAACTTGAGTTCCGTGTCTCCTGGTTTAGAGTTTATGGGAACTTGAGTAGAATTTGTATCCTGCTGTTGGGTGAAAATTGTATAAATCTTGATTCTGTTGAATTGGTTCATAGTGTCTTTCAGGTCTACTCTTTCCTTCTACTTTTCTGTCTATTCTATTAAGTTTTGAGAGTTTGATATTGAAACCCCAACTAAAAAATCTTAATTTGCGTACTTAAAAATATTATAATATATAGTAGAACTATATGTAACTTTGCTCTGTATTTTCCAAGTCTCCTGTAAATGTGTTATCATACTTTCATAGTTTAGGAAAAAGAAAAACTTGAAAATTTGATTTTATTAGTCAGTTGCAATGTTCACAAAGGTCTCTATTTTTTTTCCTTTTGCAATCTAGGGACTGCCATACCTCAGCTGGGTCTCATTCTTCCTGAACTGCTTTAGTTAAGATTACCCAAACTTGGATTTCAAAGGAGTACTTTCATTGTTCCATCTGTCACACCAAGTAATTGGGACCAGCTGGATGTCAGGATGCGGGTGGCGATCATCGTAATCCTACTTTTCTTTTGTAAAGCCGCTGAGCTCCGCAAGGCAAGCCCTGGGGGTGCAAGAAACCGAGTGAACCATGGCCGGGCTGGTGGAAGCCGGAAAAGCTCCAACCCGGTCAAACGCTATGCACCAGGCCTCGCCTGTGAGGTGTACACATACCTTCACGAAAAATACTTAGATTGTCAAGAAAGAAAACTCGTTTATGTGCTGCCCGACTGGCCTCAGGATTTGCTGCACATGCTGTTAGCAAGAAACAAAATCCGTATACTGAAGAACAGCATGTTTTCCAAGTTTAAAAAGCTGAAAAGCTTGGATCTACAACAGAATGAGATCTCCAAAATTGAGAGTGAGGCTTTCTTCGGTTTAAATAAACTCACCACTCTCTTACTGCAGCACAACCAGATCAAAGTCTTGACAGAGGAAGTGTTCATTTATACACCTCTCCTGAGCTATCTGCGTCTTTATGACAACCCTTGGCATTGTACTTGTGAGATGGAAACGCTTATTTCAATGCTGCAGATTCCAAGGAATCGGAATTTGGGGAACTATGCCAAGTGTGAAAGCCCACAAGAACTGAAAAATAAAAAACTGAGGCAGATAAAATCTGAACAGTTATGTAATGAAGAAGAAAGTGAACAATTGGAGCCAAGACCCCAATTGTCAGGAAAACCCCCAGTCATCAAGACTGAGGTGGACTCTACTCTTTGTCACAACTATGTATTTCCCATACAGACACTGGACTGCAGAAGAAAAGGTTTGTAAGTTGCTTACTTTTTCATTTTTGTGGACGATTAAAAATGCTTTTTGAATGTTATGAATCCGTGCACCACCACCACCTATCCATGACTTAGAATTTCTGGTGTCATTTCCGCCATGGGAGATTTTAGTGAGGCTCTTGACATATTAGTGAAGACACTGTGTGGTCTGAGCACTGTTAATCTACCCTGGGACAACAAACAATTTAGTTGTCTCTTTCATTTCTGACATAGGTTAATAACTTATTTGTAATATTAAATTAAAGCCAGATGTCATTGAATTAGGGTTGTATAGAAAATGGTATTATTCCTTCCAATTACTGTAAGGTTTTTTTTTTTTAAGAACAGAAAGGAAATGTTAAGATGAACCGAGAGACTCCAGCACGTCTCAAAGAAATTATAGACAGGAATCTGTTAATGTTGAAGAAACAGAAGTCAATTTGTTGATTTATCAGTGAAGTCATGCTCAAGGCTTGCCCCCCTCACTCTGAGTGTGGAAGGTGGCACCTGGTTAAATAGCACCATGACCATATGACACCAAAAGATTTACTTACTATGACACTGTGAATTTTGATGCTAAAGTAGAGCGATTACAGCATTGTAAGCTGGGAGATGCCATCATGGGATCCTTTAAGTTCGAGAGAAAGTGCTCATTAATTGAGAACCTACTATGCTCCAGGTATTTCACATACATGCTGTCCACAGCTGCCAGCAAGGTAGTAGTAATATCCCCATCTGTAGAGGGGAGGAGGAGGAGAAAGAGGCTAAGGGACATTCAGACACTTGCTTGTGGTCTCACAGGTAAGCAGCAAAGCTAAGTCCACCTGAGCCTGCTGGCGTCCAGAATTAGTCTGCTGCTGCTGTTGCTGCTGCTAAGTCACGTCAGTCATGTCCGACTCTGTGCGACCCCATAGACGGCAGCCCACCAGGCTCCCCCATCCCTGGGATTCTCCAAGCAAGATCACTGGAGTGGGTTGCCATTTCCTTCTCCAATGCATGAAAGTGAAAAGTGAAAGGGAAGTCACTCAGTCATGTGTGACTCTTAGTGACCCCATGGACTGCAGCCTACCACGCTCCTCCATCCATGGCATTTTCCAGGCAAGAGTACTGGAGTGGGGTGCCATCGCCTTCTCCAAGAATTAACCTAATCATGTTCAAACAAGCTCCTGAACACGGGAAGCATTAAAGAATTTGAGGAAAGTTGGTACACATCGTTTCTCTGTAACTCACTGCTACAGTGAGTACTTGGTGCTTCAGGCCAAAGAACATGTTTTACTAGGATTTTCTTTGTAATGCTTAAAAACTTGAATTATACATTTAAAAAAATGATTACGAAGCTACTATTCCTAGACTTGAGTTAGAAAATTACTCGATATTGCTGAGGTTCTATCCTTAAGCTAAAGTTCATTTGCACTTGCTATACCAGAGAAAATAGAGTTAAACTCATTAATTATCTGAGAAAAAATGCCATCAAAACAAAATTGAAGATTTCTACAACTAGCTGCTGCTGCTGCTAAGTCGCTTCAGTCGTGGACCACACTGTAATTTAAGAAAAGATAACATAGTAGGAAAGAACTTTCTTATTTACTGTTTTCCTACCCTTGGGCCATTCCTTCTCTAGTAAGTCTATTTCTGCCTTTGTCTTTGTTTCCATAATATTTTTGACTCTTGGCAAAAATCAACTTAGAAAAATACAAATTTATTTTTATTGCTTTCCTTCCTCAAGTTATTGTTGTTTAAGCACAACCTTTCAGATATGCCCCATAAATTCATTGCCCTTGCTTTAGAAACACATATTATTTACTGGAAAGCAAAGTTTCATGACATGCACAGCTAGTACATATCATTCAGGTTCATACACTAAAGACAACTTGAGTTCCTCCACGTATTAATAATGGTGTAAATCAGAGCCTATACTTTTTAGATTATAAAATGAAGGGTAGTTTTTTCTTTTAATATCATCAATATAATCTCCCTCACTATGGTTGATATCATTCTATTGATTCAGTTGGTCATTTACTTTTCATTTTTTGTTATATTGTTGATTCTCATAAGTTTAAAGTCAAGGATCTTGTCTTTTAAATTCCCTTTGGTACTGCCTGGCACAGGGCCATGTTCTTTAGATTGATGGCAATAGTTGAGCTGCTTCCTTTGCTCTTACAAAGCAGTAATTTAAGCAACTTTTAAAAATAAAAATACATAGTAATTAAAAATCATGACTAGAATTCAAGTATGACAATCTGAATTTTATCCATTGTAGTTTTCCTTATTCCATTTTATAAATAGATAATAAATGTCAGCTACTAAGAATGACTGTTCAGCAGTATTTATCTCTTAACTCTCTGCCAGAATATAGCAATATTTTTGATTGTGCTTCACATGTTGGACACCATGTAGGATCTCTCTCTTTTTTTTTTTTTTTTTTTAAGTTGCTTAGTTCTGTCCAACTCTTTGCAGCCCCATGGACTGTAACCTGCCAGGCTGCTTTGTCCATGGAATTCTCCAGGCAAGAATACTGGAGTGGGAAGCTGTTCCCTTCTCCAGGGGATATTCCCAACCCAGGGATCAAACCCAGGTCTCCCATGTTGCAGGCAGAATTTTTACCATCTGAGCCACCAGGGAAGCCCTAAAGAAGTCAAGAATGGAACTAGCAGTGGTATTAATGAGAAGTGTTAGTTGCTCAGTCATGTCCGGCTCTTTACAACCCCATGAACTATAGCCCACCAGGCTCTTCTGTCCATGGAATTCTCCAGGCAAGAATACTGGAGTGGGTAGCCATTTCCTTCTCCAGGGGTCAAACCCAGGTCTTCTGCATTGCCAGCAGATTCTTTACCATCTGAGCCACCAGGGAAGCCCATATTAATGAGAACTGCCATCTAAATGCTCTGTGTGCCTAAGATATAGCAGTTTTATGCATTGTCATTTAATCCTTGGAGCTTCCCCAGTGCTTCAGTAGTAAAGAATCCACCTGCAATGCAGGAGACCTGGTTTCTGTCCCTGGGTCGGGAAGTTCCTCTGGAGGAGGGCATGGCAACCCATTCCAGTATTCTTGCCTGGAAAATCCCATGGACAGAGTAGCCTGGTAGGCTATGGTCCACAGAGTCGCAAAGAATCAGACATGACTGAAGCGACTGAGCACACACACACATTTACTCCTCACAACCTTAAAGAAATACTAGCATTATCATTTTATGAAGAAAGAAGCTGAGGAGTAGAGAAGTTAAGTTGCCCTTTAAGGTCATGTAGGTAGTCCCTAAGCAGTTCCCAAGCCATTGGTCACCATGTTGCTGCTGCTACTGCTGCTAAGTTGCTTCAGTCGTGTCTGACTCTGTGCAACCCCATAGATGGCAGCCCACCAGGCTCCCCTGTCCCTGGGATTCTCCAGGCAAGAACACTGAAGTGGGTTGCCATTTCCTTCTCCAATGCATGAAAGTGAAAGGTGAAAGTGAAGTCACTCAGTCGTGTCCGACTCTTAGCAACCCCATGAACTGCAGCCCACCAGGCTCCTCCGTCCATGGGATTTTCCAGGCAAGAGTGCTGGAGTGGGGTGCCATCGCCTTCTCCAATTGGTCACCATACAATTCACCATATACCATCACCTTCAAGATTTGGGGTATGCCTATTAACCAAGAAGACTTTATAAAAGCCTTCTGGGTGCTTCCTCCCAGTATTGACTGTCCTCTTAGGCTCTGTACAACACATCAACATGCAATCACACACAAGGAACCTGAATACAGATTCCCCTGCCTTGGGAGTTAGACCTTCCCCAACTGACGGATGATGAGTCAGATGGTGTGCATAGGGTATCTAATACATACCAGTTTGACCACATAGAACTCAAAGATCACTATTTTTGCCTTAAACATCTGACAACAAGAAAAAGAAAATAATAGCTCTATTCACTGGGAGGCACTTTACCAACAAAACTTAGTCTTTCAAAGGGAATAAATGTAAGATTAGTTAAAAGGCATATTTATACCCTATTGAGATGGATGGATTTGGCAAAAATACGTGAAAGTAGGTTTTAAAAACTGCTTTTTAGCTTCACACTTACCAGAATAATTTGCTATTTTTAAGGATTCATTTTCCTCCTAAGATTAGGGCTGGGGAGAATTATGACCAAAAATTGTTCCCAGCTGCCTCCAAAGTTAATTTCACTATTAGTTTGAAGAGTAATTAGGAATCTTTAATTCACAATAGACTAAGGTCATTTATGTCTCTTTACCTACCACTACCAAACCTTCAGAGTAGTTCTGACATTGCTGACAATCAAGATAGCCTACTAAATGGGAAATTACATGGAAAAAATCCCAGTTTCCTCCTCAAAATCAGCAAAGTTTGGTGAGGGGAGAGGCAATGCTTGTCAGGGGTGATAATCAAGTAAATTTGGCATTTATTGAAGGTTTACCAAAATTATTGGATAGCAGCAAATAACCAAGTGGTGCCTGGTCTAGAAATGGGGGCATTGACCAAATTTGACTTCTGGTCTCAGGACGTTTATATTTATATAATCTGTATCAAAGGCAACCATATTTCACATCAATATTTGCAATTGTCATTTAAGTTTAAGGTTAAAAACAAAAGACTGTTTTTACTCATCAGTACAACAAATAAGATTTTTCCATGTGTTCTAAGCCTACTGGTAGGGGCTTTGGTTTGCCTTTACTGGTATTACTTGTGGATCCTATTTTTACCCAGGGCTGCTGGTAACAATGCCAAAGTTGGTTCTGCAATTCATATTCCTCTTCCACAGGTCTGCCACAATGGTTAAGCTGGGTTTCAGGGTGTTCTCATAAACATTTTTTCTACCCATTTATTTGTGGTAAACCCACTTTAGCTTCGGAGAAGGCAATGGCAACCCACTCCAGTACTCTTGCCTGGAAAATCCCATGGACGGAGGAGCCTGGCAGGCTGCAGTCCATGGGGTCGCTAAAAGTTGGACACAACTGAGTGACTTCACTTTCACTTTTCACTTTCATGCATTGGAGAAGGAAATGGCAACTCACTCCAGTGTTCTTGCCTTGAGAATCCCAGGGATGGGGGAGCCTGGTGGGCTGCCATCTATGGGGTCGCACAGGGTTGGACACGACTGAAGCAACTTAGCAGCAGCAGTAGCACTTTAACTTGTTCTACAATGGTTGCTTGAAAGGTCTCTTATCATTCACTCTCATGCCCAACCCAGCAGATGTTGGTTCAGCAAGCAAATCCTGAAAAATAAGCTGCTTTCCAGAGCCTGCTGCTGCTGCTGCTAAGTTGCTTCAGTCATGTCTGACTCTGTGCAACCCCATAGATGGCAGCCCACTAGGCTCCTCTGTCCCTGGGATTCTCCAGGCAAGAATACTGGAGTGGGTTGCCATTTCCTTCTCCAATGCATGAGAGTGAAAAGTGAAAATGAAGTTGCTCAGTCGTGCCCGACTCTTAGTGACCCCATGGACTGCAGCCTACCAGGCTCCTCCGTCCATGGGATTTTCCAGGCAAGAGCACTGGATTGGGGTGCCATTGCCTTCTTCCAGAGCCTAGAAGATACTAACTCTGCTGGCAAGGAAGACCTCAGCCCTTAATGGCTTTGTAGGGTTTTGGTGAGAACTTGGGCTTTTATTCATAGTGAGATGAGAAACAAAGGATTCTGCCACCTGGTAAAGTGACAGATCTGACTTATGTTTTAAAGTCATGTGGACTTAGGACAATATTGGGATGATCCAGACAAGAGGTGATGGTGGCTTAGACCAACGTGGTCACAGTGAGGGAAGAGAGGGGAGGTGGGATCCTGGATATTTTGAAATAAAACTTTATTTTCTTTTAAAAATCTGAGAAAATGCCACAACCATTCATTGCCAATAATTATTCTAAATGCTAAATGTCAAGAAATTATTTCTTCTGCCTACCCTCAAGTGTTCTCTGTGGTTTTCAGTTCTTTCTAGCATCTCCATCTCCTTGTTTACATGGAGTATGTAAGAGAGAATGTAGCTCTCCGGTCAGGGTCTTGCTGGTCCTAAAGGAGGATATTACCTCAGTATTTCAACATTATAAGTTCAAATCTTAAAATCTTTCACATTTCTATGTGTTGGCAAACACAGTTCTAGGTCAAATGAGACAGTATCTTATCAGAGGATGGAAATAAAGTCAATCCAAATTTTCAAAGCACTTTTACTATAAGAGGGCTCAATATTCTTATGGCTTCCCTGGTAGCTCAGATGGTAAGGAATCTGTCTGCAATGCAGGAGACCTAGGTTCAATTTCTGAATTGGGAAGATTCCCCTGGAGAAGACAATGGCAACTCACTCCAGTATTCTTGCCTGGAGAATTCCATGGACAAAAAGCCTGGCAGGTTACAGCCCCTGGGGTCGCAAAGAGTAGGACATGATTGAGCGACTAACACTTTCACTTTCATACTTTCAATATTGCTGAATCATTTTGGGCTTCAAAATCACTGCAGATGGTATCTGCAGCATGAAATTAAAAGACACTTGCTCCTTGGAAGAAAAGCTATGACCAACCTAGACAGCATATTAAAAAGCAGAGACATTACTTTGCCAACAAAGGTCCATCTAGTCAAAGCTATGGTTTTTCCAGTAGTCATGTATGGATGTGAAATTTGGACTATAAAGAAAGCTGAGCGCCAAAGAATTGATCCTTTTGAACTGTGGTGTTGGAGAAGACTCTTGAGAGTCCCTTGGACTGCAAGGAGATCAAACCAGTCCATCCGCAAGGAAATCAGTCCTGAATATTCATTGGAAGGCCTGATGCTGAAGCTGAAGTTCCAATACTTTGGCCACCTGATGCGAAGAACTGACTTAATTTGAAAAGACCCTGATGCTGGGAGGGACTGGGGGCAGGAGGAGAAGGAGACGACAGAGGCTGAGATGGTTGGATGGCATCACCGACTCAGTGGACATGAGTTTGAGCAAGCTTCAGGAGATGGTGATGAACAGAGAAGCCTGGCATGCTGCAGTCTATGGGGTCACAAAGAGTCGGACACTACTGAGCAACTGAACTGAAACTCAACATATTTAACGAGCTCATTGTTTCCCATGTGTTATTAGATAACTAACTTTGTTGCTGCCTAAAAACTACCCCAAACCCTAGCAGCTTAAAGCAACACACTTTATTATCTCACAGTTTCTGTAGGTCAGGAAACCAGACATGGGTTAGCTAAGTCCACTGCTTCAGGATCTCTCATGAGGCTGCAATAAGGTATTGACCAGGGCTTGGTTCTGTGGTCTCATCTGAAGACTCAACTGGAAAAACATCTTCTTCCAAACTCATATGGCTTGGCAGGATTCAGTTCCTTAAGGACTGAGGGCCTGAGTTCCTTGCTGGCTGTCAGCCAGAGGCCCCCCTTAATTACTTGCCATGTAAGCCTCTCCAACATGGCACCTTGCTTCATCAAAGCCACCAAAAGAGAGTCTGCTAGCATGACAGAAGTCACAATTACTGATAACCTAATTATGAAAGTGACATCCTATCATATTTGCTACATTCTATTGTTAGAAGCAAGTCACTAGGTTCAGCCCATACTTAGGGAGAAGAGTTTACACAAGAACATGAATATCAGTAGAGGGATTGTTGGGTGCCATTTTAGAGGCTGGCTTATTTATTTGTAATATATTAGACATTGTTCTAAACCTCCTTCATGAAGCTTTCATGGCTAGGAGGGTATGAAAATGAAAAAAAAATCAGTAAGATGTACACTGTGTCTGATGTTGCTATCTACTATTGAAAAAAAAAAAAAACGGAAATGGTATTATTACTGTTGTCTGCTTGAAAGCAGAGAGATATCATTTTAAATACAGAGCCAGAAAGGTCTTATAGCCATCCCAATATATTGTTTCCACCCCTGTTGCTGCCCCATCCTCATTTTACCCTACATATGCCAGGTTTGAGGATTGTAGGCAGATGGGCAGCATAAATGAGACTGAAAGGTACCATGACTAGCCAACAGAGCATAGCAGTTAGAAGCACAGGTTTGGGGGCTAGCATGTCTTGTTTAAATCCTAGGTGTGTGACTATGAACACGTTGTGCCTCTACTTTATCTGTAAAATGAGGATAAATGTACTTTCTAGCTTATAGGATTCTTGCACTTAATACTTGTTAGGACACCTAGAAAAGTTCTTATGCAGAGATACTAAGATACCAAGATCCCATCAAGAAGAAAAAAGCTAATTTAACAGTAATAAGGATACCAGAGAAGGAAACCATTGACCATGGATTCTAAGCTGTTAAAAGAAGGGAGGAAATAAGACTGGATCTTTATGAAGATAAACATACCATTAGTTAAGAAATCATATATACCAGAGGGTTTTAAAAAAATATTTGGAAGAAATTATCAGCAACTCAGTTATTCTGTAGCAAAAAGGGAATCATGGATAGATGTATACCACCTTTCATAAACTTTACTGTACCTAGTTCAAAGAATTTCTACATATTCAAGAAGTCTTTGGTCATGCTACTTCTCAGGTATGAACTAATTTGCATATTTTATTTGTTGCTTCTAGTTTCTTAGGTCCGAACAGGTTTGTTTCTCTTCATAGGTTCCACTTGCTCTACTTAGAATTGAGCAAAACCTCTTCAGAATATTTTGCTAAAGATTAAAATAAAGGGCAAGTATTATGCTAAAATATAAAATAAACATGCTTTATAGTTCTATAAAGCATAATTTAAAGATATATAAATATGAAAGATAGGAGAACCTTAATTGCCTATTAACCTATGAAAACTGGATTCTTCTTCCAGAGGCTTCTCTTGTAGCAGTAGTAGTGGTAGCAGCATTATTATTATTATTGTTGTTGTTGTTCCTGAGGAGTCCAGTTACTGCAGTACCTCGGGAAGAGTTGGAGATGAGTGAGTACAACTGAGTCACAAGGATTCAGGGAGTAAATAGTGATCAGGAAGCAAATGAGGACTATACTTTCTCGAATTTTAGCATCCAAGGAAAGGAGAAATAAGATAACAGCTTGAGGGTCATCAAGGTCAAGGGCTTTTGCTTCTTTTTTAGGATGGTGAAATCTGAGCTTATCTGTTGAGAGGTGAGGGATGAAATGAAGATGCTGCAGAGAGGCAGTAATTAGTAGTCAAAGCTCTTAGAGGAGTAGGAAGGGAATCAGAGGGGACACGCATGGAATGGTTTGATTTGTAGGTTTTATTTTGTTTCAGCTTTCTATCTTTGAAAAGCTTTCCGGGTGATTCTAACAACGGATAGCCTTGAGCCCTACTAGCCCACACTGCCTGTTGTCCTCCTTGCCGTCTCTAAGAAGTTTCTCAGAACATTTCAGCAATGAGTGATATCTGCTCCTCTAAGTGAGATGCACTTAGGTTGCTGGGCTTTGGAGGAATTCAGTATATTCTCAGGCTTGTTCATAGCAAAGTTCTTTGGCTTTAGATGGGTTATCCTTTTTCCTTTCAAGAGCTGACTCTTTATCACATGAGTGATAGAGTCAGTGGGGTCCAGAGGAGAGCTTGGTAACCTGAACATGATTTTTTTTCTAGAGTTGAAGAAAGTTCCAAACAACATTCCTCCAGATATTGTTAAACTTGACTTGTCACACAATAAAATCAACCAACTTCGACCCAAGGAGTTTGAAGATGTTCATGAGTTAAAGAAATTAAACCTCAGCAGCAATGGCATTCAATTCATAGATCCTGGTAAGTTCCACAAATAGCCTTTTTAACAGACCACAGGTATTCTCTGGCAACATTTATAGTAAATACAATTTAGTTTTTGAAAAACTAAAAAGAACTTTGAATTTAATTAGAACTTGCTTGGCACTCAGAGAAATATTTGCCAAATTGTTGCTTTATGAAGTATGTAATAGTATGTAATATTACTAAGCAACAGTTATTCAATTGGTCAATTACTCAATTGGCCCAAAGAAGTGTTTTGTAGAATATATTTAAAAAATAAGAGTATGTGGCTAATAATATGCTACACATGTTGTGATTTTTTTTAAAAGGAAATTCAGATTTGGCATT
This sequence comes from Bison bison bison, assembly GCF_000754665.1. NCBI lineage: Eukaryota > Metazoa > Chordata > Mammalia > Artiodactyla > Bovidae > Bison > Bison bison. The sequence continues at coordinate 419,491 of NW_011494832.1, read as the reverse complement.
CTCTTTGCTATTTGTTAAGTCCCAACTTGTTTAAAGTAAGACTTTAACACTAAATTTGAAACATTCTGCTAAGCAGAATAAATTAAGTTCATAAAATTAAGTATGCTCATAAATTAAGATAAAATGTGCTCAACTTAGAGCCAGGTAGATTTTTACTACTACTACATTCCTTCAGTTGTGTCCGACTCTGTGCGACCCCATGGACGGCAGCCCACCAGGCTTCTCCGTCCATGGGATTCTCCAGGCAAGAACACTGGGGTGGGTTGCCATTTCCTTCTCCAATGCATGAAAGTGGAAAGTGAAAAGTGAAGTCATTCAGTCGTGTCCTACTCTTAGCGACCCCAGGGACTGCAGCCTACCAGGCTCCTCCATCCATGGGATTTTCCAGGCAACAGTACTGGAGTGGGGTGCCATTGCCTTCTCTGAGATAGATTTTTACCTAATCCAAAATCAAGATCAATTCTTTTTCATCCTTCAAACCTCTTCTCCATTTGCTAAGCAAAGCCCCTGACAAGAATGAATATGGTAAGTTAACACACTGAATTTAGAAAGAACTGAGAATGATTGCAATGGTGATCAGATTTGTAATGTACATAATATTTGTGTCTTCCTAATTGAGAAGCCCAGTGTTTAAAAATATGTATTAATGCATATATGCTATCTTAAGTCACTTCAGTCATTCCAACTCTTTGTTGACCCTGTGGACTGTAGCCTGCCAGGCTCCTCTGTCCATGGAATTCTCCAGGCAAGAATACTGGAGTGGATTTCCATGTCCTCCTCCAGGGGATCTTCCTGACCCAGGGATAGAACCCAGGTCTCTTATGTCTCCTGCATTGGCAGGCAGGTTCTTTACCACTTGTGCCACCTTGGAATACTATTTTTTTGTTGTTGTTTTTCTTTTTTTGTTATTTTTGTTGTTATTGTTATTTTTCTTTTTTAAAAAAAATTATTTATTTTATTAATTGAAGGATAATTGCTTTATAGAATTTTATTGTTTTATGTCAAACATCAACATGAATCAGCCATAGGTATACATATGTCCCCTCCCTCTCATCTCCCTCCCCATTCCACCCCTCTAGGTTGATACAGAGCCCCTGTTTGAGTTCCCTGAGTTATACAGCAAATTCCCATCGGCTATTTAACATGTGGTAGTGTAGGTTTCCATGTACTCTCTGCTTACATCTCACCCTCTCCTCCCCTCCCACCCACCTGTATCCTTAAGTCTGCTCTCTATGTCTATTCCTCCATTACTGCCCTGCAAATAAATTAATTGGTACCATCTTTCTAGATACCACATATATGCATTAGTATATGATATTTATCTGTCTCTTTCTGACATATTTCACTCTGTATAATAGGCTCTAGGTTCATCCACCTCATTAGAACTGACACAAATGTGTGCCTTTTATGGCTAAGTAATATTCCATTGTATATATGTACCATAGCTTCTTTATCCATTCATCTGTTGATGAGCATCTAGGTTGCTTCCATGTCCTAGCTATTGTAAATAGTGCTGCGGTGAACTTTGGGGTACATGTATCTTTTTCCGTTTTGGTTTCCTCAGGGTATATGCCTAGTGTGGGATTGCTGGGTCATATGGTGGTTTTATTCCTAGTTTTTTAAGGACTCTCCATACTGTCTTTCATAGTGCTGTATCAATTTGCATTCCCAACAGTGCAAGAGGGTTCCCTTTTCTCCAGACTCTCTCCAGCACTTGTTGTTTGTAGACTTTTTGATGATGACCATTCTGACTGGTGTGAGGTGATATCTCATTGTGGTTTTGATATGCATTTCTCTGATAGTGAGCAATGTCGAGCATATTTTCATGTGTCTGTCAGCCATCTGTTTGTCTTTGGTGAAATGTCAGTTTAGGTCTTTTTAAATTGAAGTAAAATAGTTGATTTACAATATTGTGTTAGTTTCATTTGTACAGAAAAGTGATTCAAGAATACATATGTATTTTTTCAGGTTCTTTTTCATTATAAGTTATCACGAGATATTAAATATAGTGACCTGTGCTATACAGGGAATCCTTGTTGTTTATTTTATATATAGTAGTATATAATTTCACTGACTTACTCATTATTTTAATCTCTAAGCCCATCCATATGGCTGCAAATGGCAATATTTCATTCTGGCTGAGTAATATTGTGTGTGTATCTGTATATATACATAAACATTCATCTATCAATAGACACTTAGGTTGCTTCCATGTCTTGGGTATTGCAAATAGTACCTGCAGTATTATCCTTTCCCCCTTTGTTCAACTCAGTTTCAGGAAAGTATGATATTTTCTACATTAACAAATATGTACTGAGCATCTGGAAAATGTCAACCACTTTTCCTTGGTAAATCTTCTGGAACAAAAAAGCATCTCAGAACTTTTAAGTGGTCATTTCAGGCTGGTCATTTAAGTCAAAATGACCTTTAAAACTTTTAAAATAAATACCTTCTATATTTCAGGGTTTTTGAGTTGAAACACTGCCAAAGCAAACTTACTTTAATGATGTATGCTGATAGGTATACAAATGCAGTGAAATATATCAATCTTTAAAAGGCAATGTGAATAACAGTCTCATAAAATGCCAGATATTATTGCAGAAAAAGGAAAGAAGGCACCCCCATTTTAGAATCTACCTCCTTTAAGGAACAAATGAAAAGTAGCTTTCCCAAGTGCCCAAATATGTATGGTTTAAGTAACAACTTTAGCATTTTCGAAATAAAATATAGGAATGTTTACAGATGCTTTCAATCTGAAGGGCTAATTTCTGTTAAGAAAAGTAAACAGTGAGATGATTGACTCACAAATGTTAGTTTTTTTTGAATGCAGTGTTTTCAGAACTATCATTGCAAGGGCTGACCTTTTGCTCCTTCGCAGCAGCCTGTTCCTCACTCCCTCCTCCTCCCCACACCCAAGTCATTGCTTTGCACCAAAGTATAATTCTTTGGGGGGCTTCCCTGGTAGTTCAGCTGGTAAAGAATCCTCCTGCAATGCAGGAGATCCCAGGTTAAATTTCCTGGGTCGAGAAGATTCCCTGGAGAAGTGAAATTTCCTGGGTCGAGAAGATCCCCTGGAGAAGTGATAGGCTACCCACTCCAGTATTCATGGTGTTCTCGGTGGCTCAGAAGATAAAGAATCCATCTGCAATGTGGGAGACCCAGGTTCAATCCCTGGGTTGGGAAGATCCCCTGGAGGAGGGCATGGCAACCCACTCCAGTATTCTTGCCTGGAGAATCCCCATGGACAGAGGAGCCTGGCAGGCTACACTCCATGGGGTTGCAAAGAGTTGGATGCAACTAAGCACACATGGGTTTTGTCTGAGAACAAATGATATGAAAATGGTTAATGGTATTGGCTTGAGAGTGTATTTTTGAAATTCCACATAAGGGCACTGTATACCCTAGCCAAAAGTATTTTAAAACAGCAATGAGAAAATGTTTAAAATAGAAACAAAATATTTAAAATCAGTATTGACCTGTTACAGCGTACCTGTTCTATTCACATTAACTGAAATAGGGATAATTTATGTTTAGATTTCTTTACTCTCAGAAAAGAAAAATAGCTTTTTGTTGTATTATTTTGTTATGTGTTCAATATTTGTTTTAATTATCTACCCTCTGGTGAAATTAAATACATATGAATTCAAGGCTGATAGCTATCATAGCTTGCCAAAATACAACCAGATGTTTTCAAAATATTGATAATTTTTTTTTGTTGTTTTGGACAATACAAGAATATAATTTCTTCCCCATAAACTTGGAAATGGCTGTTTTCTAGGCATTTTCAGAGTTTATTCATTTCCCAAAGAGCTGTCCGATTTCTGAACACATTTCTCATTTTTTGTGCACTTATGTCTTACATTGAAATATTTTCCTAATCCATGTCTTTCTGTGGCATTTTTCCAGCGGGTATTAAAAAATGCACATGAGCACGAAATACATTTTTTAGAGATCTAACTTAAAACTGATTTTTCAAATAAAAAATTGTACTCTAATTAATCTAATCAAGGGGGGAGCTTTGAGTAAAAACATGTTTCAGAATTTTTCATTTAGACATGTATACTGTTGCTGCTGCTGCTAAGTCGCTTCAGTCATGTCTGACTCTGTGCGATCCCATAGACAGCAGCCCACCAGGCTCCGCTGTCCCCGGGATTCTATACTGTTAGGGAAATATAATTAAAACCAGAGTCCTCACCCAGCATAGAAATCCTCTCCACAAAGTAGTAGAGAAAGAAAACTCTTTTATTATTGAATAAGCATTAAATTGGAATGTGATGTATACAACAGGCAATCTGCAAAGAGATTGCAGAGGCAGAAAGAAATCTCACCCTTTATATAGCCAAGCAAATACAACCTAGCATATGTGTGTTTTCAGAATACATGTTTGATCCCTGGGTAGGGAAGAGCCAACCCAGAGAAGGGAAAAGCTACCCACTCCAGTATTCTGGCCTGGAGAATTCCAGGGACTATACAGTCCATGGGGTCTCAAAGAGTTGGACATGACTGAGTGACTTTCACTTTCACTTTCAGTCCTTAAGTAAGAAGACTTGACAACACCACTTGCCAAACATAGTTCATTCTAAAAGCTTACCGAGCAATTGGAGTGGCCATCTGTGTTAGCTAATTGGCTTTATCAAGAAGAAAACAAACTTCTGTCTTTATGACAAGAGATAATTTTGCGCCTTAAAGGCTTCTACCCTCCCACAGTAACTGGGAGGCAGGAGTGTTTCTTCCCTTGATGTTTCCATTTAAAAGAGATTGTTCCCAGGTTTTTAAGCAGGATGTTCCTCAGAGAGCTGAGAAAGGCCTCTTTAGTCTTCTAAAGGATGTGTATACATTTCAAAAAAGAAGAGAAAGTACTTGGAAGTTTTCTAAAGTAAGAACTCTGAGAAAAAGGAGGTTAAGGAAAATCTTTTCCTTTATTTTCAACAGCGAGAATTGTCTCTTACTTTTAAATTTGTCCTTATAATATACAGTGCACTTAACCTAATTACTCACTGGTTTAATAAATATTTTCCGTTTCTAGCTGCTTTTTTAGGACTCACACATTTAGAAGAGTTAGATTTATCAAACAACAGTCTGCAAAACTTTGACTATGGTGTATTAGAAGACTTGTATTTTTTGAAACTCTTGTGGCTCAGAGAGAACCCTTGGAGATGTGATTACAACATCCACTACCTCTACTACTGGTTAAAGCATCACTACAACGTGCATTATAATGGCCTGGAATGCAAAATGCCTGAAGAATACAAAGGGTGGTTTGTAGGAAAGTATGTTCGGAGTTACTATGAAGAATGCCCCAAAGACAAATTACCAGCATACCCTGAAACATTTGACCAGGATATGGAAGATGATGAATGGGAAAAAATACATAAGGATCATACAGCAAAGAAGCAAAGTGTAAGAATCACTATTGTGGGATAACAGAATTGTTCTTGTTGCAACTAGTTTTGCCTTTGCTATACTGGTGTTGGAAAACCGCATGTTTACATTTTGATTAACTGTATTACTTATTTATGCAGGATTATCCAACTAAAGGAAGGTTCCCTTGATTACTATTGTTGTGACAATATAGTAATCAGAGGAATACTCTTATCCTGCTTGCCTGCCTGTTTGCCGAACAGCTTTCGATGATGATCCCACACTGGTAACCTGCAGGAGTTGGGTCCTAATGATGGCATTAGATTTTCATAATGTCCTGTATAAATCTTTTTACTGCTTTTTGAAAATAAAAATTAAAAAAAAGCTTGGTTCATTTTCACATGCTTTTCAAGAGCTGTGTGCACATACCTAAAGATGATCAAATGAAGAGATACAAATGATTAGTAATAATAAAATCTTATTCTCTCCCCTCTACCCCCCCGCCTTTTTTTCCAGTAAGTCAGCTTATACACTGAATAAATTTCCATGTTTGATTCCTGTGCACTCCAAAATGAGGTCCTGGTAAACTCAAATTCTCCACTACTTTTCACTGATCCTTGCAAAAAAAAAAAAAAAAATGTCCAGCTAAACCAGAAGAATTGTCACATGCAATAAGCCAAGAATCTGAGAATTATGTTAGAAATTGTTAGAAGACTGGACTCTGAGAAGCAGTTGTTATGTGGTGTGAATCATGAGCCCTGAACAGGTATAAACACTAGTAAGTGTGGAAACAGCACTGGTGTTTTAACAGAATTTAGGCTATGGAGCCGCCTGTCAGTGGGAAGGATCTGAGCCCTTCATATGTGAAGGAGCATAAAACAGGATGAAATTAGGATTCAGGGTCAGGATTTGAGATGAAAAAGAAACAAAAAAGAAATTGATATCAGAAGCAACTGAGGGAGCAGGTGGTATGGAAGAGAAGCCCATGGGGTTGCAGGTTAAAATTAGCTCACCTAGAAAAACAGATCACCGGAAAGAGAGGAAGTATTTGGAGACTAACCCCATCAGTTTGTATTTTGATAGTACTATTCTATTAGAAAAATAAAATGAAATATGTGCATATCATTAGAAATACAATTTTTATGCAGATTTCCTTTTTCATACTGAGTTGAATATATTTTCATTTCTTATATCAAGGTATTCATACAAAGTTTAGCAACTGATCTTTGATACTTGCACAGATTTCCAAAGTATAGAAATGATAAATAACAGATAGTATTGAACATGTTTTTTGGCTGTGCCATGTGGCTTATGGGATCTTAGTTCCCTGACCAGAGACTGAACCCCGGCCATGGCAACAAAAGTGCCCAGTCCGAAGCCCTGGACCACCTGGGAATTCTGTTGAGCATTTCTGAAGCACCTACTAGAGCTCAGACACTGTGCTAAGAGCTTCACATGTTCTTTTTCTAATTCTTACAAGATCCTCCTGAGGTACATAATAGTATCTGCCTTTTCTAGATGAGGAATCCGAGGCATAGAGTATGCCTCCTGAAACACCTTTCTCCTTTTTCTCCTGAAATACCTATGAGGGCTGGAGACAATCTTTGGGTCAAGTCAGTTAAATCTGTACTAATATGTATAGGAAACCAAGAGAGTGGGGAACAGGAAGAATTGCTGGAGCTTGTGGCTTAGGAAATGACACAGCAATGTAAGGTTCTAACCTCTATGCCCTTTTTCCTATGGTTTGGGTCAGGGTGGAGACTTAAGAGACACTGGTTCTCAAAGCAAGTTCTCACATTCAACATGATAGGTTGAAGGCAGCTGTTAAATTTGAAGTGTTACCAGAGAGATATAATAAATTTACTTATTGTTGATGAGCACTTAGAGTGGAATATTAAAGAAAACATCCAAGATTTGATGGTGGAGAAAGCCCAGGTGGGACCATAGTAGGAGACAAAGGCACTCAATGGAGAGGTGAAGGTTCTGGAAAGGAATAAGGATATTAACTCTGATTCAAACAAAGGACCCAAATTACTCTCTGGTTTAGTTTTTGGAGGCTAGTTGGGAATTTTATTGGTTGATTTTTATATTCAGGATTATCCCCAGGGATCTATTTGGAAATAAAGCTCTGGAACACACTGTGATACAAACTGATCTGGATCATCCAAAAGTAAGTTGTTTAGAATCGCTACTATCTTCCATGGCCAAAATTTAAATATGTTTTTGAAAGTTTAAGATTGCTATTTTTATGTATCAGAGTTCATAGTTTCTCAGGGAAGCATTGCTGATCAATGATGGAATGAACAATTAGATACTTCCTTTCCTGCCAATTTCTTATCATTTAATAACTTGTCTTTGCAACTTCCTTCTGTTCAATAGGCGATGAAATTCAGGAGTTTTTTTAAAGTATATTTTATAGTAGTCAAAAATAATACAATCCTGAGATCTCCATATTTGAACACATATGTTTAAATATCACCTGAATTTTTATTCAAATACCCAAGTGTTTGTTTTTTTAACTAGTTCTAAGATTCTTTGATTTTTTTCTTTTTTGAAGTAAATAAGATTTACTACAAGCTAAGGTCTCCTGAGTCCTAAGTCTGAGTCAGTTCTGACCTAAATCTTGACTCTTTGAGAAAGATATTTAATATTAAACAGTGTGGATTAGTCATTTATTAAACTTTCCCTCTCCTGGAGTTTTCACCGTGGATCAATTAATACCCATTTCTGAGAAATCTGAATAAGGCTCCTGCTCTGACAAATAGAAGCAATTCAGTAATAAGAATCTACTTGGCTAAATTCTGTGAGATTTGGGGGCTTCTTTCTGCAGGAAGCAGAGTATTTGGTGAGTGGATGGGGAGATGTAATATGTATCAGTCAACAGTGTGACTAATCGGTATAAATGAGAGAATCAGTAATAATAACATGAATATGGTAGGCAAACTGGAAAATTACTTCATAAATTCTATTCCCCCCAAAATTAAGTATTTTATTCTATGAATTCTAGAAACATAAACATGCAACTTTGGGAGTATTTACAAGTCAAGTGTTTTCTGAACTGATCTCATCTTGCCAGTCATCGAGTCGGTGTAGAAAAACTGCAGTCAAGTGGAGCCTCTCATCCCTTATGAATCTGTTTTGCTCAGGTTCAAAAATGTAACTGCTGGACTTAAAAATCACTATGTGTATCCTTCCCAAATGTATGCTCAAGTGTTTCATCATATACTCTGCATCAGTTCAGTTCAGTGCTACATCACATACTCTGCATCAGTTTATTTCAGTCGCTCAGTCATGTCAGACTCTGCGACCCTACAGACTGTAGCATGCCAGGCCTCCCTACCATCACCAACTCCCGAAGTTTACTCAGACTCATGTCCATTGAGTCAGTGATGCCATCCAACCATCTCCTCCTCTGTTGTCCCCTTCTCCTCCCGCCTTCAATCTTTCCCAGCATCAGGGTCTTTTCAGATGAGTGAGCTCTTCGCATCAGGTGGCCAAAGTATTGGAGTTTCAGCATCAGGCCTTCCAGTGAATATTCAGGACTGATTTCCTTGAGGATGGACTGGTTCAATCTCCTTGCTATTGAAGGGACTCTCAAGAGTCTTCTCCAACACCACAATTCATAAGGATCAATTCTTTGGCACTCAGCTTTCTTTATAGTCCAACTCTCACATCCATACAGGACCACTGGAAAGACCATAGCTTTGACTAAATGGATCTTTGTTGGCAAAGTAATGTCTCTGCTTTTTAATAAGCTGTCTAGGTTGATCCTAGCTTTTCTTCCAAGGGAGCAAGCATCTTTTAATTTCATGGCTACAGTCACCATCTGCAGTGATTTTGAAGCCCCCAAAATAAAGTCTCTCACTGTTTCCACTGTTTCCCCATCTATTTCCCATGAAGTGATGGAACCAGATGCCATGATCTTCGTTTTCTGAATGTTGAATTTCAAGCCAACTTTTCATTCTCATCTTTCACTTTCATCAACAGACTCTTTAGTTCTCCTTTGCTTTCTGCCATAAGGGTGGTGTCATCTGCATATCTGAGGTTATTGATATTTCTCCCGACAATCTTGATTCCAGCTTGTGCTTCATCCAGCCCAGCATTTCTCATGATGTACTCTGCATGTAAATTAAATAAGCAGGGTGACAATATTCAGCCTTGACATACTCCTTTCCCGATGTGGAACCAGTCTGTTGTTCCATGTCCAGTTCGAACTGTTGCTTCCTGACCTGCATATAGGTTTCTCAAGAGGCAGGTCAGGTGGTCTGGTATTCATATCTCTTTCAGAATTTTCCACAGTTTATTGTGATCCACACAGTCAAAGGCTTTGGCATAGTCAATAAAGCAGAAGTAGATTTTTTTCTGGAACTCTTGTGCTTTCTCAGTGATCCAGCAGATGTTGGCAATTTGATCTCTGGTTCCTCTGCCTTTTATAAATCCAGCTGAACATCTGGAAGTTCATGGTTCATGTACTGTTGAAGCCTGGCTTGGAGAATTTTGATCATCATTTTGCTAGTGTGTGAGATGAGTGCAATTGTGCGACAGTTTGAATATTCTTTGGCATTGTCTTCCTTTGGGATTGGAATGAAAACTGACCTTTTCCAGTCCTGTGGCCACTGCTGAGTTTACCAAATTTGCTGGCATATGGAGTGCAGCACTTTCACAGCATCATCTTTTAGGATTTGAAGTAGCTCAACTGGAATTCCATCACCTCCACTAGCTTTGTTCATAGTGATGCTTCCTAAGGCCCACTTGACTTCACATTCCAGGCTCTAGAGTCTGGCTCTAGGTGAGTGATCACGCCATCATGATTATCTGGGTTGTGAAGATCTTTTTTGTATAGTTCTTCTGTGTATTCTTGCCACCTCTTCTTAACATCTGTTTCTGTTAGGTCCATACCATTTCTGTCCTTTATTGTGCCCATCTTTTCATGAAGTGTTCCCTTGGTATCTCTAATTTTCTTGAAGAGATCTCTAGTCTTTCCCATTCTATTGTTTTCCTCTATTTCTTTGCATTGATCACTGAGGAAGGCTTTCTTATCTCTCCGTGCTAGTCTTTGGAACTCTGCATTCAAATGGGTGTATCTTTCCTTTTCTCCTTTGCCTTTAGCTTCTCTCCTTTTCACAGCTGTTTGTAAGGCCTCCTCAGACAACCATTTTGCCTTTTGCATTTCTTTTTCTTGGGGATGATCTTGATCACTGCCTCCTATACAGTGTCACAAACCTCCATCCATAGTTCTTCAGGCACTCTGTCTATCAGATCTAATCCCTTGAATCTATTTGTCACTTCTACTGTATAATCTTAAGGGATTTGATTTAGGTCATACCTG
>NW_011494832.1:395976-408701 GCF_000754665.1 Bison bison bison | reverse complement strand
GTCGGTCTAGTGGTTTTCCCTACTTTCTTCAATTTAAGTCTGAATTTGGCAATAAGGAGTTCATGATCTGAGCCACAGTCAGCTCCCAGTCTTGTTTTTGCTGACTGTATAGAGCTTCTCCATCTTTGGCTGCAAAGAATATAATCAGTCTGATTTCAATATTGACCATCTGGTGATGTCCATGTGTAGAGTCATCTCTTGTGTTGTTGGAAGAGGGTGTTTGCTGTTTACAAGTCAAGCATTTCCTGAACTGATCTCATCTTGCCAGTCATCGAGTCTGTGTAGAAAAACTGCAGTCAAGTGGAGCCTTTCATCCCTTATGAATCTGTTTTGCTCAGGCTCAAAAATGCAACTGTTGGACTTAAAAATCACTATGTGTATACTTCCCAAATGTATGCTCAAGTGTTTCATCATATACTCTGGCTGCTGCTGCTGCTGCTGCTAAGTCACTTCAGTCGTGTCCAACTCTGCGACCCCATAGACGGCAGCCCACCAGGCTCCACTTGTCCCTGGGATTCTCCAGGTAAGAACACTGGAGTGGGTTGCCATTTCCTTCTCCAGTATACTCTGGCTACCTATCATAATATTTTAACAGGCATTTCCCAGCCTTGCTCTCATCTGTCTTTTAAACATTTAAAATAATATGTTAAAGTTAATTTTCTTCTAAAGTTTTTTGTAGATAAGGATTACAAGTACAAGTCGTGTGGCTACTCAGCCAAACAGCCTAAAATATCAGCCAGTATTTATCTTCAATCTAACAAAAAGTGAGAAAGTCAAACTTCTTACCAGAAATGTGTATAACTTTAGGCACATCAATAAATCAACTGACCTTAGCTGGGGGGAAAAAAAAACTAGAAAAGCTGAAACATCTCTGAGATTAATTTTTTAATCCTTGATAGACTCAAGGTTGTTTAAATGAACAGTGGTTTTATTAAATAAGCTATGGCAACCAGACACCCCCGTAAGGCCTGCTGCCAGCAGCCCTGGGAACTGGCCCCATCCTTCAGCTGGTGACCAGCCCCAAGACCTGCCAGGCCTCACAGCCAACTCAGTGGTCCAATAACCACTGAAAAAGGCAGGGTCTTTCCACCAAACACACCAGGGGCCAGCCATGTCTACCAGACTGCCCACTGTCGTTGGCCCTGCCACAACAGAAGGACCCTTGCAGCCTGCATTGAGGACAGCCCTAGAGCATTTAACTCTGATAACCAGTGGGGAGTGTGCTGCTCAGCTCCATAGGACATATCCTATATAAGACTACTCTTCCATGGTTGGTAAGTTTTTTACATTTCCTAAACACATAGAAATAAGAACAGAGAATTAGGCTTAATGAGATAACAGAGAAATATGTTCCAAATGAAGTAACAAGGCAAAACTCCAGAAGAACTAAGAAAAATAGAAATAAACAATCTATGCAATAAAGAATTTGAGGTAGTGATCATAGAAGTGCTCAATTAATTGGGAGAAGAATGAATGAATGCAGTGAGAAGTTTAACAAAGAGTTAGAAAAAATCTGAGGAATATCATAACTGAAATAAAAATATACTAGGAGAAATCAACAGTAGATGAGATGATACAGAGGAACAGAACTGGAAGAACAGTGGAATCACCCAATCTGAAGAGAAAAAATTTCTTTAAAATAAGGATACTTTAAGAGACTCCTGGAAAAATATCAAGTGTACTAACATTGGGCTTCCCAGGTGGTACTAGTGGTAAAGAACCCACTTGCCAACGCAGGTAGATGTAAGAGATATGGGTTCAGTCCCTGGGTTGGGCAGATCCCCTGGAGGAGGCGCAGCAACCCACTCCAGTATTCTCCAGTATTCTTGCCTGGAAATTCCATGGACAGAGGAGCCGGTCAGGCTGCTGTCCATAGCGTTGCACAGTCAGTCATGACTGAAGCAACTTAGCACACCTGCGTGTACTAGCATTTGCATTATAAGAAGAAGAGAGGAAAGGGCAAAAAACTGGAAGACATGATAGCTGAAAACTTCCCTAACCCGGGAAAAGAAACAAATATTCAGGTCCAGAAAGGACCAAGAGTCCCAAACAAGATGAACTCAGAGGTCCATACCAAGACACACTGTAATTAAAATAGCAAAAATTTCAAAAGAAAATCTTAAAAGCAGCTAGGGAAAAGCAACAAGGGAACTAATATCAGCTGACTTTTCAGCAGAAACTCTGCATGCCAGAAGGGAGTAGCATGATATTATTTAAGTGATAAAGGGAAAAACAATACTCCACAAGGCTACCACTCTGATTCAAAGAAAAGACCAAGAGTTTTAAAGAGGAGCAAGAGCTGAAAGTAACCGGATTTACAAGAAATGTTAAAGGGACTTCACTAAGTTGAAAAGAAAAGGCCACAACTAGAAATATGAAAATTACAAAAGGAAGAAACATCATTGGTAAAGGCAGGTATCAAAGGCAGTAAAGGTAGAATATCAACCGCTTATAAAACTAGTAGGAAGGTTAAAAGACAAAAGTAGTAAAATCATCTATATCAACAATAAGCAGTTAAGAGATACACAAAACAAAAAGGTATGAACTGTGAGGTCAAAAACAGTAAACTTGAAGGGGAGTAAAAATGCATTCAAACTTAAAAGAATAGCAACTTAAAATAATCAAATATGTATAAAGACTTCTCTACATAAACTTCATAATAACCACAAAACAAAAATGTAAATCAGGTGTACACACACACAAAAAGAGGAAATAAATCCAAGCAAACACTGAAGATAGTCACCAAATCACAAAGAAAAGAGAACAAAAGAAGAACAAGTAATAAACTGGTTTAAGATGGCAGACTAAGTACCTGTTTCAATTTTCCTTTCCTACCCAAATTACCAGAAACAAATTTTTCTAATCTATCATGTCCTTGGAAAACAACAAGGATGGTCTTGGTGGGTCAGAAATTAATAGTTCCTAAAAATCCAAATGCAAACATTACCAGATTGAATGAAGAACATTCAGAAGATGGCTGCTGTAAAAGATGGAACAGCATTATGTCTTTGTAAAGGATGTGTCCCAGAAATTAGAATATATAGTAATATTAACACCATTCTCATTAAAAATATGAGAAAAGGATTAAAGAACAAGACAAGATAGCTGCATATCCTTGCTACCAGAAAAAGAAGTAGAAGATATAAGAATAGGAATGAATGGAAATATTTCCAGGTGATATGATAGTCTACCTAGAATACCAAAAGAATCAACTGACAAACTATTAAAACTAGGAAGGCAGTTTAATATATGATCAGATAAAATGACATTATATATAAAACCATCACTTTCTGCAGCACCAGCAATAACCAATCAGAATAACTCCATTTTGTATTTTTCTTTTTTCAATTAAAAAAATTCAGATAACTGTTGAAAGCCCTTGTGAACCTCTTCCCCATTTCATTCAACTCTCTCCATCTCAGAGGTAACCACTATCTTGCATTTGGAGTTTTTCATTCACATGCATGCTGTTTATATTTTGCTGTCTGTGTGTGTGTGTGTGTGTGTGTGTGTGTGTGTGTACACAAGTGACCTTAAATATTTAATATTGAAATTATTTCAAAATATGAAGTATATAGAATTATTTTACACATTGAAAACTTGTATACAAATGGTATTAGATTATATATATATATTATTCTACAACTTGCTTTCACCCATTAATATCTATATCATTCATATTGATATTTTGAAATCTATTTGTTCTCTCATTTCCGGAACTATATACATGGAAACTTAGAAATGTACCTCAAAGGACATATGTTTTAATGCAATGGGCTGAATGTTTGTCCCCCAGAATTCATATGTTGGAATCCTCACCCCCAATGTAATTCTATTAGGAGGTTGGGCCTTTGGGACATAATTAAGATGGAATTCTCATAAATAGGATTAATGCCCTTATACAGGGGATTCCAGAGAGCTCTCTCCTGCTCTCTACCATATGTGGATACAGGAAGAATACACAAGTCAACAACCAGAACAAGGCCCTCACTAGACCCCAACCAAGACTAGGCACCCTGGTCTTAGACTTCCAGGCTTTAGAACTATGAGAAATAAGTTTCTGTTTATAAGCCACCCAGCCAAAACAGAACTTTATTATAGCAGCCTGAACTAAGACAGTTAAACACAAAGTTTACAAAGCAAGTTAGAAAACTTGGAAATAATCTTAGTGTCCATCAGTACGAAGAAAGTTAAATAACTATGGTATAGCCATAGTATGGTATTCCCTAAAACCAGGGAAATGATTTTAAGTACTTAAAAATAATTTAGTAGTTCTATATGTACTGACATGAAAAGATTTTCAGGATATAAAAGAAAATATAAAACAATATTATCCCTTTAATGTTAAAAATTAAAAGTGTGTATTTTTAATCATAAATACTTAAATGTATTTTAGAAAAACAGAAAAAGTGATAGTGTTGAGTACCACTGGGTAAGTGAATGGGTTTGAGAGAGATGAAAGTAGATTTTTTCCTCTACTGTCTATTATTATTTCTTTAGTGAGAATATGTCCTTATATTGTGGATAAATTGATGATATATAGATACACAAATGCTAAACAAAAAAATCAATAAGAATGACCAAAGGACCAGGTCTCAGGGCATACAATCTGGAAAGAGCTGACTGTATTATGGGACTTTTAAATAGTTTTAATAGGCATTCTCATGGCCTAAGACTGTAACTGAAGTTTCCATTTTAAAATACATGGAAGCAAGACAAACAGTTAACAAACATACTTACTGACAGATCTCAAAGTTTTCAATCGGAGAACACAACCACGAAAATTCAAGCGCAGCACATTTAGACGCCACCTTTGCAAAATAGACACTATATATTTATCTGTGATTATATTTTTTACTGCAGAAAAATCAATCTAAAAAGGATAAACAAAAATGTTAAGAAATGAGAAAGATCTTTGGCATGTGAAATTTTAAAATATTTTTAAAGCATCAAAGAACTAAAATTTCTTTATCTCATCACTCTTTTCTGTTTGTTAGGGGTTTTGTGATCATTCCCAGGTTTAATTACAGATTCCATATGTCCAGTCCAGGTTGACAGCTGAGAAGGCAGGGATCTCACATCCACCTCCCAACAAGAGTCAATTGTTGTGGAGTGCCTGGATGCTCACCCCCATCATTCCAGGTGAGCCCCAAGGCTTCCCCCTACTTCAAGGTTAACGGACCCTTCTTCATTCATCACTAATGTGTGCCTGCTTCTTTGTTCATGAGAACAAACTATACATTGAGTGCTTGACTATGGAAAGACAATATACTCTGTGGATTATAATGGCTTTTCCATAACTCTTAAGTTTGTGGGGGTAGTTCTAGAGATAAGGAAAGATGATCTGAGTGCAGTGTATAAAACTGAAAGGCCAGAATTTTCTGTAACCTCTGGATGGCCAGGGCTGGTGGATGAACAACAACATCGTATTTTTTTATTGAAGTATATTTGATAACAATAACATAGTGCTAATACTACCTTTCAGCTAAAAGGTTAAGTGTACTGAACATCCTATTTCTTATTGCTTTCTGAACAAAGTTATTCTTCATGCTAAAATGTTTATTACAGTTGTGTCACACTTGAGCACCCACAAATAAAGACAGAAATAATTGCAAATGAAGGGCAACAGATAATTGTGGAAAGAGAAATTTGCTGAGCATAAACTAGCTTCCTACTCTGGCTTTGCTCTTCGCTTCCATGTGCTCATATTTTCTCCATCTTTACCCAGTGAGGTCTCTGGGCAGGAGTGCTAGCTTTTTCTGCCAGTCTTCTGTAAGATTTGTCCTGATTTAATATGGTACATATTCCTTCTTTCCAAGACCATTTGGATTCAGTTTATTTCTTCTTTATG
Source organism: Bison bison bison (assembly GCF_000754665.1). Taxonomy (NCBI): domain Eukaryota; kingdom Metazoa; phylum Chordata; class Mammalia; order Artiodactyla; family Bovidae; genus Bison; species Bison bison. The sequence goes on along the minus strand of NW_011494832.1, from coordinate 402,850 downwards.
GGTTTTCCAAAGGAAAAAGTGACACCCCCTAATCTGTCACATAAGTAAGAGATTTATTATTTTAAATCAGTGGTTCTTACTGTGGTCCAGGGACAAGCAGCATCAGCATCACCCAAGAACTCATTGGAAATGCAAATTCTCAAGCCCTTCCTCAGAAGTACTGAGTCAGAAACCCTGGGGGTGGCAACCAGCAATCTAACAATCCCTTCCGATGATTCTGATGCATTCTAAAGTTTAAGAATCCCTGCCTTCAACTAAAAATTACATCTAAGACAAGAATACTAAATTTGGTAGCTAAGAGGTTTTAATTAAGACAAGCACATTTTTTAAATTACCATTGCTGCATAAGGTAAGAGTAGAACACTATGGTCAAGAATGGAATGGTGCTCTGATGGGAGGTAAAGATGCTGTGTGGATTATGGAGCTAGATTCCTTGTACCTTGCCAACTCCTCTTGGGTTCTTTGTCAAAGTTTCTGCAGAATGACCCCAATCACCTATTCATAGGTCAGTCTGAGCACATGATACCATTAGCCCTCCAATCAGTAACAATTAAGGAGGGGTGGTAAAGTCAGCTATTGACTGGACATAGGCAACAAGGAAAATGTTGCCACTCCAACATTTGTTGATGGCATAAATGATCACAGTTATTAAGATTAAAGCAGTCATCCAAGAAAAAGAAAAGAAAGGTCATCAAGGATAATACATGCTTATTTTTATCATTGGCTAAGACGTACCACCCAATGTTTCTTTGGAATGAAAAATAAAGCATGTTCTACTTTATGGGAATAGTACAAATATAGTGCAATGACAAGAATAATACAAGAGGCATGAGCCTAGGAGTCCACATTAGAAAATGCCTGAGTATATATATGCCTGCTGCTGCTGCGGCTAAGTCGCTTCAGTCGTGTCCAACTCTATGTGATCCCATAGACAGCAGCCCACCAGGCTCCACCGTCCCTGGGATCCTCCGGGCAAGAATACTGGAGTGGGTTGCCATTTCCTTCTCCAATGCATGAAAGTGAAAAGTGAAAGTGAAGTCGCTCAGTCGTGTCCGACTCTTAGCGACCCCATGGACTGCAGCCCACCAGGCTCCTCCGTCCATGGGATTTTCCAGGCAAGAGTACTGGAGTGGGGTGCCATCGCCTTCTCCAATATATATATATATGTCTACATGCATGCAAACACACCAAGAAATATCAAACAAGCTTTGTTTACTTGTTGTCTATTTTAGCCTGATTTCAGGCTCAGTAGTTTTTTTTTCTTCCCTTTTACTCCATATTTTGTGCTGCTTTGTTGTGTGTGTGTGTGGTTTTTTTTTAAACTAAGAACAGTAGCTAATATTTATTGAGTGCTGCCCACATGCCAGACTCTACAATAAGCACCTTTCTTGCATTTTGCTTAGTCTATCTCTGGAGCTCCTTGAGTAAGGCAATGTTAAACCTAACTCAGATATAATAGAGCTTTATTTCAATCCAAAAAATAATATTCGATTTATTTCTACTATTTAAATTAGAAAATACTTCTATCAAATCTCTTCAAATACCATTTTTCCTCTTTTCCTTCAGGCTGTGCCTGGACGAAAGTGAAACAAGTGTACCTCCTTTTTGTGATCCCATGTTGTGGAGCAGGGAAGAAGGGGGTCCCCATTACTGCTATAAGGTGGCCTATAGCAGTCTGTTCTCCTTTCAGAACTAGAATAAAGACATACTTCAGGTAGTGTCTACTTACACCATTCCACAATGAGCCCATTTGTGTCATCAACAACCAGGAGCGATTCACTTGACCACATATTACCAAATCTCTTAAACTGAGGTAGGAGAAAATCTAAACACAAAGAAAAATAATACACAATTTTGAAAAACATGTGAATTTTGATCTAACTCTTGCATTTTCCATTTGTGTGTGTGTATGTGTGTGTGTTAACAAGGATAATGCAATCCATATATTGTGGTAGCAGGTGTTTATGTGCTTGCATTTTATCTAAAGATAGAAATTTCATCTAGAGTTCTAGAACTTATCTGATGATGCCTTTGATATAGTGTGATCAAACTGATAGTTGCAGAAGGATGGTGAAGAAGATAGGTAGCTTTATTTTATTTTCTGAATGAAAGTAGCATCCTGCTAGAAAGTGAATGATTTCCCTAAATGAAGGCATTCAATAATCACTTGCTGAAATGAACTGGGTTCTTTTTAAAGTTACAGGATTCCTGGGAATATACTTAAAATGTATGTTGTAGTGAGTTGATATATGTATACATTGTGAAAGGATTCCTCCATCTAGTTAAACACATCCAACACTCACATATTTATCTTTATTTTAATTAATTCATTTTTATGAGAACATTTAAGTTCTATTCTGTTAGCAAATTTCAATTTTACAACACAGTGTTATCAGCCATAGTCACCATGTATCACCTTAGGTTCTCAGACCTTATTCATATTATAGCTAAATGTTTACACCCTTTCTCCAAACTATGAGTTACATAGCAGAAGAAACCCAGCTGATGCAAGAAATAGCAAACTGTAAGATTATGTAAGATAAAATTACACAGGTAAGGCACAGAGGTAGAAAGAGATGAAAAATATGAAGGAAGTTAAGAGTACATTATATAACATAAAAAGGTTATAGATAACATTATACAATATTCTATACAGACCCTTATAGAATTTCCAGAAGAAAGGAAGAGAGCAAATGGAAATCAAGGCAAAACTCAAAAATATTATAAATAAAAATGCTTTAGAATGATGAAAAGCAACAATTCTCAGATTTAAGAAGCACAAGAAATCCCAAACAGGATACTTATTCCATGGCTTTGTAGTGAAATTACAAAAGGCCATAAGCAAAGGAAAACCTTAAGTGCAACCAGAGACAGATTATCTGCAAAAGAATGTCACTTAGTCTCAGAAAGCCAAAGTCAGCAGAAAATACTTATCAATCTCAGATACCACATGTAAGTAAATCACAACTCAAGGATGAGTAGTAAGTAGACACCCTATGACAAAGATTGAGAGAGTTTGCCTCCAGTGGACCCATCACAAAAGAACTTGTAAATGATGTTTATGTAAGAAGAAAGGAGTGAGATGAAACAGTAATGAGGGGCAAACAAACTAATAAGGATAGGAGTAAACCCAATAACCTTATAAAAGCATATAATGATGATGACTAATGTGGGGGGTACAAAAAGCAAGGGACAAAACCACTAGAAAATACTAATATTCTAAGACTGGAGAGAGTAATCAGAGTTAAAATGTTCTAAATTTTGGTAATTATTCAGGAAGAAAGTTTAGATATTCATTTACTTTAAGCTTTATTAAGGTAAATGTGCATGTTAAAAATATTTAAGTGAAACCATTGAAATAGAAGAAATAGAATGGATATCTTCTAAAATATAAAAATGGGGGATGGGAATAGCTTTTTAAATTCAACAAATTAAGTCAGGAAAGGACAAAACAAGGAAGCACATAAAAAAACAAATAGTATAAAATGAAATGAAAAACTGAATCTAAGTAAATCTAGTAATAATAAATTTAACAAAATTCACTGGTGGGAATGGAGAAGGAAATGGCAACCAACTCCAGTATTCTTGCCTAGAGAATTACGTGGACAGAGGAACCTGGTAGGCTGCTGCCCATGGGATCGTACAGAGTCGGATGTGACTGAAGTGACTTAGCATGCATGCATGCCTTGGAGAAGGAAATGGCAACCCACTCCAGTATTCTTGCCTGGAGAATCCCAGGGACAGAGGAGCCTGGTGGGCTCCTGTCCAAGGGGTCGCACAGAGTCGGACACGGCTGGAGTGATTTAGCAGCAGCAGCAGCAGCAGCAGGACTGGTGGGAAGACAAAGATTATCCCTAATAATGTTTTTGCTTTTAAGTTTTTCCTTCTTATATTAACACAGCTATCAAAAATCTCCTTTCAGTTGTGTTGATCTTGTTCAGCATTGTACTTTAGGTGGATTTTTAAAGTTTATCTGATAAAGAAGGTCACTACATTATAATTAAAGTAATTCTAACAATCTACTAAAGATATATAACAATTCTAAATGTGTAAGCATCTGAAAAGCCACAAGGATACAAGGAGAAATTGACAAATCCACAATCATGATGAAAGGTTATATCAGAACTCTCAATTGTTGATAAATCATTCTGAGGAAATAATCTTTCCTGGATTCCTCAGTGCTCCTGCAAAAAACTCTAGTCTCCAGAGACACAGAAATCTGTATGACATAAAGGTAATGTTTTAAAAAATAAATAAAGGTAATATTTTATCTTTACTTCCTCTATAAACACTTTACTTTTATGTGAACTACAGAGATTAGATCTGTAGCTATCTGTTTAGTTAATTCTCTGATCCAAAAGGATGATAAAAATTTTATTTTCTCCCCAAGAACGTCAAATGGGTATAATCCAGCCTACTTTCCTAGGTCAAGCTCCCAAAATGTCAGGAAGATCCTTACTAATTTACATTCAAGGAGATATGGGTCCCAGGACCTTGGGAACATCTCTATGTCATAAAAATAAAGAGATACTGATTTTTATCTGGCCCTTGGAGAGATGTATTTAAGCCTGCCTCCCTGATAGGTCAGTTGGTAAAGAATCTGCCTGCAATGCAAGAGATCCCAGTTCAATACCTGGGTTGGGAATATCTGCTGGAGAAGGGATAGGCTACCCACTCTAGTATTCCTGGGCTTCCCTTGTGGCTCAACTGGTAAAGAATCCACCTGCAATGCAGGAGACCTGGGTTGGGAAGATCCCCTGCAGAAGGGAAAGGCTACCATTCCAATATTCTGGCCTGGAGAATTCCATGGACTATATAGTCCATGGGGTCACAAAGAGTCTGACACGACTGAACAACTTTCATTAACTAACTCCCTCTTTCATTTATAAGGACGTTGTTACTACATTGGATCCACCCAGATAAGCAAGGATAATCTCACCATCTCAAATTCTTTAACTTACTCACATCTGCTAAGACTCTTGCCTTGTATTCATAGGTTCTGAGGATTTGGTGGGGTACAGGGGTGGGGTGGGGGAGCAATTATTATTCTGCCTATCATACTATGTAAGGAAATGAAGGTGAAAGTGAATTTCCCCTAAAGTCAGGAACACGACAAGGGTGCCCACTCTCACCACTACTATTCAACATAGTTTTGGAAGTTTTAGTCACAGCAATCAGAAAAGAAAAAGAAATAAAAGGAATCCAGATTGGAAAAGACGTAAAACTCTCACTGTTTGCAGATGACATGATCCTCTACATAGAAAACCCTAAAGACACCACCAGGAAATTACTAGAGCTAATTAATAAATATAGTAAAGTGTCAGGATATAAAATTAATACACAGAAAAACCTTGCATTCCTATACACTAACAATGAGAAAACAGAGAAATTAAGGAAACAATCCCATTCACCATTGTGATGAAAAGAATAAAATACTTAGGAATAATTTACCTAAAAAAACAAAAGACGTATATATAGAAAACTATAAAACACTGATGAAAGAAATCAAAGATGACACAAATAGATGGAGAAATATACCGTGTTCATGGGTCAGAAGAATCAATATAGTGAAAGTGAGTATACTACCCAATGCAATCTATAGATACAATGCAATCCCTATCAAGCTACCAATGGTATTTTTCCCAGACGCAGGTGGCTGTGACGACCAGAGCACTAAGCAAGGCCAAGAAGAGCTACCCCACGTTGGAGGTCAGGGGCAGAAGCTGGGAGGACCCAATTCCCAAAGGGCAGCGGCCAGAAGGAGTTACCCCACATCCGAGGTCAGAGGCAGCAGCCAAGAGTGCCAGGCTGTGACGGTGCAGGAACGGGAGAGGAGCTACCTCGTGTCCGAGGTCAGGGGCAGCAGCCAGGAGGAGCTACCCCACGCCCCTACGCCCAAGGCCAGGTGCCACGGCTGGGAGGAGCAACCCCACACCTGAGGCCAGGGGCGGCGGCCAGGAGGACCAACCCCACGTCCAAGGAGCCTTGGCTGCGTGGGCACAGGAGGGCCTAGAGGAGCTATCCCACGTTGAAGGTCAGGAAGGGAGGCGGTGAGGAGACACCCCTCGTCCAAGGTAAGGAGCAGCTGCTGCGCTTTGCTGGAGTAGCCGTGAAGAGATACCCAACGCCCAAGGTAAGAGAAACCCAAATAAGACGGTAGGTGTTGCAAGAGGGCATCAGAGGGCAGACATACTGAAACCATACTCACAGAAAACTAGTCAATCTAATCACACTAGGACCACAGCCTTGTCTAACTCAATGAAACTAAGCCATGCCCGTGGGGCAACCCAGGATGGGCAGGTCATGGTGGAGAGATCTGACAGAATGTGGTCCACTGGAGAAGGAAATGGCAAACCACTTCAGTATTCTTGCCTTGAGAACCCCATGAACAGTATGAAAAGGCAAAATGATAGGATACTGAAAGAGGAACTCCCCAGGTCAGTAGGTGCCCAATATGCTACTGGAGATCAGTGGAGAAATAACTCCAGAAAGAATGAAGGGATGGAGCCAAAGCAAAAACAATACCCAGTTGTGGATATGACTGGTGTAGAAGCAAGGTCTGATGCTGTAAGAGCAATACTGCATAGGAACCTGGAATGTCAGGGCCATGAATCAAGGCAAATTGGAAGTGGTCAAACAAGAGATGGCAAGAGTGAATGTCGACATTCTAGGAATCAGAGAACTAAAATGGACTGGAATGGGTGAATTTAACTCAGATGACCATTATATCTACTACTGCGGGCAGGAATCCCTCAGAAGAAATGGAGTAGCCATCATGAACAACAAAAAGTCCGAAACGCAGTACTTGGATGCAATCTCAAAAACGACAGAATGATCTCTGTTCGTTTTCAAGGCAAACTATTCAATATCACAG
>NW_011494832.1:395123-395812 GCF_000754665.1 Bison bison bison | reverse complement strand
CACAAGAGAAGACTCTGCACATGGACATCACCAGATGGTCAAAACTGAAATCAGATTGATTATATTCTTTGCAGCCAAGATGGAGAAGCTCTATACAGTCAGCAAAAACAAGACCAGGAGCTGACTGTGGCTCAGATCATGAACTCCTTATTGCCAAATTCAGACTGAAATTGAAGAAAGTAGGGAAAACCACTAGACCATACAGGTATGACCTAAATAAAATCCCTTATGATTATACATACAGTGGAAGTGAGAAATAGATTTAAGGGCCTAGATCTGATAGATACAGTGCCTGACCAACTATGGACTGAGGTACGTGACATTGTACAGGAGACAGGAATCAAGACCATCCCCATGGAAAAGAAATGCAAAAAAGCAAAATGGCTGTCTGGGGAGGCCTTACAAATAGCTGTGAAAAGAAGAGAAGCGAAAAGCAAAGGGGAAAAGGAAAGATATAAGCATCTGAATGCAGAGTTCCAAAGAATAGCCAGAAGAGATAAGAAAGCCTTCCTCAGCGATCAATGCAAAGAAATAGAGGAAAACAACAGAATGGGAAAGACTAGAGATCTCTTTAAGAAAATTAGAGATACCAAGGGAACATTTCATGCAAAGATGGGCTCGATAAAGGACAGAAATGGTATGGACCTAACAGAAGCAGAAGATATTAAGAAGAGGTGGCAAGAATACAC
>NW_011494832.1:394629-395023 GCF_000754665.1 Bison bison bison | reverse complement strand
TTCATCTCACACGCTAGTAAAGTAATGCTCAAAATTCTCCAAGCCAGGCTTCAGCAATATGTGAACTGTGAACATCCAGATGTTCAAGCTGGCTTTAGAAAAGGCAGAGGAACCAGAGATCAAATTGAAAACATCCACTGGATCATGGAAAAAGCAAGAGAGTTCCAGAAAAACATCTATTTCTGCTTTATTGACTATGCCAAAGCCTTTGACTGTGTGGGTCACAATAAACTATGGAAAATTCTGAAAGTGATGGGAATACCAGACCACTTGACCTGCCTCTTGAGAAACCTATATGCAAGTCAGGAAGCAACAGTTAGAACTGGACATGGAACAACAGACTGGTTCCAAATAGGAAAAGGAGTTCGTCAAGGCTGTATATTGTCCTCTTGCT
>NW_011494832.1:392209-393842 GCF_000754665.1 Bison bison bison | reverse complement strand
GGTGTTGGAGAAGACTCTTGAGTCCCTTGGACTGCAAGGAGATCCAACCAGTCCATTCTGAAGGAGATCAGCCCTGGGATTTCTTTGGAAGGAATGATGCTAAAGCTGAAGCTCCAGTACTTTGGCCACCTCATGCGAAGCGTTGACTCATTGAAAAAGTCTCTGATGCTGGGAGGGATTGGGGGCAGGAGAAGAAGGGGATGACAGAGGATGAGATGGCTGGATTGCATCACTGACTCGATGGACTTGAGTCTGGGTGAACTCCAGGAGTTGGCGATGGATAGGGAGGCCTGGTGTGCTGCGATTCATGGGGTCGCAAAGAGTCGGACATGACTGAGAGACTGAACTGAGAACAAATAAGTTCACAGTTTGTATAGAAATGCAAAAAACCTTGAATAGCCAAAGCAATCTTGAGAAAGAAGAATGTAACTGGAGGAATCAACCTGCCTGACTTCAGACTATACTACAAAGCTACAGTCATCAAGACAATATGGTACTGGCACAAAGACAGATATCTAGATCAATGGAACAAAATAGAAAGCCCAGAGATAAATCCACATACCTATAAACACCTTATCTTTGACAAAAGAGGCAAAAATATACAATGGAGAAAAGATGATCTTTTTAACAAGTGGTGCTGGGAAAACTGGTCAACCACTTGCAAAAGAATGCAACTAGAACACTTTCTAACACCATACACAAAAATAAACTCAAAATGGATTAAAGATCTAAATGTAAGACCAGAAACTATAAAACTCCTAGAGGAACACATAGGCAGAACTCCCTCTGATGTAAATCACAGCAAGATCCTCTATGACACACCTCCCAGAGTAATGGAAATTAAATAAAAAATAAACAAATGGGACCTAATTAAACTTAAATGCTTTTGCACAACTAAAGAAACTATAAGCAAGGTGAAAAGACAGCCTTAAAAATGGGAGGAAATAATAGCAAATGAAGCAACTGACAAAGAATTAATCTCAAAAATACACAAGCAGCTCATGCAGCTCAATTCCAGAAAAATAAGTGACCCAATCAAAAAATGGGCCAAAGAACTAAACAGACATTTCTCCAAAGAAGACATACAGATAGCTAACAAACATATGAAAAGATGCTCAACATCACTTATTATCAGAGAAATGCAAATCAAAACCACAATGAGGTACCATCTCACACCAGTCAGAATGGCTGCTATCAAAATGTCTACAAACAATAAATGCTGGAGAGGGTGCAGAGAAAAGGGAACCCTCTTACACTATTGGTGGGAATGCAATCTAGTACAGCCACTTTGGAGAACAGTGTGGAGATTCCTTAAAAAACTGGAAATAGAACTGCCATACAACCTAGCAATCCCACTACTGGGCATATACACCGAGGAAACCAGAATTGAAGGAGACACGTGTACCCCAATGTTCATTGCAGCACTGTTTACAATAGCTAGCACATGGAAGCAACCTAGATGTCCATTAGCAGATGAATGGATAAGAAAGCTGTGGTACATATACACAATGGAGTATTACTCAGCCATTAAAAAGAATGCATTTTAATCAGTTCTAATGAAGTGGATGAAACTGGAGCCTGTTATACAGAGAGAAGTAAGTCAGAAAGAAAAACCCCAATACAGTATATCAGT
>NW_011494832.1:373593-392109 GCF_000754665.1 Bison bison bison | reverse complement strand
GCCTGTATATTAAATTTACAACGCATGTATATGAAAGATGGTAACGATGGCCCTATATATGAGACAGCAAAAGAGACACAGATCTAAAGAACAGACTTTTGGACTCTGTGAGAGATGGCAAGTGTGAGATGATTTGAGAGAATAGCATTGAAATATGTATATTACCAGATGTGAAATAGATGACCAATCCAAGTTTGATGCATGAAGCAGGGCACTCAAAGCTGGTGCCCTGGACCATCCAGAGGGATGGAATGAGGAGGGAGGGAGGAGGATGGAGGGGGGTTCCAGACTGGGGGATACATGTACACCCATGGCTGATTCATGTCAATATATGGCAAAAACCACCACAATATTGTGAAGTAATTAGCCTCCAATTAAAATAAATAAATTAATTTTTTTTAAAAGAAGTGGAAAAAAAGAAAAGAAAGTGAAAGTCGCTCAGTCATATCTGACTCTTTACAACCCCATGGACTATACAGCCCTAGAATTCTCCAGGCCAGAATAGTGGAGTGGGTAGCCTTTCCCTTCTGCAGGGTTTCTTCCCAACTCAGGGATCGAACTCAGATCTCCCGCATTGCAGCCGGATTCTTTACCAGCTGAGCCACAAGGGAAGCCCGAGAATATTGGAGTGTATAGCCCATCCCTCCTCCAGTGGATCTTCCTGACCCAGGAATTGAACCAGGGTCTCCTGCACTGCAGACAGATTCTTTACCAACTGAGCTATCAGGGAAGGATATGTAAGGAAATGATCAACATTAAATTTAAGAAACCAGTTACATCTGAGGGAGGGAAAAAAAAAATACAGTCAGAGAGGCTTTAATTGTATTTGTTAAATCTTATTTCTTAAGCTGATTGGTGATTACATTCATTATATTTTTTTTGTGCATGCCTAAAATACTTTATTTTATAAACCTCATTTTTGACAAAAATAGCTAGGAACAAATGTAACTAAGGTGAAAGACTAGTACACTGCAAGCAATAAAGCATTATTGAAAGACATTTAAGACCTAAATAACAATAACAATAAAAGAAATTTAACCAGAATTTGAAATCTGCCTATGAAGAAACACACACAGAAACACACACACACACACACACACACCCTGCAGATTCAAAGAGTATTTTATCAAATATCCAAGGAATTGATAATACTAACAAGAAAAGTACTTAAGATGTTAGTACCACCCAAAGTGCTCTACAAATTCAATACAATCTCAGTCAAAATGCCAATGGTCCTAGCAAGAATATAAAATGGGGCAAAGACAGCCTCTTCAATAAATGGTGCTGGGAAAACTGGACAGCTACATGTAAAAGAATGAAATTAGAACACTTTCTAACACCACACACAAAGATAAACTCAAAATGGATGAAAGACCTAAACGTAAGACCAGAAACTATAAAACTCTTAGCGGAAAACACAGGCAGAACACTCGATGACATAAATCAAAGCAAGATCCTCTATGACCCACCTCCTAGAGTAATGGAAATAAAAACTAAAGTAAACAAGTGGGACCTGATTAAACTTAAAAGCTTTTGCACAGCAAAGGAAACTATAAGCAAGGTGAAAAGACAACCCTCAGAATGGGAGAAAATAATAGCAAATGAAACAACTGACCAAGGATTAGTTTCCAAAATGTACAAGCAGCTCATACAACTCAATACCAGAAAAACAAATAACCCAATCAAAAAGTGGGGAGAAAACCTAAACAGACATTTCTCCAAAGAAGACATACAGATGGTTAACAAACGTATGAAAAGATGCTTAATGTCGCTCATTATTATGCAAATCAAAACTACAGTGAGCTATCACCTCACACTGGTCAGAATGGCCCTCATCAAGAAGTCTACAAACAATAAATGCTGGAGAGAGTGTGGAGAAAAGGAAACGCTCTTGCATTGTTGGTGGGAATGTAAATTGATACAGCCACCATGGAAGACAGTATGGAGATTCCTTAAAAAACTAGGAATAAAATCACCATATGACCCAGCAATCCCACTCCTAGGCATATACCCTGAGGAAACCAAAATTGAGACACATGTATCCCATTGTTCATTGCAGCACTATTTACAATAGCTAGAACGTGGAGGCAACCTAGATGTCCATTGACAGATAAATGGATAAAGAAGTTGTGGTACATATACACAATGGAATATTATTCAGCCATAAAAAAGAATGCATTTGAGTCAGTTCTAATGAGGTGGATGAACCTAGAACCTATTATACAGAGTGAAGTGAGTGAGAAACAGAAAGATAAATACTGTATTCTAATGCATATATACGGAATCAAAATGCTGTTATGTATACACTGGCTAAGTCATTCTACAAGGACTACATGTTCAAGTTGCTTGGTAAAACTGAAGAAGGATGACTATCAGGTTGAGATATATGTATTTCTCGAGGTTTATACAAAAAAAATAAAAATAAAAAGCAGGAATGAGAAAAACGTGCCTGTGAAAGGCATTGGAGCATTGGAAATTTGGTGAGAGAGGTGGGCACCCCAGATGAGACAGGGCTGAGAGACAGGGACTGGAAGAGGAGGGCATGGTGTGGGAGGTGAGGCACCAGCAGCATGAGGCTGGCCTAGCACAGGGCTTAGAGCCCAAGTGCATAGGAAAGGGGTCTAGTCAAGGAGTGGGATCCTAGGGGAAGAAAGTTCAGGTGGTCATACTGAAGGGTAGGGTGGAGATGGAACTCAGTGATGTGAGAATCACATCCATTCATGAGATGAGGGACTGGCCTGTGTGGAGTATCAGAACCAGAGGAGTGTAAGGAGGGTGGTACTTGCACAGGAAACATGGCTATGACAATTAGAGATTGGTACATACGGGGAAGAGGTGGATAGACCGAGTAAGTTAAAAGCCTAGAAAATTGGGATCCGGGTTTCTCCCTCTAGGAGAAGGTATAGTTGTGAGTGTGGAAAGGAAGAAAACTAGAATGAACTCTGTGCTGTTAGATTAGAATTGAGTATTAATGGGAAATCATGGTTTTCAGTACACAAGTAGATTAAGGGATGAGGCTAGGAGTGGGAAAATCCTCCCCTGAAGCTCAAGGAGAGTGGACTCTTGAACCAAATCAGGCTTCTGTCATCAAGGAAGAGCAGAGGGATTGACTGTTGAGCAGCAGCATCTTGCCAGTCCACTGTGCGATAGATCATCAAAGTAGGGAGTAAATGCCTTTAGCTCCAGGATGCTTTTACCACTTATTTGATTTCCTGGGTCTTATTCACTAAACTGTAGTATTTCTAAGTTATTGCTAGATCATGCATCAACAAACATTTTCTAAAAAGGGGCAAAACAGTATATATTTTGACTTTGTGAAAAGAAGAGATGTCTTCAACTCACCAAGAGATACATTGTCTTTTTTTTTTACATTTGAAAATGTGAAAACTATTCTTAGTTAGAAGTTCATACAAGAAAAGATGGTGGGGGGCAGTTTTGTCCCTTAGGCCACACTTGGCCACCCTTGCTGTAGATCATCCCCATCCCCATCTCTCCCATGATGGGCCCAGCCAAATTCTTAACCCTGTTTATTTTTTTTTTGTCACCCCTGTCCTAAGGGCAACCTGTATCCTGAAATACTCATGTCATCAGAACAAATAGAGCCAAATTTAGGGACAAGAAATGAAAATTCCCCAAAGATATTTTTTGGCAACACTGCTTTGCCTCAAAAGGGCCAGTTTTCACAATTCCCAGAGATTAAAAATAAAATTGTTAGAATGTGAATGTATTTAAAGATTGACTAGTAACTCAGGTCATCGTTGGACATAAGTGTTTTTAAATGTCAAGTAAATGTCTTGGGTCCATTCCACCATTGATTGTGTACCAGTGGGATTGTTTAATATTGGTTTAGTCACATTTAGTATTGGTAGGCATGTTCACTTATAGATCACATCAACTTTACTCCCATTATACAAATCAGGAAACTGAAGATGGGAGGGACCAGATTACATGCTGTAGGTTATACAGTACCTCAGTCAGCTCAGGGTACTGTAACAAAATACCATAGACTGAGTCACATTTCTGGAGATTGGGAAGTCCAAGATCAAAGCACTGGCAGGTTTGGTCCTTGGTAAGGGCTCTTTTCCTGGCTTGTAGGCAGCTGCCTTCTTGCTGTGTCCTACCTGGCAGAGAGGAAGCTCTGGTTTTTCTTCCTCTTTTTCTCAAGGCAATAATGCTATTATGGGGACTCTACCCACATGACCTCATCTACACTTAATTATCTCCCCAAGATACATATCATCTCACTGGGAGTTCATTCTTTAGCACATGAATTTGGTGGAGGCACAAACATTCAATCTATAACACACAATTATCCAGATCTCAGATTCATAACTCTGATTTTCTACACTTAAGACTCATTTCCTTACACAATTTCCACAGAAACTTTTCCCCAGTCTAGAATGATAGATTGTTCTCACCTGACTGCCACCCTGCCAAGAATAGAATGAGTCACAAAACACTTCTCAGCATAAAATTTAATCCTCACCATATAAACTCTATTTTGAACATTTTTCCAAAGGCTCATAGTTACTGGACATTTTCTAATCATAAGTTTCTTGACAGTATATAATGTCTTTCATAATTTTGCTCATAAATTTTCCTAAGAGACATTTGTATCAAAATTCGGCAAACACCCATTTACTTGAATAAAAAAAAAATTGTTTGAAAGTAAACTGCAGATGTTTAATAAAGCCATTCTCCTCATCCAAAATCAAAATGAAAATTTTACCAGCATAAGGTCAAGAGTTTTCTGTTCATTGTTTAAACTAACCTTTCCTTTTAGCACAACACTGAATGTCAAAAAATATAACAACACTGTCACCTCCAAACACATAGTGGAAAATTTATATCCTGTTAGAAATAGAACTCCCAAGAATAAAACAGTTAATCTGCTTCCATGTTCTACTGATACTTAATCTTAAAAAAAAAATCAAATATTATTTCAACACCTGGACTGTTCTTAGGAACTATCTTGTTCTGCTTACCCAAAGTAGAACATTCTAGAGAAGTTATTTTGTGTTTTTTCTAATTGAAGGATAATTGCTTTACGATATTGTATTGGTTTCTACCATACATCAACATGTATCAGCCATAGGTGTACATATGTCCCCTCCCTCTTGAATCTCCCTCCTACTTCCCTCCTACCCCATCCCACCCCTCTATGTTGTCACAGAGCACTGGTTTGAGTTCCCTGAGTCATACTGCAAATTCCCACTGGCTATCTGTTTCCATATGGAATCTATATGGATGGTTTCATCAGTACCATCCATATAGATTCCATATGCTTTAACATACAATATTTATTTTTCTCTTTCTGACTTCACTCTGTATAATAGGTTCTAGGTTCATCCACCTCAATAGCACTGACTCAAATGTGTTCCTTTATATGGCAGAGTAATATTCCATTGTATATATGTACTTCTTTATAGCTTCTTTATCCATTCATCTGTTGATGGACATCTAGGTTGCTTATATGTCCCAGCTATTGTAAATAGCACTGCAATGAACACTGGGGTACATGTATCTTTTTCAATTATGGTTTTCTCAGGGTGTATGCCCAGTAGTGGGATAGTTGAGTCTTATGGTAGTTTTATTCCTAGTTTTTTAAGGAATCTCCATATGGTCTTCCATAGTGGCTGTATCAATTTATGTTCCCACCAACAGTACAAGAGGTTTCTGTTTTCTCCATACTCTCTCCAGCATTTATTGCTTGCAGATTTTTTGGTGATGGCCATTCTGACCAGTGTGAGATGATGCTTCTTTATATTTTTGATTTGCATTTCTCTAATAATGAGCAAACAGTGGAAACAGTGGCAGACTTTATTTTGGGGGGTTCCAAAATCACTGCAGATTGTGACTGCAGCCATGAAATTAAAAGATGCTTTCTCCTTGGTAGGAAAGTTGTGACCAACATGGACAGCTTATTAAAAAGCAGGGATATTACTTTGCAACAAAGGTCCATCTTGTCAAAGCTATGGTTTTTCCAGTAGTCATGTATGGATGTGAGAGTTGGATTATAAAGAAAGCTGAGCACCAAAGAATTGATCCTTTTGAACTGTGATGTTGGAGAAGACTCTTGAGAGTCCCTTGGACTGCAAGGAGATCCAACCAGTCCATCCTAAAGGAGATCAGTCTTGAGTGTTCATTGGAAGAACTGATGTTGAAGCTGAAATTCCAATACTTTGGCCACCTGATGCAAAGAGCTGACTCGTTTGAAAAGACCCTGACGCTGGGAAAGATTGAAGGCATGAGGAGAAGGGCGTGACAGAGAATCAGATGGTTGGATGGCACCACTGACTCAATGGACATGAGTTTGGGTAAACTCTGGGAGCTGGTGATGGACAGGGAGGCCTGGAGTGCCGCAGTCCATGGGGTTGCAAAGAGTTGGACATGACTGGGTGACTGAACTGAACTGAACTGAATAATAAGCAATGTTGAGCATATTTTCATATGTTTATTGGTCATCTGTATGTCTTCTTGGGAGAAATGTCAGTTTAGCTCTTTCTTCCCACTTTTTTATTGTGTTGTTTGTTTTTCTGGTGTAGAATTACATGAGCTGCTTGTATATTTTGGAGATTAATCCTTTGTCAGCTGTTCCATTTGCTATTATTTTCTCCTATTCTGAGGATTGTCTTTTCACCTTGTTTATAGTTTCCTTTGCTGTGCAAAAACTTTTAAACTTAATTAGCTCCCAATTGTTTATTTTTATTTTTGTTTTTATTTCCATTACTTTAGAGGTGTATCATAGAGGATCTTGCTATGATTTATATCAGAGTGTTCTGCCTATGTTTTCCTGTAAGAGTTTCATAGTTTATGGTCTTATATTTAGGGCTTTAATCCATTTTGAGTTTATCTTTGTGTATGGTATTAGGAAGTGTTCTAATTTCATTCTTTTACAGATAGCTGTCCAGTTTTCCCAGTACCACTTATTGAAGAGACTATCTTTTTCCCATTTTATATTCTTCCCTCCTTTGTCAAAGATAGGGTGCACACAGTGCCTTGGTTTACCTCTGGGCTTTCTATCTTGTTCCATTGGTCTGTATTTCTGTTTTTGTGCCTGTATGATATTGTTTGTAGTATAGTCTAAAGTCAGGAAGGTTGATTCCTCCATCTCCATTCTTCTTCCTCCAGACTGCTTTGGCTTGTTTTTGTTTTTAATACAGTATTTCTGATGTATAAAATGGTAGATATTCTGAAAACTTTATGAGTGTCTTCTCATGTATATAGAATCTTAAGAAAAATAAGAATTTAATGTTTAAGTTTTTCACTTTGTATCTTTCTTCTTCTTCTACTTCTACGCATTTCTATTTCTATGTATCTTCTTCTGTTTCTCCCTAATTTAAATTTATTCTCAAAGGAGACATATGCTCTCTAGAAGACAGTATCCTAAAAAACATTCTACTACAATTTCCAAATGCCATTATAAATCAAAAAGCTGTTTTGGATATAAGTTTCATATGGGTCTGAACTATGATGGTTAGAGTCTAACATTCAAGAATTGGGTCCCAGGGAAATATAGGCCAATATTTTTATGTGTCACTTAAAATATTTAAAATATATATCTCATATGAAAAATAATTATGTGGCCAAATAAGTTTGGGAAATTCAGATCAAAACAAAGTAAAATATTATGAAACAGTTAAGCACAGAGAGAAAGAAAGTCATAAACACTAGGCTTTTGAATGGAAATTCTCTATTCTCATGCTTCCAAGATGCCACATTATCCTGGTTTTTCCCTGATTCTCCACCCCTGGTTCTCTGCTCTCTCCATTTTTCTATTAGTCTAAAGAAACAGTAGGATACACAAACATATACACACACACTAAGGAATTTGCTCCCACAATTACGGAGGCTGAGAAGTCCAAGATCTGCAGCTAATAAGCTGGAGATCCAAGAGAGCCAGTGAGGGTAGTTCCGGCGTGAGTCCAGGGTCTGAGAACCAGGAAAGGCAGTGGTGTAAGTTCCAGTGCCAATCCGAGTCAGAAGGCAGGAGACAGATGTCTTAGCTCAAAGGCAGTGAAGTACAGAGAGAATTCTTCCTTGCTTACCCTTTTATTCTACCCAGGCCTTCAGTGGCTTGGATGATATCCACCCATGCTGGAGAGGGCCTTCTGCTTTACTCAGTGCACTAATTCAAAAGTTAATCTCATCCAGAAACATCCTCACAGAACACACCCAGAACTAATGATTAGCCAAATATCTGGGGATTCATGGGCCATTCAAGTTGACACATAAAATTAACCATAACAGTCCCCAGTTGGCTTCCTTGCCTTTTCTTAAATTATGAGTATTTCCCAGTACTCACCCGTTGGCACCAGCAGATTTTTAAAATTTCTCTCCCTCAAAGAGTTTGTTCATTCTTAGGGCTTATATGATATTTATGATAACAACCTAATCGAATTTTTTAATGCTATACTTTCAGTAAGAAAGGAAAGGTTGTGTGGAAGTGGAAAGGGCAAATTTATTGTGGACTTCCTCTGTGCTGGGCATTTCATGTCAGTTCTTAGCAGACTCCTGTTACGTGTCCATTGTTATCCTATTTTAAAGTTGGAGGGACCTAACTCCACATTACTTTCCAGTTCTATCTGGATTAGGCTTGACAAATAAGATACAGGATGCCCAATTAAATTTGAATTTTACATAAACAGCTAATAGACTTTTAGTACAAGTATGTGCCACATATTGCATAGGACAAAGTTATACTAAAAAGGAAAAGCAAACTTTTCTTGAATTTTAAATTTAGTTGGGCATTCTATATTTTTACTTGCTAACTCTGGCAACCCTCAACCGGATTGGGGTCTCCCATTGCTTGTGCTTGTCCTTTAGCTCTGTATATAGACCCTCAGTGTCAGCCTGGCCATCTGTCCCTGATCACTTGCCTGTCACCATGATCGCCACATGTTGACAGCTCCCAAACCCTGATCCATGTGCTGTACACACCTACAGGACTCTCATCAGGAAGGAATTCTTCCATGCTCAACACCCGGCCTAGTTGTGGCTGTTTGGGCAAATCCTCTGAAGACTATTCTCTACCACAAGCAACTATGGGACAGTCTTCCCCTCAGTCCACCTAGAGCTAGCACCACCCTGGCAGTCATGCTTCTGGTTGAGTGCCCTACTGGCATATAATTCACCTCCAGGAGAAAATATGGATAGAGAACTGATTTTAAAAAAAAAGCCAGAACACTTAGCTGGCAGGGGACATAACCATGATCACAAACACACACAAACAAAGGCAGAGAGGCATGTCACAGCTCAGGGCAGCATATGTGCCCCAGAAGGGAGAGTAGACAGGATTTGTGTTCAACATTTTTTCACCATGGATAAGACTGTAAGTATCATGTTTATCAAAGCAGTGAATTCCACAGGCTGTACGACATAGCTAACTCACTGAATATTGGAACCAGTACCAAAATCAACAAGATGAAATTGAACAGAAATAACAGGAACCACTGTGTTGAGATTGAGAATAGCAGTGACATAAAGTAAAACTGCTGGCCAGCAGTTCAGATAAAGAAGACCTCAGCATTTTTGTTCAACACAAGTTCAAGGATAGGCATTCTGATGTAGTAGGGGGAAATACAAGACTTAGATTCAGACATACCCTATCTCAATTCCTGATTTCACCACTTAGGGAAAGAATGGGAGCTTATGGTAGACATCTGTGCTACATTCCCATGCAGACAAGGTGACAGGCCTCCTGGTGGGAGCCCTCTGAAGGCCACAGCAACTGACCACTGAATAGCCTGCCTTGAGCACGATGGTAAAAGCCCCTGTGCCCAAGCTTGTTTCGGAAACTGTGGCGCCTCCTGCCTTCAAAGGACTGAGTCAACTTAGGAAGCACGGGTGTGGTGGCCAGTGTGGGCTCAAGTGCAGTGTTCTTCTTGGGTACTTGGGCTCTAAAATTTGTACAACCAAGGAGCAGGACCCAGGGGGAATTAGGATTACAATTCATGATTGAGATTGACTTTACTGGCTGCAAATGGTGGCATAGAGCAAACTGACCTGAAGCCCTCAGGGAACACATATGAAGGGTAACTAACCAAGACTAAAGGAGAGAAGAGAATCCTTTCTGGAAATGTAGCCTTTCTGGAAAAGATGACATCTGAGCTGTGCATAACAGGAGTGAGCCAGTCAAAGAAAAGAAGGGGCCCTATACAGAGAAGGCATAGTGGCTGCAGAGAGCGTCCTGTACTTGGGTAATAGACTAAGTAATGCAGTATGGCTAGAGCCGAAGATTCCTACAGAGAAATGGTGGAGGATGAAGCTGAAAGATGGTGACGGGCTAGATCAGGAAGGGCTTTGTGGGCAATGTTAGAGCCAGTGGGAAGTCAAGGAGAGATTTTTAAGCAGGAAAGTGACGTGAATAAATGTGACTTCAGAAAGACAGCTCTGATGGACAAATGAAAAATGAGTTGGAAGGTTAAGGTCAAGAATAAGTGCTGGGAAAAAAAAAAAAAGAATAGATGCTGGAAGACCCAACTAAAATGCTTTGATATTAATAATGTCACTGAAAGTAATGAGTGCCAAAGAGAATGGAGAGGAGAAAGTATAAGAGATTACATGTTAAAATGGAAAGGTAGGGACTTTGCTGGTGGTCCAGTGGTTAAGAATTCACCTGCCAATGCAGGAGACATGGGTTCGATCCCTGGTCCAGGAAGATCCCACGTGCCCTGGGGCAACTAAGCCTTTGTGCCACAACTACTGAAGCCCAAGCACTCTAGAGCCCATGCTCTACCAAGAGAGAAGCCACTGCAATGAGAAGCCCACATATCACAACTAGAGTAGCCCGCACTCACTGCAGTTAGAGAAAGCCCTTACGTCACAGTGAAGACACAGCACAGCCAAAACTAAATAAATTTAAAAAAAAAGAAAATGTATTAATAAAAGAAAAGAAGGACAGCATATGTAGTGGGGAATAAAGGAGGGAAGTATATCATAATTCGCAGATCCTAGCTAGATTACTGGAGTCAGTGATGCTGCTGTTCATTTAGAAACAGGATACATGAGAAATAGAGGGTTGGGGGAGGGAAATGATGAGTTCTACTTTGGAAATGATGAATTGGCTTGTCCCTTTGGAACACCCAAGTACAGACCATTTTAAAAGCAGTTTTTGAGTGTCTCTGTAGGTAGGTGGGAGGTAAAATCAAGATATTTGACAACTCTTACAAGGAGAAAAATATATTAGCTCAAGAAAGGAGGGTTGAGAAATGTTTTATAGAATAGGAATGAGTTGCATACATTTATAGACACAAGGAAATAAATTAATAGAAAGAAACTAACTAAAGGGGCCAGGGAAGGAGCAGGGGTAGCAGTTCTATCCTATTTAATTTTACCTTATAGTGCAGTAGGAGAGCTGTCTTCTGAATATAGCACACAGCTTCTCGAGTTAACTGGTAAATTGCCTAGTGCGATCATAAGCCATCTAAAACAGATGGTAAACTGCTAAAATGAATTAGGTTCCACCACCCATCTCAATGGAACATTGTATAGTATGGAAAGAAAAACACTTGGCAAGGCAGAAGCATGAGTCAGGAGTAAGTGGTGAGTGGCGTGAGTCATGCATGCATTTAAGATCAGTAAAACCCTGGCTCTGCTCCTGACTTCATTACTGCTGAGCTTCTCATCCCTCAGTTGCCCAGGCTCAGTGATACCCTATCAGCCTCCTCACTCACTTCTTCACTCTACATACTACCTATTTCAGAATTCTGTGGGTACTTTGGTTCTCACATGGGCCCTTTCCTTTTCATTCCCACTAAATGTCTTTTTAAGTCTGCCATCAGGTCACTGCCCACAAGTTTAAGCCCAGCTCCTGAGTGGACACTCAAGGCCTCAACAATATGGCTCTGTCTCATTTTTCCAACTTTATATCTTGCTACTCCCAACACATTATTTTCCATTCCCGTAAAACTGACCTTATTCATCCATACCTGAACTGTTTCTACCATTTTCCTGTCATTATTTTTCTTTTAATTCTTTCACCAAATACCCCTGTTCTTATTCTGTTAGAAAAGTGTTTCCTGACAGTACTATCTACAGCAGCACACCCCAGTCACTGTTTTTTTTCAGTTGAGATATGTTGTTCACTTAATTGTGTTCGACTCTATGCAGCCTCAAGGACTGCAGCAAGCCAGACTTCCTGTCCTTCACTATCTCCTGGAGTTTGCTCAAACTCATGTCCCTAGAGTCAGTGATGCCAACCAATCATCTAACCCTCTGTTGCCCTCTTCTCCTCCTGCCCTCAATCTTTCCCACCATCAGGGTCTTTTTTAATGAATTGGCTCTTCGCATCAGGTGGCCAAAGTATTGGAGCTTCACCTTCAGCATGAGTCCTTCCAATGAATATTCAGGGCTGATTTCCTTTAGGATTGACTGGTTTGATCTCCCTGTAGTCCAAGGGACTCATGGGAGTCTTCTCAGCACCACAGTTCGAAAGCATCTGTTCTTCAGTGCTCAGCCATCTTTATGGTCCAACTTTCACACCCATATATGGCTACTGGAAAAGCATTGCTTTAATTGTATGGACTTTTGTTGGCAAAGTGATGTCTCTGCTTTTAATACGCTGTCTAAGTCATAGCTTTCCTTCCAAGGAGCAAGCATTAATTTCATTTAATTTCATGAAATTAATTTTATTAATTAATTGTAATTCGTTCATAAATTCATTTTAATTTCATTTAATTTCATGGCTTCAGTCACCATTCACAGTGATTTTGGAGCCCAAGAAAGTAAAATTAGCCACTGTTTCCATTTTTTCCCCCGTCTGTTTACCATGAAGTGATAAGACTAGATGCCATGATCTTAGTTTTCTGAATGTTGAGTTTTAAGCCAGCTTTTATCACTCCACTTTTTCACCTTTATCAAGCGGCTCTTTAGTTCCTCTTAGCTTTCTGCCATTACGGTGGTACCATCTGCATATCTGAGATTGTTGATATTTCTCCAAGCAAACTTGATTCAGCTTGTGATTCATCTAGCCCAGCATTTCGCATGATGTACTCTGCATATAAGTTATATAAGCAAGGTGACAATATACAGCCTTAAGGTACTCCTTTCACAATTTTGAACCAGTCCATTATTCTATGTCTGGTTCTGTTGCTTCTTGACCTGCATACAGATTTCTCAGGAGGCAGGTAAGTTGGTCTGGTATTCCCATCTCTTTAAAAATTTTCCACAGTTTTTGTGATCCACAGAGTCAAAGGCTTTAGTGTAGTCAGTGAAGTAGAAGTAGATGTTTTTCTCTGGCATTCTCTTGCTTTTTCTATGATCCAATGGATGTTGGTAATTTGATCTCTGGTTCCTCTGCCTTTCCTAAATCCAGCTTGTACATCTAGAAGTTCTCCGTTCACATATGGTTGAAGCCTAGCTTGAGGAATTTTGAGCATTACTTTGCTAGTGTGTAAAATTAGCACAGTTGTACAGCAGTTTGAACATTCTTTGGGATTGCCTTTCTTTCTTTTTTTTTTTTTTTTGTGGGATTGCCTTTCTTTGGGATTGGAATGAAAGCTGACCTTTTCCAGTGCTGTGGCTATTGCTGAGTTTTCTAAATTTGCTGGTGTTTGAATGCAGCACTTTAACAGCACCATCTTTTAGGATTTGAAATAGCTCAGCTAAAATTCCATCACCTCTACTAGCTCTGTCCCTAGTAAGCTTCCTAAGGCCCACTTTACTTCACACTCCAGGATGTCTGGTTCTAGGTGAATGATCACTCCATCGTGGTTATCCTGATCATTAAGACCCTTTTTTGTACAGTTCTGTGTATTCTTGCCACCTCTTCTTAATCTCTTCTGCTTCTGTTAGATCCTTACCTTTTCTGTCCTTTATTGTGCCCATCTTTGCATGAAATGTTCCCTTGGTATGTCTAATTTTCTTGAACTGATCTCTAGTCTTTCCCATTGTATTGTTTTCTTCTATTGCTTTTCATTGTTCACTTAGGAAGGCTTTCTTGTCTCCCTTGCTATTCTGAACTCTGCATTCAGATGGGTATATCTTTCCCTTTCTCCTTGCCTTCCACTTCTCTTCTTTTCTCAGTTATTTGTAAGGTCTGCTCAGACAATCATTTTGCTTTTTTGCATTTCTTTTTCTTGAGGATGGCTTTGGTTATCACCTCCTATACAATGTTACAATCCTCCTTCCATAGTTCTTTAGGCACTGTCTATCAGATCTAATACCTTGAATCTATTTGTCACTTCCACTGTATAATCATAAGGAATTTGATTTATGTTATACCTGAATGGCCTAGTGCTTTTCCCTACTTTCTTCCATTCACATCTGAATTTTGCAATGAGGAGCTGATGATCTGAGCCACAGTCATCTCCCAGTCTTGTTTTTGCTGACTGTATAGTGCTTCTCCATCTTTGGCTACAAAGACTATATTCAATCTGATTTTGGTGTTGACCACCTGGTGATGTCCATGTGGAGTCCTCTCTTGTGTTGTTGGAAGAGGGTGTTTGCTATGACCAGTGCATTCTCTTGGCAAAACTTTGTTAGCCTTTGCCCTGTTTCATTTTGTACTCCAAGGCCAAACTTGCCTGTTATACCAGGTATCTCTTGACTTCCTACTTTTGCATTCCAGTCCCCTATGATGAAAAGGACATGTTTTTTTGGTGTTAGTTCTAGAAGGTCTTGTAGATATTCATAGAATGATTCAACTTCAGCTTCTTGTCTTTGGTGAACATAACTGACATTAATATGTTAGTTTTAAGTATACAACATAGTGATTCAATCTTTGTATATATCACAAAATGATCACAGTAAGTCTAGTTAACATATATCACCACACAGCTACAATTTTTTTCATGCAATGAGAATTTTTAAGATCTACTCTTAGTTAGTTAGTTAGTTCAGTCGCTCAGTCATGTCCGACTCTTTGCAACCCCATGAATCACAGCATGCCAGGCCTCCCTGTCCATCACCAGCTCCCGGAGTTTACCCAAACTCATGTCCATCGTGTCGGTGTTGCCATCCAGCCATCTCATCCTCTGTCATCCCCTTCTCTTCCTGCCTCCAATCCCTCCCAACATCAGAGTCTTTTCCAATGAGTCAACTCATCGCATGAGGTGGCCAAAGTATTGGAATTTCAGCTTCAGCATCATTCCTTCCAATGAACACCCAGGACTGATCTCCTTTAGGATGGACTGGTTGGATCTCCTTGCAGTCCAAGGGACTCTCAAGAGTTTTCTCTAACACCACAGTTCAAAAGCATCAATTCTTCGGCGCTCAGCTTTCTTCACAGTCCAACCCTCACATCCATACACAACTACTGGAAAAACCATAGCCTTGACTAGATGGACCTTTGTTGGCAAAGTAATGTCTCTGCTTTTCAATATGCTGTCCAGTTTTAGCAATTTTCAAATATACAATACAGTATTATTAACTATAGTCACATTACTGTACATTACAGAACTTATTTTAGAACTGAAAGCTTATACATTTTGACCACCTTTACTCATTTTGCCTGCCTCCACCAATCTGTTTTCTATATCTATGAGTTCATTTTTTCCTCTTGTTGTCTGTTTTTTTTTTAGATTCTACATATAAATAAGATCATACGGTATTTGTTTTTCTCTTTATGACTTATTTCACTTAACATAATGCCTCCGAGTTCCAACCATATTGTCAAAAATGCCAAGATTTCCTTCTTTTTATGACAGAATAATATTCTAACATATATTATATATAATAATTTCACATTTTTATCCATTCATCTGCTGATGGATACTTAGGTTGTTTCCATGTCTTGGCTAATTGTAAATAATGCAGCAGTGAACACAGGGTATCTTTTTGAGTTAGTGTTTTTGTTTTCTTCAGATAAATACCCAGAAGTAGAACTGCTGAATCATATGGTATTTCTATTTTTAATTTTTTTTGAGGAACTTCCATAATGTTTTCCATAGTGGCTGCACCAATTTATATCCCCACCTTTGCTTTTGGCATTCCTTTTAGTAAAGGTGTTCTTCTTTTACCCTGATATATTTTCTTCATAGCGTTTAATCCTGTGTAACATATCCTTTTGTGTTTCCTTTTTTACTATCTGATTCTTCACACTTCTCACACTTGCCCTGTGAGAGCAAGATATTTGTCTAATCCGTCACTGTGCCCCCAATATCTAAAATGGAGCCTGTGTATTACAGTATTATAGGCATCCAACATAGTTATTAAATAAATAAAATGACATCCTTGAGTACTCGCTTGTGCCAGTCTCCTAGATGCTGAGGATAAAGAAATGTAAAAAATCAATAGACAGAAACTTCAATTAAATAGAGTTGGAAGACCATAAAGAGGATCTCTCATACCTGTAGGGATAACAGAGCCCAAGAAGAAGGACTCCTCTTCCTCCCATGGCAGAGACTCAGCCAGTGAGAAGCCATGGGCTCTTTGTTTACTTAGTCCTCACAACTTCCTTCTCCTTCCCTATAAAAGTGCTCACCTTCCTCTGCAATGGGGGGACTTGTGCGTGACTCACAATGGTTACAGATCTCTGACTGCAATTCTCTGCTGATTCTGAATAAACAAACCTTTGCCAGAGAACTGTCTGACAGTGCATTTGTTTTAGTTCAACAGAAGTAATCAAAACAGATGTAATCCCAATACCCCAAAGCATGTAATTTAGTGGGAGAGACAGACAAAAAATAAGAACACTGTTAAAAATTAATATTAAAACTAATTACAGTGAGAAGTGCTATGAAGGAAAAGAACAGGGATTGATTTTAGATTAAGTAATCATTTGTAAACTTCTTAACTTAGCATTACTGATTAGGGCTAAAGCAATAAAAGTCAGGTCTATGGACAGAGCAATCTTGTACCAAAAATAAACTGATCCTAAAACAATTTTTAGATGTTTGGATTCATTTGCTTTTTTATCCACACCACAAATTGAGCCAACATACACATAGCTCTTTGATGGAGCAGTGTAGTTTTGGAAGCTTCCCTTATGTGAAGTTCACACAATACTTTCCTAAGAAACCAGGAACCACTCTGCTTTGGTGAATTGAGGTCAGACTGACCCCTGAGGTTATCAAAATATGGACTCAAAAGTCATTGAGAATACTCTTTTGTTTTAGAATCCCAAGTAATTTAATCTAACAGGCTTGAATCATCTGGTTTTCCTCCTGCAACACGGTACAATTTTTACAGTTATCCAGATTTTTTTTTTTTTATCTCCCAAGTGAGATGAGTCATCAAACTATAAAATCTGAAGGTGATTTAGTACATTTTTGCAAGTCCACATACTATTATCTTTTACAAACAGAAAGTTATAGGTGTTTAAGATGAAAGACAGCCCTAAGATACTACTTATATTATTAAGCTAATCAAGCGCTCTTTCATTTTAAGACAACTGCATTACTTAACTAGGTTATTTAGACTTTCCAAATTCATCAACATAAGAAGTTTTTTTCTGCATTGCTTGCCAAACTACACACATACAAAAAACCTTGCATTTTCATGGAAAATAATCTTTGCCAACCCTCTCAACAAGCTCTGAGTTTGACTGATAGCGTATGAGCTCTACCATCTGCTAACAAAGCAGCCTTTCATAATGGATAAATGATACTAAGGGAAATGATAGTGAAACAGAACCTGACTTGTTTTCATAAGTTGATGCAACTGAACATAAAAAGCAAGCCTACACTTTTCCAAGTGAAGTTCATATTGTATCCCAATAATTGAAACTGGGTGCTGTTTGAAATTATTCCTTCAAAACATTAGGCAGTCTAAATAGATAAATCTCCTTTAAAAACTAACACTTCCAAAAACTTTAAATAAAGTTTAGATCCAACTCATATTACATTGTTTAAGTCCCCGAGAATTAGTTGACTAGAGAAGTCACCAAATTAAATGTCATTTTAAAACTATGATTAAAAAAATTAACTCTGAAAATCTATTGTATTAATAGGCTTAATAAACCCAACTCTTCAAGACATGAGTGTTAGAATCATTAATTTACAGTTTTACACTATAAGTTTACTCTTTTATTACTTGTACATTTTACTGGATATCCTTGACAACTTATTTGACTGGGGAAAATTTGAGAATGTCTCCAAAAATAATGCTGTGCTTTAGTGTCATGTCAAGATTTAGTAAATTTTAAAAGTTTCTCTTTATTTTTTTAAAGGTAGTACAACTAAACAGATACATAATGGCTCTTAATTATTGTTTTTTGTTTCATGTTTATTTTACTCATATGTACATATATTATGGGGCTTCCCAGGTGGCACTAGAGGTAAAGAACCCACCTGCCTGCACAGGAGATGTAAGAGACGCAGGTTCCATCCCTGGGTTGGGAAGACCCCCTGGAGGAGGGCATGGCAACACACTCCAGTATTCTTGCCTGAAGAATCCCATGGACAGAGGAGCCTAGCAGGCTACAGTCCATGGGGTTGCAGAGTCGGACACGACTAAGGCAACTTGGCATGCATACATACTATAAATTATTATTTTACATATATAAGAATAGCACATTCATATATATGTGTGTGTGTATAAATATATATATATATATATATATATATATATATATAT
>NW_011494832.1:368703-373493 GCF_000754665.1 Bison bison bison | reverse complement strand
TTTTACTTAGAATTCTCTAAGAGGAAAAACCAGAGTGATATAGAGGCTGTAATTTTAGCCAAGTAGTCAGGAAAAACAAATGCTGGTCTTAGTTTCATAGCTGTCTGGCTTTGGAAATGTCATTTAATTTCTTAGATCCTCAGCTGTCCCTCCTGAAAAAGGTAAAATCTCAGTATAAAAATCTGTTCTTTTCTGGATCATGCTATGGTTTGACTATTCTGGCAGACTCTATAAATCTATCCCCGAAGGACTCAATATCATTCCAGACAGAGGCGGGGTGGGCATTGGAATAGAAGGAGGGACAGGAAGCCTGATCATTACCCATGACATGATGTCACAAAGAAATATTTAAAATGCAGAAACTGGCAATGATTTTCATTGTCCTCAGCAACATCCCCAATGATTTTGCATGTTTCCCATATCCTGATAGAAGTGAATCCAAATGTCAATTAATTCAACATAAGTTCTTCTCTGTAAGTTTAGTTTTGTTGGGGTGATGAACAAGGGCCAGGAGGGTTGAAACTACCAACGGTCATATCACTAGTGAGTAGCTGGACTTTTAATCACTATATTATCAAACTAAAAGACTTCTTATGAGAAAACATGCAAGCTCATATCTCCATCATAACTGCCGAAGTTTCCATGTACAAGTTTCTGTTAAGGCCTGCATCACATTAAAAAATGGTTTATTGGCTCCTGGGTTCTGTGGTTCTTTATTAGTTGGCATTTTTAGTTTCTCTGAACTGGAAGGAAAGCTATAACAAAGAGACATCGCTTTGCCAACAAAGGTCCATATCGTCAAAGCTATGGTTTCTCCAGTAGTCATGTACAGATATGAGAGTTGAACCATAAAGAAGGCTGAGCACCAAAGAATTGATGCTTTTGAATTGTGGTGCTGGAGAAGACTCTTGATAGAGCCTTGGGCTTCAAAGAGATCAAACCAGTCAATCCTAAAGGAAATCTATCCTGAGTATTCTTTGGAATGACTGATGCCAAAGCTGAAGCTCCATTACTTTGGCCACCTAAAACAAAGAGCTGACTCACTGGAAAAAATCCTGATGCTGGGAAAGATTGAAAGCAACAGGAAAAGAGGATGGCAGAGGAAGAGATGGTTAGATAGCATTATGGTCTCAATGGATATGAATCTGAGCAAACTATTAGAGATAGTGAAGGAGAGAGAAGACTGAAGGGCTGCAGTCCATGAGGTCACGAAGAGTCGGACATGAATTAATGACTGAATAACAACAACAGAACTGGAAGGTGGAAGTGGCTCCTTTGCAGCCTCTACATCTTCTTGTTTCTTATTTGTTGTAATTGTTGTTTTGCTTTTCACTAAAACCAACACATTTTTTTTCTGACAAAGAGGAATGCCCTTTTAAATACTGACTGATGAATGGCAGTTTAGATCCACCTTCAATGAGACTGACTACCTGTTATCTCACCCAAGCCCCCACTCACAGTTCCGCAGCAGTCTTGCAGTTAGATGTGGCTTAGTGGCAAAGTTCTAATCTAAGGCACATCACTGGAAGTCTTGACTGTGAAGTCTTAGGGAAACTTTGGTTTTCCTAATAATTGAAGATAGACAACCTATTGCCTTCCACCACTGTGAGTTTCCCCCTTCTTCTGGGCTGGTAAGTGAATAGGAGGTTGAAAGAGGAGAAGCCATATTGCAACCATGAGACAATAAAAAAGAGGATACTAAGGGTTGTGAAGTGAAAAAATAGAAGAATTCCATTTTTATTGGCATTGTGGAGAAGCAGCCCTAAATGGCCTTCTTCTGTTATAGGGAAAAAACAAGTCCTTGTTTCTTTAAGCCCCACCAACAGTCATGTTTTCCTGTATTGGTAGGTGAAGACAGTATGACCTGATACCTTAGAGAATTACTAGACCCAGAGTATCGTGCCTAAAATAGCTACTTTGAAGCACAGTGAACTGTTTGCATCCAGTCAGCTTCTGAAACTAAGGACATAAATGTTCTTATGCTCTCTGTAAGTCACCTATTTGGAGGCCCATAAAAAGAAAGGTACTGTGTTCTTGAGGCCTAAAGATAGTTCAGAACCTTATCCTTTTTCTCTTCTGTTTCCATCAGCACTAGATTTTTGTTAATTATTGAAAACTTACTTTTTATGTCTAACTATCAATAATTGTTGACTGTCACAAGCACAAGAAATAGCCTGAGGAAAACTGTGATCCTTTTATTCTAGATCTGTACTACCTTTTTAACCTTGAATTGGAGCAGCATAGTCTAATTCCTTAAATGACATATTCATTTACTTTATTAAATATTTTCAAATATTCCGTATGCTTGTAAATCTGAGAATATAATATGAATAAGACATACTCCTAGACATCCAGGAATAACTTCATCTGTGTATACCAATGAGTGCCTTGACTAACAGGCAACAAAACTATGTTGAGAAAGTGCCTTGTGTTTGCAGTTAATTATGCCACTTTCTGTCAACTACTCCTCATGGACTCAAAACTGACATTAATAATGGCCTGAAAATAGCTTGCATCACTACCTATGGCAGAATTTAAAGAAAGGTATCTGATATAAATATTCTATATTATATGCACAAAATGCCATTAGAACAGAAAAGGAAGCAAAGATGGGTATGGATGGTACATTTGAAAAGAGAGTACAAAGATTAGGAAAACAGAATTGAGGAAAGGGGTCAGGAAGTAAGCTAAAGGAGTTCCTATCTAGTGGCATATAGTTATTGAGTGAAGAAGGATGGAAAGTGAAGGTGAAGGACAGTGAAGTAGGGTATTTAGCATCTAGTGGCATATAGTTATTGAGTGAAGAAGGATGGAAAGTGAAGGTGAAGGACAGTGAAGTAGGGTATTTAGCATGAAAAAGTGAACAGTGGTAACAGTCTGTTCAGGGTGCCATAACAAAATACAATAAATTAGGTGGCTTAAACCACACAAGTGTATTTCTCATAGTTCTGGAGGGTGGGAAGTCCAAGATCAAGTGTCTGTCCAGTTTGGCTCCTGGTGGGAGCTCTCTCTTCTCTGCCTTCTTGCTATATACGCACATGGCAGACAGAGCTCTGGTGTCTCTGCCCCTTTTCATACAGGCAACCACCCTATTGGGTTAGGATCCCAACTATATGACCTCATTTAAGCCTAATCATCTCTTCACAGGCCCTGTCTCCAAATACAGTCACATTGGAAGTGAGGGCTTCATCATAGGAATAGGGAGAAGGGGGGGATACAAACATTTAGTCCATAAATAAGAGCTTAAAAAGTTTCTGTAAGAAATGGAAGGAAGAGACCCATGGAAGGATACATGGGCACTGTTTGGAGCAACTGAAGTTAAACACCACCTAGGTTCAGAAAGCCATGATAGCCCAGGCTTTCTGCATGGAAGCATTTATTGGTGGCTTGTGAGAGAAAGAGTGCCAGGCAGGCTCACTAAGTCAAGGAAATAGATGATGGGGTTCAAAGATGTTGAGGTTGCTGGAATTTATTGGCAAAGTGCTGGAAAAGTGGAAGTTACACAGAAAAGAGGGCTCCAAATGTCTGCATAGGGATCCTTGCCTCTTTGCATTTTAAACAGTGTGTCTGTGCAGGGGACAGGCCTTGAAGCTGAACAAGAAAACCACTCCTGGAGACAAAGCATCTACCGGGAATCTGTAAACAGTACAAATCTAGTTCATATGGACTGGGAAATTTACAAATTGAGACAAATCAGAGTAGAGACATGTCACAGAACACTTAGGGCATTCAATGAAGATCCAGGAAGATCACTTGATAAGCATAAGGATAAACTAGCATAGAAATATGTTATTCTAGTCTTTCCTTAACAAAGCTTAAGTATAAGCTGAGAAAAGATGAAGCCTGTCTTCAAGTAAATTAACTAACTGCAAAACCCAAGTTAATGCTTCTTAAAGAAAACAGGCACTCAACAATGTAACTTACTAAACACCCAGCATATAATAATTAAAAAATTACAATATCTGTAAAGAAGAAGGAAAATCTGACACAATGCATAACCAAGAGAAAAATTTAGAATGTAAACACATAGAGAAATTACAGGGATAATAGAACTGGTAATCAAATTCTTCAAAACAGCTATTCTGAAAATGCTCAAGGATTTCAAAGAAAAATGAAAGAGAAAGTGGAAAAATGTTTTAATGAACCAAATAAGTTCTAGAGATGAATGTAACATCTATAGTGAAAAAAATCACTGGAATGGCTTAATAGCAGATTAGACACTGCTTTTTTTTTTTAAACCCTAAACAAGCACTGTTTAATTATTTTGAAGTTAGGCAGTCAACAATAAAAACAAAATTAAAAATCCCTACTATAAATGTCACTGCTGCTACTGCTGCTAAGTCACTTCAGTCGTGTCCGACTCTGTGTGACCCCATAGATGGCAGCCCACCAGGCTCCTCTGTTCCTGGGATTCCCCAGGCAAGAATACTGGAGTGGGTTGCCATTTCCTTCTCCAATGCATGCATGCCATCTATAGAGTCGCACAGAGTCGGATGAGACTGAAGCAACTTAGCCAAATATCACTAATGATCAACTAATGGTCTTTCTGTAGTCCCAGAAAGATAAAGAAGAATGAAAAATATTTGAAGAAATAATGGCTGAAAACTTTCAAAATTTTCTGAAAAATATAAACATTTATATCTATGAGTTCAGTGAATTCCAAGAAGGACAAACACAAAGAAAACTACAAGGTATATAAAAATCAACTTGCTGAATATTCAATCATAAAAAGAAAAGTCTTCAAAGCAACAAGAAAGGAAAAAGACATATGCATATAAAGAAAAATATTC
>NW_011494832.1:332688-368603 GCF_000754665.1 Bison bison bison | reverse complement strand
TAAAGGAGGTTCTTCATGCTGAAGAAAAATGGTTTCAGATGAAAACTCATATCTAAACTAAAAGAAAAAACACCACAATCAACCAATCTGTGGAAAAATAGAAAATACTTTTTTTCTGTAGCTTTAATTTCTTTAAAAGATCCCTTCCACTACCCTTTCACTTTCTTCTTTCAACGCAGTTCAGTCCTTAAGCCGTTAGATTGGTCCAAGTGAAGGAAGCATCTGTGCCAAGGTGAGGGGCCCAGGGGGCCTCTGTTGGCCCAAAGCAAGGCATCAGAACTTGGGGAGTATCCACCCAGTGGAGAAGCCTTCCTTGCACAAGGTTTTGGAGACCAAGACAGGTAAGGAGGGTGTCCCCAAGGAGGAATGATCCACAGCCATCAGAGCCTCAGTGGAAAAAGGAAGAGAAATGAGGAAGCATGGCTCACTGTGGGATGCTGGAGCCCAAGAAGAGGACATCTGCTCAGCACAGACTGGGATAAGCAGAACGAGAAGGGCACTAGTCCCTGTGGAAGAACAGTGTAGGATATTGGAGTCTGCAGGGAATGAGGAGGAAGTCCCTAGGGAGGGACAGCCATTGTGGGATATAAGAACCTGAACAAGACAAGGAGGGTGAATTAAGGAAGTAAAAGTCTGTGTAAGATCCCTGGAGCAAGGGGCATGTGGAGAGCAGCTATGTTGGGGGAGAAGGTTGACATGTGGTGGCAGGGCCTATTTAGTATAAGGCAGGCATCCCCAAAGAGGGGCAGCCTGTGCACAGAGATTCAGAACCTGAGTAGGGTAAGGGGCCATCTACATAGGAAGGTACTCAGTGCAGAGCGTGTTAGCCCAAACAAAATTAGGAAGGCAACTGACAGGGGAAAGGGCAACTGGCATAGAATATCATAGTCCAAGCATATGAGAAGGGCCTCTGAGTGGCAAGGGATGTCAGAGCCTGAGCAGGATGAGGTATCCACAAAGAGGGGACAGTGGCAGCCACATGTGTGACTGCTTACACACAGGGGAGTGATCGGATAAGTAAATACATGAGGAATAATGAGAGTTGGAATTCTCACTGTTGGAGAAGGACATTGCAGATATAGAAAAGGAGAAGACTAGAATGAGTCCTGTGGTGATAAACTGAACTGGAAGTATTCACATGCAGTGTAGGTTTTAAGTACATAGAGATATGTATATATGGAGGAAATGTGTATGTGTGTGTACCTACTTACGCAATCTCTAGTTCTACCAAGAGTGCATGGGAGAAGCAACACTCCAATGGCAATGAACACAGGTAGTGTTCAAATCTTCATTTCTACGTACAATTCTCCATTCAAAAGGATTCAAAGAGTTCTAGATAAATGACCTATCCAGGATGGAGCAGGTAACATACAAGTGGAGACTGGAACATCATGTTGTGCTATAAAGTAGGGAAGTGCTCAAAGGATGATAGTTACATGCCAACAGGACACAGAAGGCAAACTGTTGTCGTTGTTCAGTCACTAAGTCGTGTCTGAGTCTTTGCAGCACATGGACTGCAGCACACCAAGCTACTCTGTCCTTCACTATCTCCTTGAGTTTGCTCAAGCTCATGTCCATGATGAGTCGGTGGTACAATCCAAACCACTTCATCCTCTGTCGTCCCCTTCTCTTCCTGCCTTCAATCTTTCTAAGCATCAGGGTTTTTTTTCAATGAATCAGCTCTTCGCATCACATGGTCAGAGTATTGGAGCTTCACCTTCAGCATCAGTCCTTTCAATGAATTTTCAGGGTTGATTTCCTTTAGGATTAACTGGTTCGATCTCCTTGCTGTCCAAGGGACTCTCAAGAGTCTTTTCTAGTGCCACAGTTTGAAAGCATCAATTCTTCAGTGCTCAGTCTTCTTTATGGTCCAACTCTCACAACCATACATGACTATTGGAAAAACCATAGCTTTGGACCTTTGTTGACAAAAAGATGTCTCTGCTTTCTTAATACACTGTCTATGTGTGTTATAGCTTTTCTTCCAAGGAGCAAGCATCTTTTAATTTCATGACTGCAGTCACCATTCACAGTGATTTTGGAGCCCAAGAAAATAAAATTTACCACTGTTTCCATTTTATCCCCATCTATTTGCCATTAAAGGATGGGATTGGATGCCATGATCTTAGTTTTTTGAATGTTGAGTTTTAAGCCATCTTTTTCACTCTTCTCTTTGACCATCATCAAGAGACTATTTGTTCCTCTTCTGCCATTAGGGTAGTGTCATCTGCATATCTGAGGTTGTTGATTTTTCTCCATGCAATCTTGATTCCAGCTTGTGAGTTATCCACCCTGGCATTTTCCATGACGTACTCTGCATATATACAGCCTTGACATACTCCTTTCCCAATTTTGAACCAGTCTGTTGTTCCATGTCCAGTTCTAACTGTTGCTTCTTGACCTACGTACAGGTTTCTCAGGAAACAAGTAACATGGTCTGGTATTCCCATCTCTTTAAGAATTTTCCACAGTTTGTTGTGATCCACCCGGTCAAAGCCTTTAGCATAGTCAATGAAGCAGAAGTAGATGTTTTTCGAAATTCCCTTGCTTCTTCTGTGATCCAGCAGATGTTGGCAATTTGATCTCTGGTTCCTCTGCCTTTTCTAAATCCAGCTTGTACCCCCTGGAAGTTCTGTTTATGTACTGTTGAAGCCTAGCTTGAAGGATTTTGAGCATTACCTTGCTAGCATGTGAAATGAGCACAGTTGAATGAGAGTTTGAACATTCTTGGGCTTCCCTTGTGGCTCAGCTGTAAAGAATCTGCCTGCAATGCAGGCGACCTGGGTTCAATCCTTGGGTTGCGAAGATCCCCTGGAGAAGGTAAAGGCTACTCAATCCAGTATTCTGGCATGGAGAATTCCATGGACTGTATAGTCCATGGGGTCACAAAGAGTTGGACACAGCTGAGCAACTTTCACTTTCACTTTGAACATTCTTTGGCATTGCCTGTCTTTGGGATTGCAATGAAAACTGATCTTCAGCTGAGCAACTTTCACTTTCACTTTGAACATTCTTTGGCATTGCCTGTCTTTGGGATTGCAATGAAAACTGATATTTTCCAGACCATTGCTACGTTTTCCAAATTTGCTGGCATACTGACTGCAGCACTTTAACAGATTCATCTATTAGGGTTTGAAATAGCTCAGCTGGAATCGCATCACCTCCACTAGCTTTGTGCCTAGTAGTGCTTCCTAACGCCCACTTGACTTCACACTCCAGGATAACCACCATCGTGGTTAGCCAGGTCATTAAGATTTTTTTTTGTACAGTTCTGTGTATTTTTGCCACCTCTTCTTAATCTCTTCTGCTTCTGTTAGATTATTGCTGTTTCTGTCCTATATTGTGCACATATTTGCATGAAAAGCTACCTTGGCATCTCTAATTTTCTTGAAGAGATCTTTAGCCTTTCCATTCTATTGTTTTCCTCTATTTTTTTGCACTGTTCACTTCAGAAGGCTTTCTTATCTCTCCTTGCTATTTCTTTGGAACTCTGCATTTAGTTGGGTATATCTTTGCCTTTAGCTTCTTTTCTTTTCTCAGCTATTTGCAAGGCCTTCTCAGACAACCATTTTGCCTTCTTGCATTTCTTTTTCTCTGGGATCGTTTTGGTCACCACCTCCTGTTCAATGTTATGAACCTCCGTCCACAGTTCTTCAGGCACTCTATCAGATCTAATCTCTTGAATTTATTTGTTACTTCTACTATATAAGCATAAAGGATTTGATTTAGGTCATACCTGAATGGCCTAGTGATTTTCCCTAGTGATTCTTTGCAGTAAGGAGCTCAGGATCTGAGCCAAAGTCAGCTCCTGGTCTTATTTTTGCTTCTCCATCTTTGGCTGCATATAATCAATCTGATTTTGGTACCAACTATCTGGTGATATCATGCTGTGCTATAAAGTAGGGAAGTGCTCAGAGGGTGATAGTTACATGTCAAAGGGACATAGAAGGCAACTTGAAAGGAGTCCTACTTCTGAATCTGGAAGAATTTGAGCACCAAAATAAATAGTGATAGTAACAGATTATATCTCATTGAATAAAAGAGAAAACCATGAGTCATACAGATATAAATAAACTGAAAGTTTGATAAAGAACAGGAATGTTTATATAATTGTAAAGTACCTCCCCACAAAATTCATATCCATTTCAAAGAGGGCAGTTGAATAGCAGAGAAGCAGACACCACCTTAAACAAGCAATCACCTGCAAAATCACCAATCCTGGGCAAATCCAAATTCTGTACCATGTAGTGAGAAGAGCACAGCCTAATGTCTGTGGTATTTCTAATAAAAATTCAGAACCTGAATCTATTCTGGAGAAAACAGAACAAGTTAAAATAAGAGATCTTCTACAATAAAACTGGCCTCATCTTCATGTCAAGGGAATGAAAATTAAAGAAAGGCAGACTCAAGGAGACGAACGGCCATGGTAGTCAGCTGTTCTTGTTTGATTCTGGATTGCATTCTTTTGCATTATTGGGACAACTGGGGATACTCAAATTAGATCCAAGGATTTTGATGGCTGACTTTAAGAGGATGCCCTTGTTTATAGTGAAAACTCCAGGAATATTTAGGGGTGATAGGTTATCATGACCTTACTCTCAAATTGTTCAGAAAAAAAAGTATATTGTATTGCACTTGCAACCTTCCTGTTTGAGATTGTTAAACATTAAAAATACACATTGGATAAAATATAATTGACTGTTTAAAGGAAAAATAAACTCTAGGGTTTATAAATACATAAAAATAAAGTACATGGAAATAATAGCATGAAGCACAGGAAGGGGAAGATGAAAGCATACTCTTGCTAGGTTCTTATATGTAAAGTGATAAAAAATATTTTAAGGCATAATCTGAAATGAATTGAAAATTCAGGTGCTTACAGTGTAAATAAACATTAGCAGTCAACATATAGGAGTTCAAAGAAAAACCAGCTACATAATTGTAGGAAGGAGTTTGATATGGCTTAGAAAAATAGCTAAGAATGACATATTAATATGACACAAAAAGAAATAATCAGGGCAATAGTAACAGATTTTGCTACATAAAGCTTTAAATTTTCTCTGGTCAGACTCCATGGGCAAAACCGAAAGCAAGCATTAAGTGTAGGCATTGAGGGCTTCCCTGGTGGCTCAGATGGTAAAGCATCTGTCTGCAGTACGGGAGACCTGGGTTCGACCCCTGGATTGGGAAGATCCCTTGGAGGAGGGCATGGCACTCCACTATTCTTGCTTGGAGAATCCCCATGGACAGAGGTGCCTGGCAGGCTGCAGTCCACAGGGGCCACAAACAGTCTGATCCGACTGAGTGACCAAGCACAGCACATTAAGTGTAGGGGAAAAAATTTCAAATATGTTCCAGACAAAAGGTGAAAACTACCAGTATATAAAGGGTTTTCTTAGAAACTGTAAGAAAATTATAGGAATTCCAATTTGAACACAAAGAAGATGTGAACAGGCAATTTATAAAGAAGAAACAGTGGACAAAAATGTCCTCATTCTGACTCTGTGCTATACATAAAGTGCGAGATGAAATATAAATACAGGTATACATCTTGTTACCCAAAATAACTTGAGCTCAGCTCTACATTTAGAAAGATGGGTTTAGTACATGGGATTTTATAATGTAAATCTGCCATCAACCAGAATAAGGTGATATTTTACAACTCTTCCATTTATCAAGTAGTCCCACAAAATAGGGATTACATATTTATCAAAACAGGACAGAATATAACCAGTAGTTGGAATTATGGTTTATATTTCAGAGATCAATTCAATGACTTATAAGATATAGATACCTGATTCTTGTTTTTATGAACTCACAATCTAAGGAAGAAAGACAAGAAGCATAAATATGTTTAACTAACTGAAAGTTGCATTATGACAAGCCCCATTTACATTCCAGAGTATAGGTGTAACATTTGAAGTTAAAGGATTAGGGATTAGAGATTAAAAGGTATGCAGTGAAGTATCTAAAATCTGTTGTACCTTAAATGACAACATGTTCTTGAATGAGGAAGGAAAGAAAGACATTTTTTTCATTCTTATTTACTATTTCTTTAATTTCTCCATTTTTGATTATTATAACAATTTACAACCATCCAAATGGATGACTTCCAAAAACTGAGATAGCCCAAAGGCAGTTGTAAAAAATGTTTTTTCTTCAAAATATGGTTTCCATCGTTCATACAAGGTTCATAAAACCACTCTCTAAGAAAACATTATCAAAACAACTAGTTAAGACATGAATTCATACGAACCTGTAATATTGCTCTTTTGGGTAACTGTGAAATGTCAAATTCAGGAATCCCACCTACAAGAAAGCCTTCAGACACAAATTGTTCAGGAAAAAAGTATTCTTCTTTAGAACTTGTTTTGAATTTTAACTTGGAGAATTTTTGTAATTGAAGTTCATGCTTTAGCATCTGCCATGAAAATAATTTACAGATTCCATGGAATTGTTGTAAGGACTAAATGAGATGATACATATAAAGCACAATGCTTGATACAATGATAGCACCAATTAAACATTATCATCATTGTCATTATATAAATTATCATTGTCCAGAGCATATGTAATAGTCTCTGAACCACCAAAGCATTATAGATCATTTCCACTAGCTGTCATACAATACTGGCATAGGCAGTCACCTTGAAGATGTGGTCCAGCCTTCTCTTGTAGAAATGAGAAAGCTGAAACCCACAGAGTCAAGGTTCTGGTAATGACAGGACTGATACTTGGTGCACGGAAGGGTAAGGGTTACCCTGGAGCTATAAGAGGCGAGTCAGGGGACTTCTTTGGTCCAATGGTTAGGACTCCACCCTGTCACTATCAAGAGCCCGGGTTTAAGGTCCCTGGTTGAGGAACCTAAGATGCTAGAAACCATGTGGCATGGCCAAAAATGAAAAAAAAAAAAATAATATATATATATATATATGTTTTTCTTTAAAAAATGTCAGAAGGAAAGAATTTGGAGAATTGCCTAATGTATCATTAGAGTAAATCCCCATTTTTACTTTCAATACATTCATTAAAAGCACATAATCAAGGAAAAAACCCTAAAGGGTAAATAAATGTTGTACCCACACACACACACAATTTTGCTGTAATATGTGTACATATTAGAGCCTAAGGAAGAGTGCACAACGGAGACTAGCACGTAGCTCTCTCCTCCCAGCAGACACCTGCCATCCTCACTCCACCCTAGTGAATGCAGTAGTACTGTTAGGCCAAGAAATCACATAGCTAAAGTAAAACATTTTCTTTAAATACTCAATTAACTATTTAATACATATCTACTCTAGTATTCTTGCCTGGGAAATCCCATGGATGGAGGAGCCTGGTAGACTACAGTCCATAGGTAGGGTCACAGAGAGTCGGACACGACTGAGCGACTTCACTTTCACCACTTTCACTTATATTAAGGATAATATTTCTATGTCATATATAATATACACTGTCATACATATTTATTTATATATATATCAATTACTACAAAACATCATGTTTAGTATATGGGGATGGTTAGAGAACAGTGCTGCCTTCTCTCAGGGACATTCAGTTTAAGGGGACATAAAACAGCAGCCTGGTCACGCTGGCCACCTTTTCACCAGGAACCGTAAAACGGGGTTTAATTTCTTCCTATTTTTCTCTTTCCTATTTATCCCAACTTTATATTTCAGACTATTAGTAAAACATTACATACTAAATAATGTAACTACAAAAAATTCCAGCATGTTTCTGTATCTGTTCCTAGCAGTTACTGTGAATATTCTAAAAAAACATTAAATGATAATTTACTATACTGATAGCTAAAGCAAACTAGAGATGTTTTTATTATATAAGTTTGGAGGAGTTTGCTTGGATCCTCTGTTTTGACTGCTTTAATTTCTCATAGGTGTCCCAGTTAAGAATGGTTCAAGTGTAGAAATTCAGTAGTTTTAAAGATAATTTAGTATTAAGATTTTAATTTACTAAATTGGATGTTCAAAAGAGTAGACAGAAGTGTAATCTTATCTAGAAAAGAATAAATTTAGTCTTTATTATTTATTTCTATTATAATCATATCAAACCATTTTTCTTCCACTTTAAACATTTATTTCCACTTAAACACTTGCTGAAACAAAATTCTTAGTGTCTTTATCAATAAATTTAAGTGAAATGTTAAAAAGATTTTTCCTTGATGTTGAACTTCAAATGAAAGAGCAAAATTCATTAGGAAATATTTTGGGTAAGTGAGGAGGCATTTAGATGATTAAATTAAAAGAACAAGGACCCCATTAAAAGTATATAATATTCAAATCTTTAGTGTTTTCCACACACAGTATTATTATCTGAGACAACATCAATGTAACAGCAAAGTTCAGTTTCTAAAAAAAATAAGTTTACAATATGCCATACCAGCTCATCTTCTCTCTTTTTAAACTTATGTCTTGCTCTATCCCTCCATTTATTTAGGGTAACTATCATCTTGTAGCAGTGGAACATCTTTTGTATCCGCAGTAGTGCATCTGAAGAAAATGCATTAGATTACTGTATATAATTACACGGTATTATAATTAATATTCTATCAGGTTTATAATATGAAACAATGCTGCATCTCATAGTTTTTATTTTAATTGCATTTGAAATTGATTACTATTGACAGCAATATATAGTACTGCTGAGACTTCATTAACTTGTAAACATCACCTTAGCTCTTATAAATTAAGATATTGTAGACGTAACAAAATGTCAAGTTATATAGCATTTCCTTTTTAACAAATCTGTTCTTTATAAAACCAGAACTTCCAGATTTATCCATAGAAGTAGAGTCATGAGATAGTACTTTTAAATACCCTGTGATTAAATAGATTGCTATATATATGTATATATATATATATATTTACATGTTTAAGCAGGGGTCCAAAGCTCAAACACAGGGGCCAGGCCAGGGAGGAGGATGATTAAGGCAGGCCTCGGGGACACCATTCTTAACTATCGCTAATTGCTTCCTCTCAGAAATAGAGACCCACTACCTAGCTTAATCGGTAAAGAATCTGCCTGCAATGTAGGAGACCCGGGTTTGATTCCTGGGTTGGGAAGATGCCCTGGAGAAGGAAATGGCAATCCACTCCAATATTCTTGCCTGGAAAATCCCATGGACAGAGGAGCCTGGCGGGCTACAGTCCATGGGGTCTCACAAGTCGGACACGACTTAGCGACTAAACCACCACCACCACCCTAATGTTAAAATCACCAGAGTCCACTCTGAGGTACCAACAGGAGCCAATCAAGAGGAAAGGATTTACTGATTTGCAGCAGCCATAAACAGATCAATATGTAGTTAGCTGGATGAAATCTCTACTCCTGCTCTGAAGAGCACATACATGCACTGTCCACTCATTACAACTATCGAGGGTTTAAGTAAAAGAAAATTATTTTTCTCTAAGTTTTCTCAGAAATTCATTAAATAAAATATAAAGAATAAAGAGCTGTTTATAAAAAAACAGTCAATTTTGATATCTATCTGTCCATCTACCTATCTATCCCAACTCTCTATTTTGTAAAAAAAGTTAATAGTAGCTCCCTATTTATATTGAAACTTGTATATATATCACACAAATAGATATAGAATTTTATTTAAAATATGCCTGCTTTCTTTTACACTAAAACTCTTTGAGACAAATCTCATTAAATACTTTAAATTCGTGACTTTACATTTCATGACAGTTTTCTAGACATAAAAATAATAAATTCTCTAGTACAAGTTATGTTTAACTGTTAAGTTTGTTGAAACTTTGGATCCATGAAAAGAAAAACCAATTGTTACTATATAAGGATTTACCTCTAAGTTGTTCTTTTCTATTTTTCACATAAGAGTGCCAGTGATGTAATACATGTTTTTTAAGTCTGAAATTGGCGTATACTATTGCTGCTTCCATTTTTTCAGCCAGAAGTTCATCTTCATTTGTAGGAGGTATTGCTATCTCTCTCCATGTGCTATAAGCAGAAAACACAGGAATATGATATTTTGAAGTTACAGTAATACATTAGTAAATAAACAGAAAGAGAAGAAGTAATATACTGGGCCTCCTTTACCTCCTCAAAAATCACAGCTTCAAAGAAGCTGTTAAATTATTTGCATTGTTTTATTTACAATCAGTCCTTGCAGTTTCTTTAAGCTTGCATTTCCCTTGTCTACATTTGTAAAGCCCCCAAAGCTCTGAAATTGAAACTTTTTTTTTTCTCCCATAACCTATTTAGAGGCAAAGCTAGACCTGACCTAAACTAATTTTGCATCAAAACTTCTCAGAATCTGACACATCACGGTTCATAGTATTTCTTCATTCCACTTAGCAAGAATATACAAATACATTTTATTGTAGAAATACTAATGTGTTCAGATATGTTTGGTTCCAATGTGCCATCCCAGACACAACTGAAGATGTTATATAATACACAGTGTGTGCAGAGATTTTCTTTCTAAAAAAATTTTAAGAAAGGGAATCTAGATTTCCGAATATGTCTGTCTCCAGGGATTTCAGATAAGGGGATTATAGACCCGTACTTTCAGTTTTGAAGTTCTATTTAAAAAAAGACAAAGTGGTACCTTGAAGAAACAAAGACTATCTTGTAACTAAGTCAAAGCTGAATAAATATAAAAGAAATATATAATATAAAATGGTGAAAACAAAATTAAATAGATAAAATCAGTACAAGTGGCCGAAAGTGAGTTGTTCTTCATATGGAGAATCTCTAGAGTAAGAACACAAAGAGGAGGGAATAATATATAAAACTCATGTTCTTACTGAAAGTGGGTCTTCAGTAAACGCCCCGTATAAAAAGTACATGCTCTTATCATTAATTCTGGAGTCATCTAAAATGAAGGAAGACATGAAATAACAAGCATTAGAAATAAATGAAATGCAAAGGCTACCTCTGGAAGATATAGAAGAGAATGAGAGCAGTGATTGCATCTGGGAAGTAGAGTTAGGCCTAGGGAGATAGGAACAGACTTCTGGAAGAAGTATAGACCATTTATATATTTTGGAATTTTATTGTGCGTGCCTAACTACTTTTTTAAGTTGAAATCACAGCTTAAAATTTCATTAT
Organism: Bison bison bison; assembly: GCF_000754665.1. NCBI lineage: Eukaryota > Metazoa > Chordata > Mammalia > Artiodactyla > Bovidae > Bison > Bison bison. Next base: position 357,512 of record NW_011494832.1, on the reverse strand, counting down.
ATTGCACTTACTTTAAAGCATTTTAAGGTAAACACTCTGGCATTATTATATTGACAGGAGTATAGAGTTGCTGGACCAGGGTTGGCTAGTCACTATTAAGTTGAATGGTTTTGCCTTCTCAAGAGTAGAAAATGAGGGAGGGATAAATTGGGGGACTGAGATCGACATATACACACTACTATATGTAAAATAGGTGACTGATAAGGACCGACTGTACAGCACGGAACTCTACTTAATACTCTGTAATGGCCTATGTGGGGAAGAGTTTAAAAAGGAGTGGATATGTGCGTATGTGTAACTGATGCACTTGGCTGTACACCTGAAACTACCACAACATTGTAAATCAATTATACGCCAATCAAATCTTTAAAATATAAATAAAATGGGGGATGAAACCAAAGTCAAAAAAAAAGGTAGAAAGTGAGATTCTCTGTTTTAAAATATATATAGGAATGCCTCATTTAACAAGCAGGAATAGGAAAACTATGTAAGTTGAAAGTCTAAACTGTGGAATACACTGAAAGAGATGCAGGCATCACTTCCAGTTACTCACAATGACACACATTAATGTGGGAATAGCTCACCAAGGATTGCTGACATTGTTTGTGCCTTCTCTGTGTTCTTAACTATTTATTATAGGTACATGGCTACTGTTAAGTGTGAATGATGGTTTTCTCTTGTTCTTGCCACCTGTTTACCATTTGTTGTTGTCTACTCACTAAGTCATGGCCAAATCTTTGCAACCGCATGGACAGCAGCATGCCAGGCTTCCCTATCCTTCCCTATCTCCTGGAATTTGCTGAGATTCATGTCTGCTGAGTCAGTGATGCTATATAACCATCTCATCTTCTGCTGCCCCCTTCTCCTGTTGCCTTCAATCTTTCCCAGTATCAGGGTCTTTTCCAGTGAGTTGGCTCTTTGCATCAGGTGACCAAAGTTTTGGAGCTTCAGCATCAGTCCTTCCAATAAATATTCAGGGTTGATTTCCTTTAGGATTGACTAGTTTGATCTCTTTGCAGTCCAAGGGACTATTATGGTCATATCTATTGAGTGTAGAGATAAGTTTTGTTCAAATATATACCAACTTCCCAGAATTCAGACAGAATTCAGTAGGTAATGGCACCCCACTCTAGTACTCTTGCCTGGAAAAATCCCATGGATGGAGGAGCCTGGTAGGCTGCAGTCCATGGAGTTGCGAAGAGTTGGACTTGACTGAGCGACTTCAATTTCACTTTTCACTTTCATGCTTTGGAGAAGGAAATGGCAACCCACTCCAGTGTTCTTGCCTGGAGAATCCCAGGGACGGGGGGAGCCTGGTGGGCTGCTGTCTACGGGGTCGCACAGAGTCGGATACAACTGAAGTGACTTAGCAGTAGCGGCAGAATTCAGAATTCTACTTTTCCAAGTCAAGGATTTTTCTCCTTTGCTCATTGCTGTAAATGCTTTGATAAGTTAACAGATACGGCATGCACATGTTGATCATGAAGTCAATTTTAGGCATATAAGAAAGGCCTGTGTGCCCCCTGTTATTCTGCCTCATGTTCAACGACATTTGAAAATTCTTGCTTTTAATGGGGATTACAAGTAAACTGTGGTGAGGGGAGAATATAAGTTATTGAAGTCTTTCTTTACTAAATTCTGATCTTCATGGGGGAAAGGAATCCAGGGGAGTAAAATCAGAGTATTGGGGTTGGCGGAGGGGGAGCTGCATGACATCTGTCTCAGCCCCATGGATTGTGGGTCTGAGCATTATGGAGGAAGAGACTACAGCAAAATCCAAAAGTTGCTCTTATGAGGTGTACAACACAAAATAAGGAAAGGCATTTCCCCCACTTCTGTACACACACACGGCACAGTGCCATCAAATTTCACGTGACTTTAAATTTTGTAAGTTGGGAATCATGTGATAGAAAAGTATTACCTACCAAAATCTTACATTATGCCAGGTTTTGAAATAATGCAGACTCTCAAAATAAAGTTTTATCAAGAAGCACTTTATTTCAAAACTGGTGGGAAAATGAATGGAAGGTTTTAAGTTCTTGCTACACCATGGTACTATTTGGGCATGTAAATAAATGTGGCCTTAGTCTTGAAGTACAGGTTTGACTTACTAGACATCTTCAGAAAAGTTATAAAAGTTATCTCTTTTGAACAGTGTGACCATCAGTTATGGTTTGGCTAGAGCAAGGAATCCAGTGAAAGGAGTGCTATTTTGGCATCAGAAGGATTTGTGGTTAAAGGAGCCTGAAGCTCCACCTCAAGTTGGACATCAGAGCTCTTAGGAAGTCAAGAATAGCAGCGCTATGACTCCACCTTTAGATGGTTTCACAGGTTTGGGACAGAAACAATCTTGGAATTCTTGAATTTACACAGAACAGCTTTGGGATTCCCAGGAGCAACTGATTGGAATTTTAAGGAAAAACCAACCTCTGTGTTACCCAGATAGGGCCTGGAAGCAGTGAAATTTGGGATATCAATACTGTTAGCAATGAGATGTTGAGCTTCCCTGGTGGCTCAGTAATGCAGACATGGGTTTTATCCCTGGGTCGGGAAGATCCCCTGGAGAAGGAAATAGCAACCCACTTCAGCATTCTTGCCTGGTAAATCCCATAGACAGAGGAGCCTGGTGGGCTACAGTCCATGCACCTGCATAAAGAGTCAGACGTGACTTAATGACTAAACAACAACATCAAGTCAGCACTCTTACTGGTATCCCAGGTTGCTGACAGCTGGGGAAATTTTTAATTAATTAATTTTATGGGGAAATTTTGAAATAAATGAAAGGATAATGAAATGCCATTACAAATCATTAATCCTAGTTTACAAACATACCAAATTCATGGCTGTTTAATGTCAGTAGTGATTGGTCCCATTAATTTTAAACTTTGTAAGACACTTACTTTATTTTTGTGTGTGCTCAGTAGCTTCAGTTGTATCTAACTCTTTGTGACCCCATGCACTGTAGCCTGCCAGGCTCCTCTGTCCATGGGACTCTCCAGGCAAGAATACTGGAGTGGGTTGCCTGCCCTCCTCCAGGAGATCTTCCCAAACCAGGGATCGAACCCCTGTCTCTTATGTCTCCTGCACTGACAGGCAGGTTCTTTACCACTAGCAGCACACTAGGCTTCCCTATCCTTCACTATCTCGCAGAGTTTGCTCAAATTCATGTCCATTGAATCAGTGATGCTATCCCATCATCTTCCCCTCTTTTCATTTTTCTTTCAATCTTTCCCAGCATCAGGGTCTTTTCCAGTGAGTCAGTTCATCACCCCAGATGGCCAAAGTATTGGAGCTTCAGCGTCAGCATCAATCCTTCCAATGAATACTCAGAGTTGATTTCCTTTAGGAATGACTGGTTTGATCTCCTTGCAGTCCAGGACTCTTAAAGAGTCTTCTCCAGCACCACAGTTTGAAAGCATCAGTTCTTCATTGCTCAGCTTTCTTTATGGTCCAACTCTCACATCGGTATGACTACTGGAAAAACTACAGCTTTGACTATATGGACTCTTCTCTTTCAGCCTTATCAAGAGGTTCTTTAGTTCTCTTCACTTTCTGTCATTAGAGTGGTATCATCTGCATATCTGGGTTGTTGATATTTCTCCCTGCAATCTTGATTCCAGGTTGGGATTCATCCAGCCTGGCATTTCACATGATTGAATGTTTATGTTCTCCAGAATTCATATGCTGAAACCTAATCCCCAATGTAATGAATCGTATTTAGAGGTGGGGCTTTTTGGAGATGATTAGGTCATAAGGGTGGAGCTCTCATGAATAAGAAGTGTGTCTTTAGAGAAGAGACCCCAGAGAGTTCAGTCTCCCCTTCTGCCATGTAAGATTATAACAAGAAGATGGCAGTATATCAACCAGGAAGCTGGCTTTCAAGACAACGAATCTACCAGCACCTTGATCTTGGACTTCCCAGCCTCCAGAACTATTAGAAATAAATTTCTCTTGTTTATAACCACCCTATCTATGATATTTTCATTATAGCATCCTGAACAGACTAAGACAGGGTAGAGTGAATTAATTTAAATCCCTCCCAGTTCTAAAATATTTATTTTTCATAGGCTATAAAAGTTATTAGTCAAAACAATAATAGTAAAAAAGAAACCATGCCTTTAATGAAGAAGTGAGCAGGGTCTAACATAGGTATCATGGCATGACATAAAATGTTAGACTTCTCACGATGAGTAGTTTTATTTTTTGACCTCAATATTATTGAAAAACTGTTTAATGCTCAAGTGGCTTTTGTACATGGAGGGAAACAGTGACTACTCTTTGTATTTTAGAGCTATGTTTAATAAACATATTTAATTCAGTACCACTTGGAAAAGTCCATTTTTGTTAAACATGTAAATATCTATTGCAAATTTTATTAGGTAAACTCCTTGAATGGCATCACCGACTCGATGGGCATAGGTTTGGGTAGACTCTGGGAGTTGGTGATGGACAGGGAGGCCTGGCGTACTGCGGTTCATGGGATCGCAAAGAGTGGGGACATGACTGAGCAACTGAACTGAACTGAACTGAAACTCCTTGAAACAATTTAAATGAAATTAAAACCTTACAAAGATGTTCTTTAGAACTCTCAAATGCATACATAGCAGAAAAACATACATTATGCCATATCATTAGCTACAATTACTTAACTTTACACTTAAACTTATCCTAAAGTAAACAGTATGAATCTAGTTGCATATCTTCATTTGTTGTTGTTCAGTTGCTAAGTCATGTCCAACTCTTTGCAACCCCACGGACTGCAGCATGCCTGGCTTCCCTGTCCTTCACCATCTCTCTGAGTTTGCTCAAAGTCATGTCCATTGAGTCGGTGATGCCATCCAACCATCTCATCCTCTGTCGCCCCCTTCTCTTGCCCTCAATCTTTCCCAGCATCAGGGTCTTTTACAGTGAGGCGGTTGTTCGCATCAGGTGCCCAAAGTATTGGACCTTCAGCACCAGTACTTCCAATGAATATTCAGGTTGATTTCTTTTAGGATTGACTGGTTTGATCTCCCTGTAGTCCAAAGGACTCTCAAGAGTCTTCTCCAGCACCACAGTTTGAAAGAATCAATTCTTTGGCACTCAGCCTTCTTTATGATCCAACTCTCACATCCATACATGACTACTGAAAAAACCATAGCTTTGAGTATGAGGACCTTTGTTGGCAAAGTGATGTCTCTGCTTTTTAATACACTGTCTAGGTTTGTCATAGCTATTCTTCCAAGGAGCAAGCGTCTTTTAATTTTGTGGCTGCAGTCACTGTCTGCATTGATTTGGGAGCCCAAGAAAATGAAATGTGACACAGTTTCCATATTTTCCTTATCTATTTACCATGAAGTGATAGGACCGGATGCCATGATCTTTGTTTTTTGAATGTTGAGTTTTAAGCCAGCTTTTTCACTCTCCTCTTTCACCTTTATCAACAGGCTCTTTAGTTCCTCTTCACTTTCTGCCATTAAAGGGATATCATCTCCATATCTTCATATGCATATTGGCATACCTTCATTATTTCTATACTTTTAAAATTTTTGTTCCTTCCAGATTACAGTGACACTTGTCTTCATGCCTGCTCAGGAAATAGTAATCCACCCACTCTCACAAGAGAACAAATACTTTTGTAAACCAGCAAGATTATAGGATATGGTTATCTTGTTTGGGGAACAAGGTCTATCTGCTTCTCCCAAAGTATTAAAACCCGAAATTTCCTTTTCATAGTTAAGCTTTGTTTGTTGTATCAGTAAGATTTTTTTAAATCCATATCTTTCATTTAAAGTTTGGTAACAAAGTGCTCTCCCTGCCAGCAAGAATAGAAGGCGACATGCAGTCTGATACTTCGGTGTAAGAAGTAAAAGGGAAGGGGGACACAGTGTATTTGCTCACATTCTTTTCAAAAATAACAGTGGGGAGACACACTAAAAGCTACTAAAATTGGTTACCTAGAGAAAGGGATGGAATAGAGTAGATACAGAGGCTGGAAAGGAAACAGTACTTCCTTGAATACTCATTTTATTGCTTTGATTTTGCCATCATGTGATGTTAGAAATAATTGAAAAAACATAATTATAGCAAAGAAAGAAAAGATGACCATCAACACAAACAATTATTATTTTAAATAACAGAAAAATATTATTTTAATGAAAATACCAGGTAGGATATACACATCTTCAAAGCAAAAAGAACTGAGTAATTTTCTTAAACTGCTTTCCATAGTTCTATGGTTAGTGGTCTTCTTGTATAGTTATTTCAAAACCATTATATAGGTATTGTAGGATGACACTAATAACCAATTAGTTAATGTCTGTAAGAATCAAGATTCATTAAAAGTGGGTCAAGCAGACCATGGGCGCCTCCGGATACAATGCGCTGGACAGAACCCAACGTCCACTCTGCAGTATTCTTGTTACCAGAGAACAAAAGGAAAAACAAACCTGAATATCACGTTTGTAGATCTACCTTCAGACTTGCAGGAAATACAAGAAACAAAGCAAATGAAAGGAATTAGAGGAAACAAGAATGTGGGACCTTTTACATGACAGATGATCTGTTTTCTTCAATAAATTAGTGGCATGGGGAAAAAAGAAGAAAGAACTATTGCTGATTACTAGAGATATTAGATATTAGTATGGAACAACCAAGTATAGTATGTGAACCCTGTATGGATACCAACTTAACAGAGCCATATGTAAAAAGGCATTTTTGAGGCAATTTGGAAAACCCAAATATGGAGTAAACATGGAGTCTATATATATATCTGAATGTAGTCAGTCCTAGACGATATTCAGGAGTTATTGCTCATTTCATTACGTTTCATAGGCATTTGCACTGTGCTGTGTTCTCTGTCAGGTGGCGCAGTGGTAAAGAATCTGCTTCCAATGCGGGAGATGTGGATTCTGTCCCCGGGTAGAGAAGATCCCCTTGAGCTGTTGTTGTTGCTGTTCAGTTGCTCAGTGGTGTCGCATCCCCTGGAGTAGGAAATGGCAACCCACTCTGGTATTCTTGCCTGTGAAATCCCAAGGACAGAAGAGCGTGGTGGGCTCCAGTCCACTGGGCTGGACATGACTGAGTGACTGAGTACAATATTCTCTAAAAATGCCGTTTCTTGTTAAAGATGCACAGTGAAGTATTTACCAGTAAAAGTAATACAACTCCTGAGATTTACTTTCTAATACTCCCAACCAAAGGTGGAGAGGAGAATAATTAAGAAAATTGGCAAAATATTCATTATTGTTTAAGCTGAATAAGGGGAATTATTATATACTCTCACTTTTGAGTTATGTGTAAGTTTTTTCTATAATAAAAATGTTTTAATGCTATAAATGCCTTTTCTTCTTGTAATTAGTAGGCCCATCTAGAGATTTCATTTCCTAAGAAATGAGAATCAAGTCTGTGAAGTTATTTTTCCTTCTTAACAATAGACAATTCTTTCATCTTGGAACACACAGTTAGACTGTCTATCTACTGTTATGAGAACAATTTCTCTGTCTTTTTATAATTGTTTGGCTTATGGTTTCTTGTATTCATTCTTCTCTTGGCAAAGAATAACAAACAAATGCTTATTATTAAAATGGGCATGTAAACAGGCTGTCCTTGCTGGGCAGGACTGCGTAGTGTGAAGCCATGATGACTGCACCATAAAAAAATGCTGAAACCATGCAAAGCACTCTTAACTATCAATGAGGAAAATTGCGATTGTTTGTGATCTATAAAACATTTTTATCAAAACATTAAAATCTCTCTGACTAGCAGTTATAACTATAGGAAAGAAAAATAAAGGGGGAACACAACTAATGTTTATTTGGTGTACTATAATTTAAAATGCCTTGGGATTGTTTGGTTGTTAAGTTGTGGCTGACTCTTTTGTGACCTCATGGACTGTAGCCTGCCAGGCTTCTCTGGCCATGGAATTTTCAGGCAAGAATACTGGAGTGGGTTGCCATTTCCTTCTCCAGGGGATCTTCCCAACCCAGGGATCCTGTATGTATCTTTTGCATTACAGGCAGATTCTTTACCACTGAGCCACCAGGGAAGCAATCATTGCATATGGTGACTACAGCCATGAAATTAAAAGATGCTTGCTCCTTGGAAAGAAACCTACAACAAACCTAGACAATGTGTTAAAAAGCAGAGACATCATTTTACCAACAAAGGTCTGTGTAGTCAAAGCTCTTTTTTTTTTTCCAGTAGTCACGTATGGATGTGCAAGTTGGACCATAAAGAAGGCTGAGTGCCAAAGAATTGATGTTTGTGAATTGTGGAACTGGAGAAGACTCTTGAGAGTCCCTTGGGCTGCAAGGAGATCAAACCAGTCATTCCTAAAGGAAATCAATATTTCCTTTATTTCCTGAATATTCATTGGAAGGACTGATGCTGAAACTGAAGCTCCAATACTTTGGCCACCTGGTGTGAAGAGTCAATTCATTGGAAAAGACCCTGATGCTGGGAAAGATTGAAGGCAAAAGGAGAAGAGGGTGTGGAGGATGAGATAGTTAGATAGTATCACCAACTCAAGGGACATAAATCTGAGCAAACTCCAGGAGATAGTGAAGTACAAGGGAGCCTGGTATGCTACAGTCCATGGGGCTGCAATGAGTCAGACACGACTTAGCGACTGAACAACAACACAGATTTACAGTTTGCAAAGTTATATCTAGTTTCTGTTTTTTTCTGACTTATGAAGTGGGCATTATTTCTATGCCTTGCTGAATTTTCATATCCCATTCTAAATCTGGATCCGCACCAGTATTTTGTACTTTTAATGTCATGAAATATCTCTGAAAATTTATTTTCAAGTGAAACTTAAGATTTGAAGTAGCTACAGTGTCTCTTAGAATTCTGTGCAAACTTTTAAAGATTCTCTATAGGGTTATAGCTAGACATGGGACACAATCTGATTGTGTTTTATGAGGTCAGTTTCAAAATATTGCCAATGTTTACCCTTCTAGATCAGTGGTTTATAATAATTTTAGTATCTTACAGCAGTGGTTTTTCAAGCTTTTTTTCATGCGACATTATTCTCAATTCAGGACTATTCTAGAGGATAAGGGGTGAAGAGGAGAGGGCCAAGAATGCCATCCCCTGGATCTTCCCTTTCCAGCTCCTGAGGTTGCCCCAAAACACCTCCAAGAACACACTTTGCAGATGTCTGTACTCTATCGTGGATCAAAATTCTGTGCTTGATAAAGTCATTGAGACTCACATATGATGCAGATCATCTATGATCAAACAAATGGGTTCTTCCCAGTGTACTGGTGCCTCAGAATCATCCCAGGCTTGACAGAAATTCTCATCTATTTCTATCTCTCTGTTGCAGACACTGGTTAGGATCCAATGTTACTCTCTACCCATCCTTCTTCTTGTTTTTTAAACAAGTTTTTAAATTTATTTGTTTTCCCTGGTGGCTCAGTGGTAAAGAATACACCCGCAGTGTAGGAGATGCAAGAGACACAGGTTCGATCCCTGGGTGGGGAAGATCTTCTAGAAAAGGGAATGGCAACCCACTCCAGCATTCTTGCCTGGAGAATTCTATGGACAGAGGAGCCTGGCAGGCCACAGTCCATGATGCAAAGAGTCGGACATGACTGAGCGACTAACACTTTATTTCTGGCTGTGCTGGGTCTTTGTTGCTGCTTGGGCTTTTCTCTAGTTGCAGCGAGCAGGGGCTACTCTGCATTGCACAGGCTTCTTACTGCAGTGGCTTCTTTTGTTGCGGAGCACAGGCTCGAGGGCACTGAGCTTCAACAGTTGCAGCATTCGGGCTCGATAGTTGTGGTTCCCCAGCTCTAGTGCACAGGCTCAGTAGTTGTGGCCGATGGGCTGAGTCGCTGAGGCATGCGGGATCTTCCTGGATCAGGGATTAAACTTGAGTCTCTTGCGTTGGTGGGTGGATTCTTTACCACAGAGCCAACAGGGAAGCCCCTCCACCCATCCTTCTAAATGACTCTTCGGTTCATTCCTGGCTCTCAGCACTCACTGTGACCATGACTTTGATTGCACTTTTCAATGCCTGGCTTCACCAGCAACTAGCCCTGCCTACCCTAACCGAGACACTGGTAAGGGATCTAGAGATATCACACGTCTAATTCATGTTGCTGTTTCTCTCCCCACATGCCTTTTGTTATTTTACCTTCTCTCAGTTACACAATCTTTGTTCTAAAAGTCTCCATATCCTGCAGTACTTCCTTGCCCTCTTTACAGGATCAAAACCAACTGTTGGAGCTGGTTGTTCCTCTCATTAAGTTGGTCTGGCTTTTAAGTTAGGTTCTTATTAATGTTTCAGCCATATCTTTGTAGCATAGTTCCTGGACAGACAGCAAAGAAAATGGAGGATGGAATACAGAGGAAGTAGATTAGAATGGAAAGAAACTGTCCTCCTTTAAAGCTTTCCATAATGCTATTTTTTCTTTTTTTACCATTGTAAAGATGCAAGAGAGGGGCAGAAGGAAAAAGGGGGAAATTTAATGGAAAGATTTTATCAGAAAGATGAATAATAACTGCCTCTCCAAATGCTTCTTGGAAGTTTGGGGAGGTTACCATAAGTGTTGCTTTGTGTGTGTGTTTGTATATATGTATGAAATGTTGCTTCACTTTCCTGAGTTCCTCAATTTCAAAAACAATTTGACCTCATACCTCTCATGAAATCTAAAATCTATTTGAGAGCTTCCATCCAAACTTAAGATGTATAGTGTAGAATGTTTGGTTAATAATACTTACCAGCTGATCATCCAGTCCAAAAAGTTGTTCCAGGTAAGTTTCAGACAGTCTCCGAATTTTTGGTTTCATTAATGGATCAATGCACATATCCCTTTAAAAAATCATAAGATGTAGTCAAAAAATCATTTCATAGCTGTTAGTTCCATTATTAAATCTGTGATTTTAAACGGTGGAGGGGAAGGGAAGGAAAAACACTTCCCCTTGGGATAAACATGTCAGAATCTCCTGGAGAACTTTTTCAAATTACTCCCCCTCACAATTCTGCTGAGCTCCCCAAATAGGCATGCCTCCATCCTCATCCTCAAGTTGAAATAAACTGCCCTATGAGCACATGTTCTTGATAACAGTGTGCTATGTTTCTGAGTTAGGAACAAGTGGAGAAATTGTTACTATTGAAGTTTAGGGGATTTAAAAGCCCATGCAAAGATTCTTTAATAATCTTAAGATTGGAAACATTCTTTAGCAAGACCTCTTTGGATACTATGAGCGTTTTATCTTCAAAATAAAATATCTCCCTACCATTAATCAAAAGACTACTCACCAGAGTAGAGTTTCAAGACCATTTTCCATTATTCCAATGATCATTTCCTCTAAATATCTCAGAGGATCCTCAGGACATGTAACCAGTAGACCACATAACAGAGCCTGGGGAAAGGAAGTAGAATCAGTGTGTCTGGATCTGCATGTTCCTCCTAAGCAACAGATAGACTTTCTGGTCAATTACAAAGTCAAATAACATGACAGTTTTTTAAGTAAATGTGCCTTATAGATACCCCCTCTATATTTATTCAGTGCTACCAAATGACCAAAACAAAATGCAGTTTACCTTTACTCTTTAAAAAAATCCATTATAAATGGCAACAGAGTCATTGCACAGAATTTTGCATTACTTGAGAAGTACTTTACAGTCCAAATGAAGACATAGTTGTGATTACCATAGATCAATGGTTTCTACCAATTTTAAATATGAAGAACCCTTTTTTACTGATGTATAGTTGATTTACAACGTTATGTTAGTTTATGGTGTACAGCAAAATGCTATATATGTGTATACATATATACATACATACATATGCTGTGCTGTGCTTAGTTGCTCAGTCATGTCTGACTCTTTGCGACCTCGTGGACTGTAGCCCACCAGGCTCCTCTGTCCATGGGGATTCTCCAGGTAAGAATACTGGAGTGGGTTGCCATGCCCTCCTCCAGGGGATCTTCCCAACCCAGAGATTGAACCCAGGTCTCCCACATTGCAGGCAGATACACACACACACACACATACATGCATACATATATATGGGCTTCCCCAGTGGCTCAGTGGTAAAGAAACCACCTGCAATACAGTAGATGCAGGAGACATCATGAGTTCGGTCCCTGGGTGGGGAAGATCTCCTGGAGGAGGACATGGTAACCGACTCCAGTGTTTTTGTTTGGAGAATCCCATGGACAGAAGAGCCTGACAGTCTACAGTCTATAGGGTCGCACAGAGTTAGACATGACTGAAGTGACTTAGCAATCACACATGCATATAACCATGTATATATATAATTTTTCATTATGGTTTATTATAAGATATTGAATATAATTCCTTGTGCTATACATTAGGACCTTGTTGTTTATCTGATAATCCCAAACTCCTAATTTGTCTCTCTCCACTTTTCCTTTTTCCTCTGGTAACTGTTTTCTATGACTGTGAGTCTGTTTCTATTTTGTAAATAAGTTCATTTGTATCATATTTTATATTTCACATATAAGTGATATCACATGGCATTTGTATTTCTCTTTCTGGTTTACTTCACTTAATATGATAATATCCAGATCCATCCATGTTGCTGCAAATGGCATTATTTCATTCCTTTTTATGAGCAAGTAGCTTTCTATTCAGAGAAGGCAATGGCAACCCACCCCAGCGTTCTTGCCTAGAGAATCCCAGGGACAGGGGAGCCTGGTGGGCTGCCGTCTATGGGGTTGCACAGAGTTGGACATGACTGAAGCGACTTAGCAGCAGCAGCAGCTTCGGTTGTATATACTGCATCTTCCTTATCCATTTATCTGTTGGTGGACATTTGGGCTCCTTCCGTGTCTTGGCTATGAGGAACTTCTTTTTAAAGTCAAAAATTCCTCAGACTCAACCATGAAAATGACTGAGAAAATCCAATATCAAAATCAAAATTTACTATGAATCCAAAAATTCTTTTAAAAATGCTTTCAAATTTTATCATTCACAACATTTTCAGGGTTATATTTGAAAAACTGTAGCACAGTTCATATACTTGATAAACAAATGACTTATTGGATTATATCTAAGATAATCCTTAAGGCACATATATGGAACATCAGAAAGCTGCTGCCATCTTATTTTCTTCTATGAGTTCCTCCCAAAAGAAGGAACTTCTTATTAAAGTATTGGTGAGACATACATTGAATATCTCTCCATCTGAGACAGAGGAAAAGGATTTGCAGCACACATCTCACAGAAACCACCTGGAATCCTTAGACATTTCTCTTTGCCTCTTGGTTCACTGGTGGGTCTTCTGGGTGTGTGTGTGTGTGTCTGTGTGTGTGTATAGTGACAGAGGCACTCTCTTTGGCCCTTATTCCACATAAGATCTACTTTTTCTGGATTTTTTCCTGCTCTTCTAACTCTTATGAACAAAATAATTCCACCTTCCAGTCATGCAGAGTTCTTCCCACCTCCATGGGCCAAGTCAACAGATGCAGGCCTGGGGTCCTGTATTAGATCCTCAGCTGTTCTCACAGTATTCCTTCAAATAAGAAGAGGATCATCTCTCTTGATTGAATCCGCACAACACATTTTCCTCCTTTCAGTAACTCCATGTCCCCCTCTTGGTGTGCAGCCTGCAAGTCGGGAACCTAGCCTTTAGGACTGTGGTAAGACCTCCATGTCTCTACCTCCCCACCTCTGCCTCCTGACCTAGCCGCACCCCAGGTGCTAACAGTGAGCACTCAGCCATCTGCGGACTAATTTCCTTCTCCCTCAAACCTAAAGAATATTGTGACAGAGGAGATCAGTGTTTTCACAAGTTGGCAAGCTGGATTTGAATAGCCTTCTATTGAAGTTGTTACCTGGAGGCTAGACTTCAGAGCCTGGCAGGCTACAGTCCATGAGGTTGCAAAAGAATCAGACACGACTTAGCAACTAAACCATAACAATAACAAGAATTCAGCCAACTCCCTAAACAGCCCTGATGAAAAGCCCATCTGCATTCTAGCACTTCTGTGCCTTGATCACCAGAGTACTGAGCTCCTCCACTCCCTGCTCCACACCCTCCTTTTCATCCTGGTCTGGTATCCAGAGGACATCTGCATCAGCATAACCTGGGAAATGACCTGGTCTCAGAGGATGAGACATAGGAACCTGCATTTTGATTAGCTCCCCAGGTGATTCTTATCACACTAGTGCCTTACTGGAGATCACCTTTAAAATAAATTATTAAGGAAACTGGCATCTGATTAATAAATATGAGAAGTTGCTTATTTCTTTACATTTCCAAGTTCCACAGACCAGAAAACTACTTTTCCTGGAAAGTTATCCTGCAGAAATCAAATCAAGTTGAAAGAGTAAGTCTCTGGATTGCTAATAAAGTCATGTAGAACTAGCATACTTCAAGTGTTCACTTTTTACATAAGAAATCTCATTGTTCATAGTTTCCCATTGGGCAAAAGAAAAATCTGAGGTTCCACATATTAATGTGAGAATAGTGCATAGCTCCATATAAATAAGAAAGCATATTTCTTATGCTTATCTGTTAGTGAATCAACAGATTTTTTTTCTGCTCAGTGAAAATAAAAACTGTAAAACCATTAACTTGTTTTTTATAAGCAGAGACAAAATATGCAAACATGCCTGCAAGATGAATGTTTGATTCTGAAAAACAAGGAGTAGGGCTTTGTTATTGCTAGTTTTCTTAGTAAAAACTTACATGGTCAAGGACAAAAAAACACCACAACTTAGTTGTATTCTTCAGGTTTATAAATTCACAAAGCAATTGTGCAAGACTCCACTTTCTTTTGGCTCTGCTTCTCTAATCTCAGTCCAGAATATTTCTCAGATATTCTGAAAAATGTCTGGGTACTGAGGACAAATGGGAGTTTATCCAGGACAATTGTTTCTACTCCTTTACACTACTACCCATCTTTCAAGAAGCAAGATAATGCAATGAATGGAGTCCACTGGGTTTAACTCTTGTTCTTCTGTTTCCTTAACTACACATGGGATAATAAAAGTATATATGTTATAGGGCTATCCTGATAATTAAATGAATTCATGTATGTAAAGAACTTTAACTTGTTTCATAGCAGAAAATAAGTACTCAATAGATAATAATGATAGTAAGCCATCATCATTTTTTAAACCATTTCATTGCTAATTATCATTTCCATTAGAGAAAAAAGATTGGACAAAGAGAAAAGAAATTTAAAAACATTCCCTCATACCATTCAAAGGCCAGTATAATGACAGAGGAAGAGAGACTGGCTTTATATCAAGTCTACTAGAAGAAATTAAGACCAATGCGTTTGGTGGGAAATGGTCAGGAGGGAGAAATTTATAGAACAATAATTTAAGCAGCAAGATAGTAACTGTCTATTAGAACTATGGGTAGATGTAAGACACTTGAGAGAACAAATCTTGTTTATCTTTTTAGATACCCAAATAAACACAGTGGAAAAAAATGCTAAGGGCCTAAATAGCAATACAGAAGATAATTTCTTCTTGAGGGCAGAGAAGAAAATGACTGCCAAGTGCTTGTGGGACACTCAGAAGTTGGAGAAACTTTCAAGTGGTAAGGAAAGGGTAAGGGTCTTCTCTTGGCAAGAGCAGAGCCTCAGGAGCACAGACCAGTTTGGCTGGAATGGAGGATAAATGTGAGAGATGAAATGAGAGTCACTCTGTGAAGACACCAGAATTCCATACTGGGACCCAGGACTGGTTCCCCCTCTACACCCATTAGGTTATTCATGATCAAACCCATGCAAGATCATTCATGTGGCCAAAGTCACAGATGGCCATATGTCAGAGAGTCACAGTTCAGTGTGTTTCTAAAATCCCTCTAGGGATGACCTTGACTTTTAGCAGGTATATTCTTCTGGATTTCACAGATGAGGCAAAGATGGGCCAAGTGATTCACAGAGCCAGCATATTTTTAAACTACAAACCCAGGACTCCTCCCCTGCCCATACCATGCACTGAAACAAAATTGTGTTGCGTGTGTATCTTCCTCCAGAACTTGAGGATTTTTTTTCACATTATCTATCCCCCCAAATTTTATTCATATGTAAATGCCAAAACACATTCTTATTTCAAATAGATCATAATTAACATATAGTTTACACCTTGTTGCTGTTTTTTTTTTTCTTTCTTTTTTTCAGATGAGATTGCTTTTAAAATTGCAGTGTCAACATCACATACAGAAACGCCTTTATTTAGGAAGTGGCCTAAGTTCCTCGGAGAAGGCAATGGCATCCCACTCCAGTACTCTTGCCTGGAAAATCCCATGGGTGGAGGAGCCTGGTGGGCTGCGGTCCATGGGGTTGCTACGAGTTGGGCATGACTGAGCGACTTCACTTTCACTTTTCACTTTCCTGCGTTGGAGAAGGAAATGGCAACCCACTCCAGTGTTCTTGCCTGGAGAATCCCAGGGATGGGGGAGCCTGGTGGGCTGCTGTCTATGGGGTCACACAGAGTCGGACACGACTGAAGCGACTTAGCAGCAGCAGCAGCAGGCCTAAGTTCCTAAACCCTGTTCAAAGTCCCTTCTACCTCCCTCCCCTCCAACCTCCAAAACAAGTCCAAAGTGACATCTCAGAAATGCTCACCATCCCCATCTGTGGTAGAGATGGTGTTGGCATGTGTTTCTATGGATGTTACTAAGTTAAAAATGTGAAAGTAAAGGGAGTTCTGTGTCTTGTGGACGTTTAAGTAGAGGGTGTCAAATTTTTATTTTAGATATGCTATAACTAAAAACATATTGAAGATTATGGAAAGGGACCAACTGGCCTTAACCACTAAGGAGGGACCCCAGGGACAGGAAGATGCCCCTCAAGGTCAGAACTTGAGGAGTTTTAAGGAAGACTGGACAGGTGAGGAGACATAGCCTGTATAAAGTGAGAGCGAGACACTGGATCCCAGGCCCAGCAGGATCGTGCGTGGCCCAGTGGGGAGGTGGTTACCAGCTAGGTAATCCCTACTTGAGTAGGTGAATTGTTACTAGAGAACTAGTAAGTCATATGCTTTTTGGTTAAGTGTCCCATGGGTTTGTCTCTGAACTGCATTTGTGAATTGGTGGGCTGGGCTCAGCAAGCACAACTGCCCCCAGGAGAAGCCACAACCTTCTAGCTCCAAGGTCTAGCAAGATGAGTTAGTGTGACCAGTTCCTTCTCTTCTGCATAAGCCTGTAGTTTCTTGCTCACATATTCAGTAATCCTGATTCTTAAAACTGTGGCAAGTATTTGCAGCAATTAGTCTAAAAAAAATTCTGATAGTAGAATCTATGTGATTTAGAAATAAATACAGTATTTTTAAAATACGGTTGGAAACTTAATCATGAAAGACACACAAACTTAAAAACTACATAAAAAATTTTTTTAAGTATTTATTTCTAAAAATGGAAAATTTTGCATAAAAACCATGATTTGTAACTTAAACATGCCCTCTGCTGGGCAGATCTAGTTTTGCAAATTCCTTTAATCTTTCTTACATGTTAAACCGAAATCTGAGCTAACACTTTTCCACCCTCAGCTATAGTGTCTGTATGTAGCTGTTTAATAGTTTTGTAGACACTATGCCCTTAATATCTTGCCTGTCTTTGGTCCTTATGGGGCAGGCCTTGTTTGTAGACACTGTGCTGACTTCTGCCCAGCTGTAGGAAACTGAGGGAGAAACAGATTTCTAAATACTTTTGATGACCTACTTGTGATAGTCTACCAACAGGGCTTCATTGTATGGACTCCTAGCTTGGTGATAGCTTTTTAAAATACAAATATCTTTTGAAAGGAATATCTCCAAGGAAGGAGATTTCAACAGTGGTAGGATGTGTATTTCAGAGTTCTCAGAGAGAAAGAAATGATGACTATAGTGGAGTGAAGAATTAGAAGGCAGTATTCCATTTCCCTACAGTTATATTCAGGTGCAGGCTCTCAGTGTTGACAAGGACGCAGTTTTTTTTAACCTTTGAATTTCTAAAGTATACTTTTGCCAAATCTTAAAATAATATATAGAAAGTAAATATTTTATTGTCCAAATCCCCAAATCTTTGATCATTTAGTTCATTTATTTCAAATCTAAAATTAAAGTTAAAAAATATTTGGCTCCAAGGTCTGAAAAAGGTCTCTCTGTTTATTTCTGTTGTATAAACAAATACATCTAGGTTGCATGAAAGCTGTGCTAGATGCATAAGGGAAAACACTAGCTTGCTGCAACACAGAAGATACGAACCATGAAGGAAGAGATTATTTCCTGTGATTGATCACAGTGGTTTCAAATTTATTTTTTAAATCAGAAAGAAAAAAATCTTTTAAAAAAGCTAAACTCATGAGAATCCCCAAATGTAATCCAGATGAAAGCAGAGTTGCTCTTGGATGTTTCTGGATGGGTATAAATGGAAAAAGCAAAGCTCTTTTTTAACCTCTAGAGCACACCCTACAGGAATTCTTAGAACTAGGATTCTGCTAAAAAACAACAACAACAAAAAAAACCTTTGGAAATCGATCAGCGTGCGATCAGCCACACACAGGCCTGCCTGAAGCCTGAGTGAGAGGGTTTTATGAAAGTGCCATTGTAAACTGGAACAGAGGCTAGCCCATCTAGGGAAGAGGGTATCCAGGAGACCCCAGCTGGCCAGAGGAAAAGGATTCTCATCCCAAGGAGATCAGACAAAGGCCTGCGACCTGCCCAGCCTTCCTGACTTCCTGACTTCCTTGGATGAAAAGCCAGCACTTCCTATCAATTAGTGTTTTTATGCTTCCTATGCTTTCTCTGTATGTTTTTCTGATTCTCCACCAATAAAATTCATTTGATAGTAGTATGGGAAGCAAAAAAAAGGAAGCACATTTTCCTACACATAAGCCTGTTTTCATTATTATGTTTTAATATAGGAACCCTTTCTGATTATAAAAATAGTATATATTAGATGTAATTTGGAAAATTAAAAAATACAGAAAATAAAAATCAACCATCATCCTGACAACCAGAAATAACCTCTAATAAAAATTTTAATTTTAGTCTTTCCTTAATACATACATTTTTTACAAAATTAAAATTAGGATCATAATATATATAATTTATTTCTCTTTTTTAAAAATTCATGGCTAGCTAGTATATTGTGAACATTTTCCATGCCACCAAAAATTCTTCAAGACATCATATTTTGAGATTGGTTGATAATCTATTGCACAGGAAGGTACCATAAATGTTAAAAAATTTCAAAATGAGTGGACATTTGTTTCTTTTTCCCATTATTAAAAATTATATGATATACATA
Source organism: Bison bison bison (assembly GCF_000754665.1). Taxonomy (NCBI): domain Eukaryota; kingdom Metazoa; phylum Chordata; class Mammalia; order Artiodactyla; family Bovidae; genus Bison; species Bison bison. The sequence continues at coordinate 338,304 of NW_011494832.1, read as the reverse complement.
TTAATTTTCACAGCAAATGATAATGTACATATCTTCACTCTATTTCCCTAGAAATAGAATATAGAATCAAAATGTGTATTTTGAAGCTCTAAATACATTTCTCAAAATTGCTTTTCTAAGATTATCAGTTTATACTTTCATTAGTAGCCAGTGGAAGTGTCCATTTCACCTTGCCAACTCTGAGAATCAGAACATTTTTAGTTCTGATTTGAGGAAAAGACTTCATTTTATCTATATTTCATTTTTGTCCATGAGGTAGTTTTCTTACATTTCCCAACTGCTATAGACTGAATCATGTCACTGAAAAATTCGTATATTGAAACTCTAATCCTCAATGTAATGGTATTTGGAGACTGGGCCTTTGGGAGATAATAAGGTTTAGATGAGGTCATGAGGATAGGATCCTCACAATGGGATTAGCACCCTCATATAAAGAGACACCAGAGAAATCTGCTCTTTCTCTGCCCAGTGAGGACATGGTGAGAAGGCAGCCATCTGCAAGCTAGGAGGGGAACCATCACCAGAACTCAGCCATGTTGGCACCATGATCATAGACTTTCAGTCTTCAGAACTGAGAAAACAATTTTTTGTTATTTAAGCCACCCAGTGTATGCCATTTTATTTTAGCAGACCAAGACAACTAAGAGACTAGCCAGCCATGATTTTCTATACATTTGATATGTCCTTCATTTAGATAGGGATGCAAGATACAATAGTAACCAAAGAATCTCAAAGGGACGGTAAAATTCAGAAAGATAGCAGGACCACTTTTTGAATCCTTACTCATACCCCCAGAAGTCTCGCCTGGAGTCTTTCTCAGCTAAGTGTTTGAAGGCTTTTGTGGTTTAAGACAAGCCATGGCAACATTTAGTCCATGACTTATTCTCTGTTTTAGTCCATTTGGAATCTTAGAGCACTAGAGACTGGATGACTAATAAGCAACAGAAACATATTTCTCTCAGTTCTAGAGACTGGGAAATCCAGGATCAAAGTGCAGGAAGATTCTGTGTCTGGTGAGCAGCACTTCATAGATGGCCATCTTCTGACAGTGTCCTCATGTGATGGAAGGATCAATAGAACTCTCTGGAGTCTTCATTATAAGGACTCATACTCCATCCATAAGGGCTCCACCCTCATGATCTAATCACCTCCCAAAGGCCACACATCCTAATACCATCACATTGGAGACTGGGTTTTAACATATGAATTTTGGGGAGAAACATTCAGTCTACAGAATGTTCATATCATTTTGTTCATTTCCACAATAAACACTAATCATTATGATTCCTGAAGATTTGAAAATAGTTATATATTTGCTTTGGTGCATGTGAGAACAACTGTCCCATCTGTGACACATTGCAGGTGACCAACCTGACTAGACAGCCACTTCACCCTCCCTGTGCAGACTCTTGCTAAAGTTCCAGAAACTAGGTGCCGGTGAAAACAACAACCTTCTCAGAGACACAATGATCATTTCTGGGTCAAAGGTAATTTTCTCTGACTTATTAAATATGTTAATACATTTTCAACTTGCACTGTCTAATGTGACAGCTATTAATTTCATGTTGCTATTGAGTCAGACACAACTGAGCGACTGAACAATTGAGCACTTCATATGTGCCTTGTCCAAACTGACATGTGCTGCAAGTGTAAAGTACACACTCAGTTTTGAAGACAATATGATTTTATAGTGAGTCAATATGAGTCCATATTGAAATGATTATGTTCTGGATAGATTGGTTTGTAGAGAATCTAATGTCACCTATTTCTTTCTACTTCTTTAATGTGTCTGTAGGACACCAAAATGGATAAATGCACAGAGTACTAAGGAGAAACTTTGAGCTAGAGACAGCTTCAGAGTCATAGCTGCAAGTGGTTGAAGCTGTTGAGGTGTTTTCTACCAGCACCGGAATAGATGCCCAGCAAATGTTTGCTGATGAAAAATGGTCTAATGTACCCTTCTTAGCTGACCACTCTTGCCATTTCATCCAAGAAAAAAAAAAAAAGATCCTAATCTGTTGTTTAAAAAAAAAAAAAAGGAACCTGACTAACTTGAATTGAACATAAAATCCAGCAGTCTTTAAGCTGGTGTGCAAATCTCTGCTGCTGCTGCTAAGTCGCTTCAGTCGTGTCCGACTCTGGGCAACCCCATAGACGGCAGCCCACCAGGCTCTCCCGTCCCTGGGATTCTCCAGGCAAGAACACTGGAGTGGGTTGCCATTTCCTTCTCCAAAGCCCACAAAGGCTTTCCGAAGGGTGTGTGAGAGTGAATAGTATAAAAGACTCCCCAATCTCCAGAGCCTCGCCTTCTCCATATATTCTTTCCTGAACTTAATTTGCCTCAGGACACATTTTGTGGTTTTCTTTTCCCATTCTTCCCTTTCACAATAGCTTTCTCCTAGTCTAGAAAGTTAGGGCCTGTCTCTCATTCATCTGGAATCTTACTACAAAGAAAACCGAGTCAGAGAAATTTAGAAACTTGCTCAGACTTACACAATTAGTAATTGGCAAAACCAAGAGTCAAACCTAGGCAATCTCATAATAAAATATTAATGAAATTCCCTTGCACTGCTTCAGCTATAAATGTCAACTAAACATGGAGTTTATCGGGTCCTACACTAGAAATTCTAAAGGTAGATACTGCTTTTCATTCAGTCGTTCAGTCGTGTCCGACTCTTTGCGACCCTATGAACCGCAGCACACCAGGCCTCCCTGTCCATCACCAGCTTCCGGAGTCCACCCAAACCCATGTTCATTGAGTCAGTGATGCCATCCAACCATCTCATCCTCTTTTGTCCCCTTCTCTTCCTGCCCTTAATCTTTCCCAGCATCAGGGTCTTTTCAAATGAGTCAGCTCTCCACATCAGGTGGCCAAAGTATTTAATCCAGTGATTTACTGATGTCACGAGAGACCTGATTTCTTTCCATTTTCCCACTCTACTTTCCTTTACCCTAAAACCGTCTTCCCATGTGGACGCAAGAGAATTGGCAATGGCTCCCAGGGCTACATGCTTCCCCACAAACATCCAGAGATGCTATATCTCTGTCCCAGCATTCCAACCAGCAACCTGATCTAAACTGGTTTCGATCACATCTTGCCCTCCCCCATGATCCTTGCTGCTGCTGCTAAGTCGCTTCAGTTGTGTCTGACTCTGTGCAACCCCATAAACAGAAGCCCACCAGGCTCCCCCATCCCTGGGATTCTCCAGGCAAGAACACTGGAGTGGGTTGCCATTTCCTTCTCCAACGCAGGGAAGTGAAAAGTAAAAGTGAAGTCGCTCAGTCATGCCCAACTCGTAGCAACCCCATGGACCGCAGCCCACCAGGCTCCTCCGTCCACGGGATTTTCCAGGCAAGAGTACTGGAGTGGGGTGCCATTGCCTTCTCCGATCCTTGCTACTACCCGCCATAGTCATAAACATTATGACCAGGGGAGCTTGAATGTGCTGGTTGCCATAAGTCAATCAGGGTCCAACCCCAGAGATAAGGATAAGCAGCTTCCCTGAAGCACCCAGGCTATGTGGGGAAGAGGTAGTTATGGAATAAGAATGTAAGAAATATTAGCAAGAGGGAAGTAGATGTTGTGTAGGCAACTTGTTAATGTCCAGTATACATCTGCACCTGAGGAACATAGAAAAGAACGGAGAAGGAATATTTACAGAAGGGTTGAGACCCACTTGCTGGATGATAGTAAACTACATCTTTGTTCAGATAATGTTTTGAGATCCAACTTGATCCCAGATTATTCTTGTATGAATAAGCTGGGTGTATCTGATTGTATTTCCCAACATGGCCATTACAATGTCTCCCATCCCATGAGCTCTTTTTGGATTGTGACTTTGATCCACTTCCCATTAAGAAGTGGGGTCTATGTTCCCTCCTCTTGAATCAAGGTAAAAATAATGCTATGTTGACTTCCAAGCCTAGGCCATAAATGATGATATAACTTCTACTTAGTTCTCTCTGGGGACACTTGCTCTTAGAACTGAGTCTCCATACTGTGAGGAAGTCCAAGCAGCCCATGGAGAGGCACATGGAGGAACCAAGCCTCCCGGTTCACAGACCTAACCTAACTTCCAGCCAACCTCTGGCACCAAGTTGCCAGGTATGTGAATGAACCATCTTAAAAGTGGATCTTTAACACTCTGCTGATCCACCCTAGATGGTATCGCATGGAGCAGGGACAAGCTTTCCCTAAAAATCCTTGCAAGAATTTCAGATTTTTAAGCAAACTAAATGCTTCATGTTCTTTTATGCCATGAAGTTTTGTGGTTGTGTTACATAGCAATGAATAACTGATACAGAAAACAAACAATACATGACTGTATAGCCAGATCAAGCTTGTCATTCCATCCATCCCTAGCTACATACATTAAGATAGAAAACACGCAGCCATGACGATCTTTTAACATTTTATTATGGAAAATTTCAAACACATATAAACAATGAACCCCTATGTGCCTATCACCCAGTTTCAACAGTTGTCACCATTCTGTGGTTTGTGTGATTCTTAGGGTTAAATCAACATAACATTATTTTCATCTAGATTATATGTTTTCCCATTTTCCACCTGTTCTCTACTATAATATTTTAGGTAAAATCTACATGAATTCAAATGCACAAATCCTAATTGTATAATTCTGACAATGGATATACTTAAATCTCAGTCATTTTCAAACTCCCCAGAAAGTTCCTTTGTGTAGCCTGCCAGTTAAGCCTTTTGTATCAGTCAGGATCCAATTAGGAGACAGAAATCACACCAGTAATTTGAATAAAGAACATTTATCCTATTTTAATAACTAAATTTAATAAATAATTTAATTCAAGGTTGTTCATGATTTTAAATTAATAATAATTAACATGTTGAAGAAAACAGGAAATGATAGACAAAAAGGATGAAAAGAGGCAGGATTTTAATTGGAATGTATAAAAGAAATCAAATAGACATTCTAGAACTGAAAAATACACTATCTGAAATTAAGAACTCATTTGATGTACTTAACAGTAGATTAGACTCAGCATAAAACAGAATCTGTAAACTTGAAGACAATCAATGAAAACTATCCACACTTAAGCACAGAGGGAAAAGAGAATGGGGAAAAAACAGAAAAGAACAAAAGAGGCATAGGACCAAGCTAAAAAAAAGAAAAAGCTAACATATTTATGATGGGAGTCCCAGAAGGAGAAAAGAGAATTAGGTAGAAGCAAAATCTGAAAATGATCAAGAATTCTCTAAAACAGATGAAAAGTATAAATCAACTGATTAAGTAAGGCCAGTGAATCAAGCAGGATTAAAAGAAAAAAGATCAGCCTCTATTCAAAAGTTGGCAGGGAAATGATATCCTAAGGAGACAGCCAGGTTTTATTCAGAACAGGTAGGTGGAGTGCAGTTCAGTTCTGTTCAGTTGCTTAGTCGTGTCCGACTCTTTGCGACCCCATGAATCACAGCACGCCAGGCCTCCCTGTCCATCACCAACTCCCGGAGTTCACTCAGACTCACGTCCATCGAGTCAGTGATGCCATCCAGCCATCTCATCCTCTGTCGTCCCCTTCTCCTCCTGCCCCCAATCCCTCCCTGCATCAGAGTCTTTTCCAATGAGTCAACTCTTCACATGA
>NW_011494832.1:329287-332498 GCF_000754665.1 Bison bison bison | reverse complement strand
CTTCACAGTCCAACTCTCACATCCATACATGACCACAGGAAAAACCATAGCCTTGACTAGACAGACCTTTGTTGGCAAAGTAATATCTCTGCTTTTCAATATGCTATCTAGGTTGGTCATAACTTTCCTTCCAAGGAGTAAGCGTCTTTTAATTTCATGGCTGCAATCACCATCTGCAGGTGGAGTTCAGAAGAGGTTAAATATACATGGAAATTTGTGATGAAAAATGATGTATTCCAAAACTTGCAGAAGATGGGTTTTAGAAGAGTGCTAGGCATGGAAAACTGGATCAGTTGAATAGATACAAAGAAAGCAGGTAACCAGGTTAAGGTGGGTATGTGTCGCTCTCTTGCACATGCTAGTAATATGGTAGCAGAGGTAAAGGACTCCTCAGAATAATACTGTCTTAGGCAGTAGGGAGCACTTCTAAGGGCTTCCTTTCTCTGGGGGCAAAGCAAGGTGGTAGACTGATATGGAAGAGGTGTTCTCATCCAGAGGAGGAACCAGGGGTGCCTCCAGCAGCTGGTCAGTTTTATGGCAAGTGCAGAGGAAGGCGAGGCGAGGTTACAACTTCCCTGATCCTCAACTCAAGTCCACTTGTGCTACCTGTTCCATGGCCAACTTGGACATAGCTATGACTCGGAATGGCTTCATACTGAATCATAAATGCAGTCAGCTCTCTGTATCTGCAGGTTCTTCATTCATGGAATCAATCAAATGTGGGTCCAAAATGACTGGGGAAAAATTCCATTGTTTCAAAAAGCAAAACTTTAATTTTCTATGTGCAGGCAATTATTTACATGGCATTTATATTGAATTAGGTACTATAAGTGATCTAGAGATGATGTATTTAGAGGTGATTTATACAGTAAGATGGATGTAGGTTGTATATAAATACTGTGCACAGATTTTAGTGTCCATAGGGGTCCTAGAACCAAAGCTGAGGCTACTGAGGGATGACTGTATTACGTCCTTTGAAGAGGCTCCGTCTTCCTCCCCACCTCTGGGTGTGAGGATAGTTTCACCCCTCCAGGCCTACTTGCATTGCTGATAGTACAAAAATGGTTTCAAAAAGGAAAAATCGATGATCCTCAGATTTTTCAGGTTCTCCCCATGGAAACTAAAATTCATTTTCTTTATAAAAGTTTGAAATTGTACACTATGAAGTCATGTGTTAATATATCTAACCAAGAAAAAGTTTTAATAGGAAAAAAAAGATGCTTCTGAGAGATAATTGTGCACATTCCACTTTCTGGCCCCCACCTCCTACTTTTCCAGCTCCGTCACTCAAATACTCCCTCTACCCTTTTTCATTCACCTCTTATAAACTTCCACTTTCTACCCACATATCAGTATTATGTCTTGTTCTCATATCCAACCCAGTCCTTAGAGTCCTAGGCCCATCACTTTACGCACTCTCAAAAGCTTAGCTCCCTCCCCACTGCCCTTCCATTATGTATGTGTGGCAAACTCCTATCTTGGATGAAATCAACTCTTACTTTTATACTTAGGTCTGATTTACTGAGTGCTGCTTGAGAAAATCATGCAACTGGGAAGATAAGTAGCAAGCTTTCTACACATTTTCAAATATAATTGTATAGAGGTAAAACATGAATGAAACTCATGAGAAAAAAAATTAAAACCATACAGATGTATATATGGAGTAAAAGATTAGGGTTCTCCCCTAAAGCTATCCCCCAAAATATTTGCTGTTAATAGTTTGCCATATATTCTATGCATGTATTATTGTCTTATTTATATACATATATACACACACATATAAAAACACACTTATATACATATACACATATGCATACAAATATGAAGTCAGGTAGCTAGATTTTAGTAGACACTTTGTTAGGCAATTTGCATTTTTGTCTTAAGGTATCCCATTCCCTTATGTATACTTATTTACTATGTTCACTATGTGACAATGTTACAATGAATATACGCGGACATCCTTCGGGTTACATGTGCAAGTATGTCTCTAAAGTGGATCCTCAGAAGTGGAAATGCTTGGTTAAAGGATATTCATATTTAACATTTTAATAAATATTTGAAAATTACCATCCCAAAGGGAGTGGGCTGTACTGAATTGCCCTCCCACTTGCGTAGGAGAGTTACTCCCCCCAGCTGGGCTCTCAACACTGCCTCACCCTCCTTCTCTTTCCTTCCCTGGACTTCTAACTCTCCCTCCTTGTCTGAATAACTTAACTACTCAAAACCCCTTCTACAACTGCCATCCCCTCCCAAACATCCTCATTCTTGACAAACATTTCACCTCATATTTGTAGAGAAAATGGAAGTCACCAGAAGATAATTTTATTGGCTTCCTAACCCGGAGCCTACAAAGCCTATCCACCCCTTGTCCCCCTTCCTTCCTGTTACAAGGTGGGTGGGGAAGGACAGTCTTTCCTCCCATTTAAGTCTTGGTTGTGGGGATCTTCCTTTCACACAAAGGGCTGACTACCTTCTATCTAAAGATCTCAGTTTCCACTCCTCAGCTAACCTCAATCTATTTTCTGCCTTCATCACTCCATTGAAAACCCACACTTACCTTGGGCCAAATCCACTACAACTTTTCAAGTCTTTATCTTAGGTGACACTATTGCCCACTTTCTCCTGTTTTTCCTCTTCTATCTCCAAGGCATTTCATTCTCACTCCTCTAGTCCTTAGTTCCTCTTGTCCAAACCTGAAAAGTTGGCGTTTGGGGTTTCTGTCCGGAGGCCTTTCCCCCTTTCTCCCTGGGAGATGTCATTCATTCCCCTCCTTTCAGCCACCATCACCCCTCTGTCTTCAACTCTCTGATCTGTATGTTCAGCCCAGACCGCCGTCCTGTCCAAAACTGACTTCTTCTCTTCCCTTTTCGCTCCTCTTAACCTCCACTTCCTCTCTTCCCCAAACTCCAGTCCCTCCTCTGGGAATTCTCTGCCCATTCTTCCCTCTTCTAACTCCGCCGCCGCGTGGCTCCAGTACCTCGCAGACCTGAGGAATGTAGTTCTCCCTGAAGTATTTCCTCAGTCTGGGGCTGGCCCGGCGCAGCGATGCCATGACCTGAGGCCCTACTGAAATCCAGCGCAGCTAGAGCCACTCCTAAGCTAGGGGCTAGCGCGTCCCGGCGTTGCCACGGCAACCGCGCGGCGTGGAAGGAGGGGCTAGGCATTGCGTTGCCTCGCGCCCGCAGTGGCCTGCCCGGAAGAGAGGCGGGCC
>NW_011494832.1:320680-329187 GCF_000754665.1 Bison bison bison | reverse complement strand
CCGGCTGTGCTCTTGGGGTGTGCAGTGGTTGCGGCGCTTCACCCAGTCTAGCTCGCCTCCAGCCGTGCCCCGCCCATTCTCCAGGAAGCCGCCAGGAAGCGTACGGGCTGAGTGGACTCTTTCACTTTTCAGCAGGGCGGTTTCTGAGAGGCGGAGTTCAGTCCCCCATTTCCTTTCTCCCGCGGCGTAATCCCGGGCGGCGGCGCCTGGACCCGCTTGCTCCGGACACTCCCGCGCCGGGCCCAGTGCTGTGCGCGGCCCCAGAGGTAGCATGGGCGGCGCCCGGGACGTGGGCTGGGTGGCGGCGGGCCTGGTCCTCGCGGCCGGCGCCTGCTACTGCTTCTACAAGCTGACGCGGGGCCGGAGACGAGGCGGCCGCCAGCTTCGACTGCGTCCCTCGCGGGCCGCAGGTAAGGCCACGGGGTCCCTGGCAGGTGGCGGGGACTGGGACTGGGCCGTTCCCTGGATGAGGGGTTGAAAAAGCTCGCCGTCATTGTGTAGGATCCTTTAATGCGTTTGCTTGGAAGCTCTTGGCTTCCTTGCTGCTGCTGTTGCTAAGTCGCTTCAGTCGTCTCCGACTGTGCGACCCCACAGACGGCAGCCCATCAGGCTCCGCTGTCCCTGGGATTCTCCAGGCAAGAATACTGGAGTGGGTTGCCATTTCCTTCTCCAATGCATGCATGCACATTAAGGCGCTTCAGTCGTGCCCGACTCTGTGCGACCCCATGGACAGTAGCCCACCAGGCTCCTCTGTCCACGGAGTTCTCCAGGCAAGAGTACTGGAGTGGGTTGCCATTTCCTTCTCTATGGCTTCCCTGTGCTTGGAGTAAATAAGAAGCCCAGCCAGGGAGGGAGGCTGGTGAGAAGAGAGAGGTCGGGAAGCCCAGGTGCAAAGGGCGGATCTTCCTCTTAATTGGATGAGTGTAGGGTTCGATTCCCTACCTTCATTTCTAGTTTTCAAAATACCAGGATGAAAAATTGCTGTATCTTTCTTGCCCAAGTCTGGTGGCACAGCGGAGGATTAAGTTTCCCAGAAGTGTATTGATTGCTTTTCGCGTTAAATATTGCTCCTGACCTTTTTGTTACCAGAGGGTTTCTCCTGAGCGTGCGTCGGGTGTTGCCCGGCCTTCTGCATGCGGTTAGCCTGGAAGAAGGGACACCTGAGGGGCAGCTCTGAGAGGAGGTACTTTGAAGTCACCGTGGTCTATGTATAAGCAAAGTTTGCGAGACAAGAGATACAGATATAGCTGTGTATATCAAATTAGAACGCTTGTCTGCATTCAGGACAACCCTCCTGGCGGACAAGAGCATGATCAAGTTTGGGTCCAAAAGTTGATTGGTCAAGATTCTAACAATTTGCTGATGATCTGAGGGGATATTTCAGGTCATGGGAATTGTTACAAAAATTATTAAAAAATAAAATCTGCCAACCAAGAAATTCCTCTCTACAAATGTGGGAAAGAACTAAATAGCTTTATTATCAAATAAGCATTTAACCAGATTGCTACACGCATCACGAGCAGTCTGCTAGTGGGATTGCAAAGACTGAATTCTCACCCCTTTAAGTATCTACGCAGGTGCAGCCTATTTCATATTATGTACATACCCTCATGATTAACAGTAATTTGTCCTTAAGAGGACTTACCTGAACCATTTGCTACACATGGTTCATTCTGAATTCACTGGTGGTTGAGATAGTGTTTGTGTTAGCTAATTACTTTTATATAGAAAAAATAAGACTTCTCAGTGTCTTTCTAACCATGTAGTCACAACATAGAACTAAGTACCAAGCTCAGACTCAAACAGAAAAGGAGATGGGGACTTCCTTGATTTTTACACTTCAAACAGATAACATCAAAGCCACTGAGAAAGACTTTTTTAGGTTGTAAACCAGCAAGAGGGTTGGCTTTTTAAAAGATGTACATTCATATCAAAGGGACAAAGAATTTACAGTTAGAAGTTTGCTCAAGGAAATCTTTGCAAAAAAGAGAGTAAGAAAAAGGTTCCTTTCCCTTCTGGCACAAGGGGAAAAGAATCAGTTTTTAAAAAGATTTGTACTTATTCTTGCTGCCAAAGCTTAATTTGTTGTTTTTGTGTCAGAGATATTTCTGTATAAGTATTTAGTCAGGTGACCTGAACCCAGATACCTACTCACTTATACTTACCTGACAAAGTCTTACTACCCCAAATCACCATTACCATGGTCAGACAGCTTACAAAACAAGTTGTTCACAGTCCCTTCCTGAAGCTATACTTTTTTTTTCTTTGAAGAAGATTTAAGAAATACCCATTTTGTCAGCATCATCCTTATGTTTCGGATGGTGATCTTTTTTTTTTAATTGAAATAAACATTGTATTAGTGTTAGATAAATACCAAAATGACTTGAAATTTGTATGAATTGCAAAATGATCTCCATAAGTTTAGTTGACATCCATCATCACAAATTTTCTTCTAATGAGAGCTTTTAAGATTTATTCTCTTAGCAACTTTCAAGTATACAACACAGTATTATTAACTGTAGTCACCAAGCTGTTTATTACTGAAAGTACTTATTGCCCTTATAACTGGAAGTCTGTACCCTTTGACCAAAATCTTCCCATTTCCTTCAGCCCTCAGCCCCTGGCAACCACCATGACACTCTCTGTTTCTATGAGTTAAGAAGATTTTTTTTTATATTCCACATCAAAGTGAGATCATTCTGTTCTTGTCTTTCATTTGTTTGACTTATTTCACTGGACATCATGCCCTCAGGGTCCATCCATGTTGTCACAATGGCAGGCTTTCCATCTTTCTTTGGGCTGAATCACATGCCATTGTATGTATGTGCGAGTGTGTGTGTGTGTGTGACTGTGTTACCATGTTTTATGTATGTATTCATCCATCAGTTGACACATAGGTTGTCTCCCTGTCTTGACTGTTGTAAATAAAACTATAGTGAACATTGGGGTGCAGATACCTTTTCAAGGTAGAGGTTTTGTGGAATCATGAAGTGGAATTGCTAGATCATGTGATAGTTCTAGTTTTAATTTTTTGAGGAACCTCCATATTTTCCATAGTGGTTGTGCTTTCCCACCAGCAGTGCACAAGCACTCTCTTGCCTTTCCATCCTCATCAGCATGTGTTTTGTCCTTTGAGGAAAGCCGTTCCGACAGGTATGAGGCGATAGGTAACTGTGGTTTTGGTTTGCATTTCCCTGAAGATTAGTGATGTTGAACCCCTTTAAATGTACTTCTTGGTCATTTGAATTCTTTCAAAAAAGATCCATTCAGAGCCTCTGCCCATTTTGTAATCAGATTGCTTCCTTTTGTTTTTTCTTACTGAGTTGCATGAGGGTTTTAAGTCTATTTTAGGTATTAACCAAATACCAGATACATGATTTGCATCTATTTTCTCTGATTTCATAGATTGCCTTTTCATTTTGTTAATGGCTTCCTTTGCTGTACAGAAGATTTTTTAATGTAATTCTACTTGTTTATTTTCCTTTTGTTCCTTCTGTTGTTGTTGTTTAGTTGCTAAGTCATGTCTGACTCTTTTGTGACCCCATGGACTATAGGCCACCAGGCTCCTCTGTCCATGAGATTTCCCAGACAAGAATGGAGTAGGTTGTTACTTCCTTCAGGGGATCTTCCCAACCCAGGGATCAAAACTGCTTTTCCTGCATCAACAGGCAGTTTCTTTACCAATGAGCCACCAGGGAAGCCCTTTGTTGCTTCTATTTTTGGTCAAATCCAAAAAATCGTGTTAAGACCAATGTTAAGAAGCTTACCATCTATGTTTTTTTTAGGAGTTTTAAGTTTTCATGTCTTGTATTCAAGGCTTTGATCCATTATGAGTTAATTTTGTGTATTGTGTAAGATAATGGTCCAGTTTGATTATTTTGCACATAACTGTCTAGTTTGCCAAGCACCATTTATTGAAGAGACTGTTCTTGCTCCAGGTATATTCCTGGCTCCTTTATCATAAATTAATTGATCATATACATGAGGGTTTATTTCTGGGCTCTCTGTTCTAGTCTATTGATCTTTGTGTCTCTCTCCCCTGCCCCAGTACCATACTGTTTTGAGTACTACAACTTCCTGGTATATTTTGAATTCAGGAAGCATGGTGTTTCCAGTTTTCATCTTAACATTACTTTGACTATTTGCGATCTTTTTTTAGTTCCATAAAGATTTGGAATTGTTGTTTCTGGAAAATGGCATTGGAATTTTGATAGCTATTGCTTCCTTGGTGGCTCAGATGGTAAAGTATCATTCTGCAGTGCAGGAGACCTGGATTAGATTCCTGGGTCAGGAAGATCCCCTGGAGAAGGAAATGGCAACCCACTCTAGTATTCTTGCTTGGAGAATTCTATGGACAGAGGAGCCTGGTGGGCTACAGTCCATGGGGTTGCAAAGAGTGGGACGTGACTGAGCAACTAACACACTTTGGGTACTATGGACGTTTTAGCAATACTAAATCTTCCTACCCCTGAGCATAAGTATCTTTGCATTTATTTGTATCGTCTTCCATTTTTTCCATCAGTGTCTTATAGTTTTCATGTGCAAGTGTGTCACCTCCTTGATTAAATTTATTCCTGGATATTTTATTCTTTTTGATGCAATTACAAATGGGATTGTTTTCTTAATTTCTCTTTTTTATCATTTGTTTTTGTGCAGCTGATTTATTTTTCAATTTTTATTCATCTGTTAGTTTATTTGTGGCTGTGCTTGGTCTTCCTTGCTCTGTGCAGGCTTTCTCTAGTGTGAGCAGGGGCTGCTCTCTAGTCGCAGTGCACAGGCTTCTCCTTGCGGCTGCTTCTCTTGTTGCAGAGCACAGGCTCTAGGAGTGTGTGGGCTTCAGTAGTTGCGGTGCACGGGCTTAGTTGCTCTGTGGCGTGTGGAACCCTCCAGGACCAAGGATCAAGCCCATGTCCCCTGCATTGGCAGGTGGACTCTCAACCACTGGACCACCAGGAAAGTCCACAACTGATTTTTTTTTTTTTTTTTAAATATTGAACTTGTATCTTGCAACTTTGCTGAATCCATTTATTGGTTCTAACAGTTTTTTTAGTGGAGTCTTCGGAGTTTTCTCTGTATGTCATCTGTAAATAGAGTTTTACTTCTTGCTTTCTGATTTGGATGCCTTTTATTTATTTTTCTTGTTGAGTTGCTCTGACTAGGACTTCCAGTACTATGCTGAATAGAAGTGATGAGAGTGGGCATACTTGTCTCATTTCTCAGAAAGCTTTCAGTTTTTCACTGCTGAGTATGATGTTAGCTGTGGGCTTTTCATATATGACCTTATGTTGAGGTACATTCCCTCTATGGGGCTTCCTTGGTGGCTCAGTGGCAAAGAATCTGCTTGCCAATGCAGGAGAAGTGGGTTTGATCCCTTAGTAGGGAAGATCCCCAGGAGAAGGAAATGACAACCCACTCCGGTATTCTTGCCTGCAAAATCCCATGGATAGAGGAGCTTTGCAGGCTCCGGTCCATGGGGTTGCAAAAGAGTCAGATATGACTTAGTGACTAAACTCCACCAACAACATTATCTCTGTACCCACTGTCGAGAGTTTGTATCATAAGTGAATGTTAAATATTGTCAAATGCTTTTTCTCCATCTACTGAGATAATTATATGATTTTTATTCTTCATTTTATTATTGTGATATAACACAGTATTGATTTGTAGATATTGAACCACTCTTGCATATCAGGAATAAATCCCACTTGATCATTGTGTAGATCCTTTAATGTGTTTGCTGATATTTTGTTAAGAATTTGTGCATCTATATTCTGGGTATCAGTCAGTCAGTCAGTTCAGTCTCTCAGTCGTGTCCGACTCTTTGCGACCCCATGAATTGCAGCATGCCAGGCTCCCTGTTGCAGCATCACCAACTCCCGAGTTCACTCAAATTCAAGTTCATCGAGTTGGTGATGCCATCCAGCCATCTCATCCTCTGTCACCCCCTTCTCCTCCTGCCCCCAATCCCTCCCAGCATCAGAGTCTTTTCCAATGAGTCAACTCTTCACATGAGGTGGCCAAAGTACTCGAGTTTCAGCTTTAGCATCATTCCTTCCAAAGAACACCCAGGACTGATTTCCTTTAGGATGGACTGGTTTGATCTCTTTGTGGTCCAAGGGACTCTCAAGAGTCTTCTCCAACACCACAGTTCAAAAGCATCAATTCTTTGGCGCTCAGCCTTCTTCACAGTCCAACTCTCACATCCATACACGACCACTGGAAAAACCATAGCCTTGACTAGACGGACCTTTGTTGACAAAGTAATGTCTCTGCTTTTGAATGGGTATATTGACCTGTAATTTTCTTTCCTTCTGGTGTCTTTGTCTGATTTTAGTATCAGGGTAATACTGGCCTTACAAAATTAAGTTTGAAAGTGTTCTCTTCTATTTTTTTTGGAAGAGTTTGAGAAGGTATTCATTCTTTAAATTTTTGGTAGAACTCACCAGTGAATCCATCTGGTCCTGAATTTCCATTTTTAAGGCAAGTTTTTGATTACTGATTCAGTTTCCTTACTGTTAATTGGTCTATTCAGATTTCCCATTTCTTCATGATTCAGTTTTGTTGAGTTTTATGTTTCCAGAACTGTGTCTATTTCTTCTAAGTTGTCCAGTTTGCTGGTGTGTAATAGTTCTTAGTAGTCTCTTACGATCCTGTGCATTCTGTGGTATCAGTTGTAATGTCTCTTGTTTCTGATTTTGTTTGAGTCCTCTTTTTTTTCTTGGTAAGCCTAGCTAAAATTTGTTTATTTTGTTTATCTTAAAAAAACAAAAACAGCTCTTTATTTCATTGATCTTTTCTGTTGTCTTTCTTGTCTCTGTTTCATTCATTTCTGCTCAGAAATTTGTTATTTTTTCCTTCGTCTAACATGGGGCTTTGTTGTTTGTTTTTCTGGTTCCTTGAGGAGTAGTAAAGTTAAGTTGTTTGACACCTTTCTTATTTCTTATGTAGGTATTTATTGCTATGAAATTCCCTCTGAGAAGTGGCTTTGGTACATCCCATATGTTTTGGTATGTTGTATTTCCATTTTATTGTTTTATTTATTTTAATTTATTTTTAATTGGAGGATTATCAGTTTACAATGTTGTATAGTTTTATGCCAGACAAGTTTGTGAATCAGCCATGTTGTAGATGTTGTTCAGTTGCTCAGTAGTGTCTTGAGTCTTTGGACCCCATGGACTGTAGCACGCCAGGCTTCCCTGTCCTTCACTGTCTCCCAAAGGTTGCTGAAACGGAGGTCCATTGAGTTGATGATGCCATCCAACCACTTTATCCTCTGTCACCCCCTTCTTGTCCAGCCCTCAAATCTTTCCCAGGGTCTTTTCCAATGAGTTGGCTCCTCACATCAGGTGGCCAAAGTATTGGAGCTTCAGCTTCAGCCCTTCCAATGAATACTCAGGTCTGATTTCCTTTAGGATTGACTGGTTTGATCTCCTTGCTGTCCAAGGGACTCTCAAGAGTCTTCTCCAGCACCACAATTCCAAAGCATCAGTTCTTCAGCCGTCACCTTTCTTTGGGCTTCCCTGGTGGCTCAGCTGGTAAAGAATCTGCCTGCAGTGGGGGAGACCTGGGTTTGATCCTTGGGTTGGGAAGATCCCCTGGAGAAGAGAAAGGCTACCCACTCCAGTATTCTATCCTGGAGAATTCCCTGGACTGTGTAGTCCATGGGGTGGCAAAGAGTCAGACACGACTAAGCAACTTTCACTTTCAGCTTTCTTTATGGTCCAAATCTCATTCGTACATGACTACTGAAAAACAATAGCTTTGACTATACGGACCTTTGTTGGCAAAGTAACGTCTCTGCTTTTTAATGCACTGTCCAGATTTATCATAGCTTTTCTTTAAAGGAGCAAGCATCTTTTAATTTTGTGGCTGCAGTCACCATCTTCAGCAATTTTGGAGAGCCTAAGTAAATAAAATCTGTCACTATTTCCACTTTTTCCTCTCTATTTGCCATGAAGAGATGGGATTGGATACCATGTTCTTAGATTTTTGAAAGTTGATTTAAGCCAGCCTTTTCACTCTGCTCTTTCACCTTCATCAAGAGGCTCTTTAGTTCCTCTTTGCTTTCTGCCATTGGAGTGATATCATCTGCATATCTGATGATGTTTCTCCTGGCAATTTTGATTGCAGCTCGTGATTCATCCAGTCCAGCCTTTCTCATGCTGTACTCTGCATACAAGTTAAATAAGCAGGGTGACAATAAACAGCTTTGATGTACTCCTTTCCCAATTTTGAACCAGTCTGTTGTTCCATGTCTGGTTCTAACTGTTGCTTCTTGACCTGCATACAAGTTTCTCAGGAGGCCAGTAAGGTGGTCTGGTATTCCCTTGTCTTTAAGAATTTCCCACAATTTGTGATGATCCACACAGTCAAACGGAGAAGGCAATGGCACCCCACTTCAGTACTCTTGCCTGGAAAATCCCATGGACAGAGGCTGGTGGGCTGCAGTCCATGGGGTTGTGAAGAGTCAGACACAACTGAGCGACTTCCCTTTCACTTTTCACTTT
>NW_011494832.1:317216-320580 GCF_000754665.1 Bison bison bison | reverse complement strand
CTTTCCCAATTTTGTACCAGTCTGTTGTTCCATGTCTGGTTCTAACTGTTGCTTCTTGACCTGCATACAAGTTTCTCAGGAGGCCAGTAAGGTGGTCTGGTATTCCCTTGTCTTTAAGAATTTCCCACAATTTGTGATGATCCACACAGTCAAACGGAGAAGGCAATGGCACCCCACTTCAGTACTCTTGCCTGGAAAATCCCATGGACAGAGGAGCCTGGTGGGCTGCAGTCCATGGGGTTGTGAAGAGTCAGACACAACTGAGCGACTTCCCTTTCACTTTTCACTTTCATGCATTGGAGAAGGAAATGGCAACCCACTCCAGTGTTCTTGCCTGGAGAATCCCAGGGTTGGGGGAGCCTGGTGGGCTGCTGTCTATGGGGTCACACAGAGTTGGACACAACTGAAGTGACTTAGCAGCAGCAGCAGCAGCACACAGTCAAAGGCTTTAGTGTAGTCATTGAAGCAGAAGTAGATGTTTTTCTGGCATTCTCTTGTTTTTTTCTGTGATCCATTGGAGTTGACAGTTTGATCTCTGGTTCTTCTGCCTTTTCTAAATCCAGCTTGTACATCTGGGAGTTCTCGGTTCATGTACTGTTGAAGAATAGCTTGGAGAATTTTGAGTATTACCTTGGTAGCATATGAAATGAGTGCAGTTGTCTGGTAGTTTGAACATTCTTTGGCATTGCCCTTCTTTGGGCTTGGAATGAAAACTGACCTTTTCCAGTCCTGTGGCCACTGCTGAGTATTTTAAATTTGCTGACATATTGAATGCAGCACTTTCACAGCATCTTTTAGGATTTGAAATAGCTCAGCTGGAATTCCATCACCTCCACTAGCTTTGTTCGTAGTAATGCTTCCTAAGACCCACTTGACTTCACACTCCAGGATGTCTGGCTCTAGCTTTGTGACCACATCATTGTGGTTATCTGGGTCATTAAGACCTGCTTTTGTACAGTTCTGTGTATTCTTGCCACTTCTTCTTAGTCTCCTCCTCTTCTGTTAGGTCCTTGTTGTTTCTGTCCTTTATTGTGCCCATCTTTGTGTGAAATGTTGCCTTGATATCTCCAGTTTCCTTGAGGAGACCTCTAGTCTTTCTCATTCTATTGTTTTCCTCTCTTTCTTTGTATTATTCTCTTAAGAAGGCTTTTGTAACTCTCCTTGCTATTCTCTGGAACTCTATTCAGTTGGATATATCTTTTCCTTTCTCCTCTGCCTTTCTCTTGTTTTCTCAGCTATTTGTAAGGTTTTCTCAGACACCCACTTTGCCTTCTTGCATTTCTTTTTCTTGGGAATGGTTTGGTCACCACCTCCTGTAGTGTTACTAACCTCTGTCCATAGTTCTTCAGGCACTCTGTCTACCAGATATAATCCCTTGCATCTATTCATCACCTCCACTAAATAATCATGAGGAATATGATGTAGGTCATACTTGAATGGTCTAATGGTTTTCTCTACTTTCTTTAATTTAAGCTTGAATTTTACAATAAGAAGCTGATTTTCTGAGCTTCTCCATATTCGGCTGCAAAGAATATAATCAGTCTGATTTCGGTGTTGACCATCTGGTTATGTCCACGTGTAGAGTCATCTCTTGTGTTGTTGGAAGAGGGTGTATGTTATGACCAGTGTGTCCTCTTGGCAAAGGTCTGTTAGCCTTTGCCCTGCTTCATTTTGTTTTCCCAAGGTCAAACTTGCCTGTTACCCCAGGCATCTTTTGACTTCCTACTTTTGCATTCCAATCCCCTATGATGAAAGGACATCTTTTTCTGGTGTTAGTTCTAGAAAGTCTTGTAGGTCTTCATAGAACCTTGACATGAACTTCTTCAGCATTAGTGATTGCGGCATAGATTTGGGTACTGTGCTGTTGAATGGTTTGCCTTTGAAACAAACAGGGATCATTCTGTCTTTTTTGGTATTGCACCCAAGTACTGCATTTTGAACTCTTGTTGACCATGAGGGAAGGGATTCTTACCCACAGTAGTAGATATAATAGTCATCGGAATTAAATTTGCCCATCCCTGTGCATTTTAGTTCATTGATTCCTAACATGTTGATGTTTACTCTTGCCACCTTCTGCTTGACAACATCCAATTTACCTTGATTTATAGACCTAACATTCCAGGTTCCTATGCAATATTGTTCTTTACAGCTCAGACTTTACTTTCACCACCAGACACATCCACAGCTGAGCATTGTTTCTGCTTTGGCCCAGCCTCTGCATTCTTTCTGGAGCTATTTCTGCTTTCTTTCCCAGTAGCATATTGGACACCCACAGACGCGGGGGGCTCGGTCTTCCACTGTGGGATCTTTTTGACTTTTCATGCTGTTCATGGGATTCTTGAGGCAAGAATACTGAAGTGGTTTGCCATTCCCTTCTCCAGTGAACCACATTTTGTGAGAACTCTCCACTGTGACCTGTCTGTCTTGGGTGGCCCTGCATGGCATGGCTCCTAGCGTCATTGAGTTACACAAGCCTATGATCAGTGTAATCATTTTGGTTAGCTTTCTGTGATTGTAGTTTTCATTCTGAAGACTGTGTTCGATTATAGTTCTTGCTTCTTCTGTCTGCCCTCTGATGGCTAAGGATAAGAGGCTTGTGCAGGCTTCCTGAGGCAGGGACCAGCCGTGGGGAGAACTGGCTCTTGCTCTCTTGGGTAGGGCCATGCCCAGTAAATCTTTATTTCAATTTTCTGCTGATGGATATGGCTGTGCTTCCTCCCAGTTAGTTGTTTGTCCTGAGGCAACCCAGGCCTGGAGTCTACAGTCTCTACAGTAGGGCTGACTAGCAACCTTCCAAAAGGACTTATGCCGACACGCACCTCCGTGGACTGCTGCCACCAGTGACCCTATCCCTGGCGGAGGCTACTTCCAACTGAGGCCACTTCTGAGCCACGCCTCTGCAGGAGACCCTCAGACACTCACAGGCAGGTCTGACACAGTCTCTTGTGGGGTCACCACTTCTTTCTGGCATGCACAAGATTTTGTTTGTGCCCTGCAAGAGTCTCTCTTTGCCCCAGTCCTGTGGAAGTTCTATAATCAAATCCTGCTATCCTTCAAAGTCAGTTTCCCTGGGGATTCCCTTTGCTGGATCCCAGTTAGCAAGCCTGATGTGAGACCTAGAACCTTCACAGCAGTGCGAAAACTTCTTTGGTATTATTCTCCAGTTTGGGGGTCGCCTACCTGCAGTATTGGAGAAGGCAATGGCACCCTACTCCAGTGTTCTTGCCTGGAGAATCCCAGGAACGGGGGAGCCTGGTGGGCTGCCATCTATGGGGTCGTACAGGGTCGGACACGACTGAAGCGACTTAGCAGTAGCAGCAGCAACCTGCAGTATGGGATTTGATTTTGACATGATTACATCCCT
>NW_011494832.1:315678-317086 GCF_000754665.1 Bison bison bison | reverse complement strand
AAAAAAATTCTTAGTACTGTTTCAGTCTTCTTAAATTTATTAAGACTTGTTTTGTAGCCTAACATGTAAACTGTCCTGGAGAATGTTCCACATGTGATTGAGAAGAGTTTGTATTCTGCTGCTTTTGAATGGAATGTTCTGTAAATATTAAGTTCATTTGGTATAATGTGTCCAGTGTTTCCTCATTGATTTTCTGTCTTGATGGCCTGTCCATTGATGAAAGTAGGGTTTTGATTCCACTACTGTTATTGTATTGCCACCTATTTCTCACTTCAGATTTGTTAATTTATTGCTCCTGTGTTGGGTATATAAACATTTACATATGTTATATGCTCTCATTGGTTCAAATCCTTTATCATAATATGATGACCTTCTTTATGTCTTATTATAGAATTTGTCTTAAATCTGTTTTGTCTGATAAGTATGTCTGCCCCTGCTATTTTATTATTTCTGTTTGCATGGAATATCTTTTTCATACCTTCACTTCAGTCTAGTCTTTGAATCTTTAAAACTGAAGTGAATCTCTTGTACACAACATACAGTTTCTGTAATATTGTGATTTATAATTAGAAATGTGTGTTTGGTCTTTGGGCTTCCCAGGTGGCTCTGTGGTAAGGAATCTGCCTGTCAAGCAGAAGATGCAGGTTCAACCTCTTGATCAGTAAGATTCCCTGGAGAGGGAAGTGGCAGCCCACTCCAGTATTCTTGCCTGGGAAATCCCATGGAGAGAGCTGGTGGACTACACTCCATGGGATTGCAAAGGAGTCAGACACAACTTAGCGACTAAATGACAACAAAATATTTGGTCTTTATATCTGTCTCTGGCACAGAGTTCCTAATAAAACCCTTGGAATTTCCTAAGTGATGTGAGAGGAAAACGTGATTTTTTAATGTTGACGAGGTGACTTTTGGAAAGCATTGAAGGTTGGGGGCCGATTGCTAGTGGAGCCAACTTCATGATTAGAAGCTTGGAACGTTCAGTCCCACTTTCCCCTGACCTCTGGGCTGGTGAGAGGGGCTGGAGATTGAATCTGTCACCGGTATCCAACAGTTTAATCAATTGTGCTAATGTAAAGGAGTTTCTATAAAAACCCAAAAGGAGGTAATTCCTTTGTTCCTTTCTTCTTCTTTTGTTATTTTCCTTTCAGTTCAGTCGCTCAACGTGTCCGACTCTGCGACCCCATGAATCGCAGCATGCCAGGCCTCCCTGTCCCTCACCAACTCCCGGAGTTCACCCAAACTTGTGTGCATCGAGTCGGTGATGCCATCCAGCCATCTCATCCTCTGTTGTCCCCTTCTCCTCCTGCCCCCAATCCCTCCCAGCATCAGGGTCTTTTCCAATGAGTCAACTCTTCGCATGAGGTAGCCAAAGTATTAGAGTTTCAGCCTCAGCATCAGTCCTTCCAAT
>NW_011494832.1:311895-315452 GCF_000754665.1 Bison bison bison | reverse complement strand
TCTACACAGTCCAACTCTCACATCCATACATGACCACTGGAAAAACCATAGCCTTGACTAGACAGACCTTTGTTGGCAAAGTAATATCTCTGCTTTTGAATATACTATCTAGGTTGGTTATAACTTTCCTTCCAAGGAGTAAGCGTCTTTTAATTTCATGGCTGCAGTCACCATCTGCAGTGATTTTGGAGCCCAAAAAATAAAGTCTGACACTATTTCCATTGTTTCCCATCTATTTCTCATGAAGTGATGGGATCAGATGCCATGATCTTCGTTTTCTGAATGTTGAGCTTAAGCCAACTTTTTCACTCTCCTCTTCACTTTTCATCAAGAGGCTTTTTAGTTCCTCTTCACTTTCTGCCATAAGGGTGGTGTCATCTGCATATCTGAGGTTATTGATATTTCTCCCAGCAATCTTGATTCCAGCTTGTGCTTCCTCCAGCCCAGCGTTTCTCATGATGTACTCTGCATATAAGTTAAATAAACAGGGTGATAATATACAGCCTTGACGTACTCCTTTTCCTATTTGGAACCAGTCTGTTGTTCCATGTCCAGTTCTAACTGTTGCTTCCTGACCTGCATATAGGTTTCTCAAGAGGCAGATCACGTGGTCTGGTATTCCCATCTCTTTCAGAATTTTCCACAGTTTATTGTGATCCACACAGTCAAAGGCTTTGGCATAGTCAATAAAGCAGAAATAGATGTTTTTCTGGAACTCTCTTGCTTTTTCCATGATCCAGCGGATGTTGGCAATTTGATCTCTGGTTCCTCTGCTTTTTCTAAAAACAGCTTGAACATCTGGAAGTTCACGGTTCACATATTGCTGAAGCCTGGCTTGGAGAATTTTGAGCATTACTTTACTAGCGTGTGAGATGAGTGCAGTGTGTGGTAGTTTGAGCATTCTTTGGCATTGGCTTTCTTTGGGATTGGAATGAAAACGGACCTTTTCCAGCTTTGAGGCCACTGCTGAGTTTTCCAAATTTGCTGGCATATTGAATGCAGCACTTTCACAGCATCATCTTTTAGGATTTGAAATAGCTCAACTGGAATTCTATCACCTCCACTAGCTTTGTTCGTAGTGATGCTTTCTAAGGCCCACTTGACTTCACATTCCAGGATGTCTGGCTGTAGGTCAGTGATCACACCATGGTGATTATCTGGGTCGTGAAGATCTTTTTTGTACAGTTCTTCTGTATATTCTTGCCACCTCTTCTTCTGTTAGGTCCATACCATTTCTGTCCTTTATCGAGCCCATCTTTGCATGAAATGTTCCCTTGGTATCTCTAATTTTCTTGAAGAGATCTCTAGTCTTTCCCATTCTGTTATTTTCCTCTGTTTCTTTGCATTGATCGCTGAGAAAGGCTTTCTTATCTCTCCTTGCTATTCTTATATTATATTCTTAATATAAGCATTCAGATGCTTATATCGTTCCTTTTCTCCTTTGCTTTTCGCTTCTCTTCTTTTCACAGCTATTTGTAAGGCCTCCCCAGGCAACCGTTTTCCTTTATGATTTGATAGTTTCCTGTGGTAGTTTTGGGGCTTCCCTGATGCTCAGTTGGTAAAGAATCCACCTGCAATGCAGGAAACCCCGATTTGATTCCTGGGTCAGGAAGATCCACTGGAGAAGGGAAAAGCTACCCACTCCAGTATTCTTGGGCTTCCCTTGTGACTTAGCTGGTAAAGAATCCATCTGCAATGCTGGAAACCTGGATTCAATTTCTGAGTTGGAAAGATCCCCTGGAGAAGAGAGAGGCTCCTACTCCCGTATTCTTGCCTGGAGAAGTCCATGGACTGTATAGTCCATGAGGTTGCAAAGAGTCAACCTCATGACTCACTGAGCGACTTTCACATGTAGTGGTTATAGCAGTCTTTTGTAAATTGATCAGTTTGATGTATACATTCTAAAGCTCTGCATTGTTACTCTCCCCACCTGCAACACACATGCTTTTGTGGTTTTGATGCCACAGTTTGCATCTCTTTATTTTGTGTATCCCTTAACAAAGACTTCCCTGGTGGCTCAGAAGGTAAAGAATTTGCCTGCAATACAGAGACCTTGGTTTGAAATTCCTGGGTTGGGAAGATCCCCTGGAGAAGGGAATGGCTGTCCACTCTAATATTCTTGCCTGGAGAATCCCGTGGACAGAAGAGCCTGGCAGGCTGCCCCAAAGAGTTGGACAGGGCTTAGTGACTAAGCACACAGGAAAGGCCAGTGTAGTGGTGCTGAATTCCTTCAGTGTTTGCTTGTCTGGAAAATCCTTTAACTCTCCTTTATGCAGGGCAGCTTTACTGGATACAGTATTCTTAGTTGACAGTTCTTTAAGCATTTTGAATATGTGATGCTCCTCCCTTCTGGCCTGCAAGGTTTCTGCTGAAAAGTCTGCTGATATTCTAGTGGGGGTTTTCCTTGGATGTAACAAGTTGTTTTTCTCTTACTGCTTTTAAAATTATCCCCCACCTCTTAATTTTTGTGTTTTAATTATAATGTGTCTTGTGGTTCTCTCGTGTTCTTCCTGTTTGTAACTCTCTGCTTTATGGATCTGGTTTTCCTTCCCCGGGTTAGGGAAGTTTTTACCCATTATTTCTTCAAATAAATATTCTGCCTCTTTCTCCCCTTTGGGATCCCTGTAAAGTAAATGTTGATCCACTTGATGTTATCTTCAGATCAGATCAGATCAGATCAGTCGCTCAGTCGTGTCCAACTCTTCGCGACCCCATGAATCGCAGCACGCCAGGCCTTCCTGTCCCTCACCAACTCCCGGAGTTCACTCAGACTCATGTGCATTGAGTCAGTGATGCCATCCAGCCATCTCATCCTCTGTCGTCCCCTTCTCCTCCTGCCCCCGATCCCTCCCAGCATCAGAGTCTCTTCCAATGAGTCAACTCTTCGCATGAGGTGGCCAAAGTACTGGAGTTTCAGCTTTAGCATCATTCCTTCCAAAGAAATCCCAGGGCTGATCTCCTTCAGAATGGATTGGTTGGATCTCCTTGCAGTCCAAGGGACTCTCAAGAGTCTTCTCCAACACCACAGTTCAAAAGCATCAATTCTTCGGTGCTCAGCCTTCTTCACAGTCCAACTCTCACATCCATACATGACCACAGGAAAAACCATAGCCTTGACTAGACGAACCTTTGTTGGCAAAGTAATGTCTCTGCTTTTGAATATGCTATCTAGGTTGGTCATAACTTTCCTTTCAAGGAGTAAGCATCTTTTAATTTCATGGCTGCAGTCACCATCTACAGTGATTTTGGAGCCCAGAAAAATAAAGTCTGACACTGTTTCCCCATCTATTTCCCATGAAGTGATGGGACCAGATGCCATGATCTTCGTTTTCTGAATGTTGAGCTTTAAGCCAACTTTTTCACTCTCCTCTTTCACTTTCATCAAGAGGCTTTTGAGTTCCTCTTCACTTTCTGCCATAAGGGTGGTGTCATCTGCATATCTGAGGTTATTGATATTTCTCCCAGCAATCTTGATTCCAGCTTGTGTTTCTTCCAGTCCAGCGTTTCTCATGATGTACTCTGCATAGAAGTTAAATAAACAGGGTGATAATATACAG
>NW_011494832.1:289047-311069 GCF_000754665.1 Bison bison bison | reverse complement strand
GCTTATATCGTTCCTTTTCTCCTTTGCTTTTCGCTTCTCTTCTTTTCACAGCTATTTGTAAGGCCTCCCCAGACAGCCAATTTGCTTTTTTGCATTTCTTTTCTATGGGGATGGTCTTGATCCCTGTCTCCTGTACAATGTCACGAACCTTATTCCATAGCTCATCGGGCACTGTATCTATCAGATCTAGGCCCTTAAATCTATTTCTCACTTCCACTGTATAATCATAAGGGATTTGATTTAGGTCATACCTGAATGGTCTAGTGGTTTCCCCTACTTTCTTCAATTTAAGTCTGAATTTGGCAATAAGGAGTTCATGGTCTGAGCCACAGTCAGCTCCTGGTCTTGTTTTTGCTGACTGTATAGAGCTTCTCCATCTTTGGCTGCAAATCTTCACTTCTTCTTTATTCTTTTTTCATTTTTCTGTTCAGATTGGATGAGTTTCACTGCATTTAGAGTTCCAGGATCCTTTTTTTACTTCATCTAGTGTGCTGTTGAACCCCTGTAGCTTCTTTTTCACTTCATTTATTGTATTCTTCAGCTCTGTGGCTTCTTTAAAACTTTATTTTAAATTGGAGGATAATTATTTTTCAATGTTCTGTTGGTTTCTGCCATACAACATTGTGAATCAGCCATAAGTAAACTCTTTTATTTAGTCCTTTTTTATATTTCCTTTCCCTCTGTGGAAGTTCTTGTTGTGTTCATTCATTCTCCCAAGTTTGGTATGTATCTTTATGACCATTACTTTGAACTCTCTATCAGGTCAATTACTTACCTGCATTTTGTTAAGATTTTTTCTGATGTTTTAGTTTGTTCTTTCCTCTGGAAGATATTCATCTGTTTCTTCATTTGGCTTGATTCTCTGTTGGTTTCTATGTATTAGATTGAAACAACCACCTTTCCCATTTTGAAGGTCTTGTGTAGGTGAACCTTATTGTTCAATCTTGCCCCAGCTCTTAGCTGTTTCTCAAAACTTGTGATTGTCCAAACAACCTGCTTTATTTTTATTAGCTCCTAGTATTTGATGATGTGCCAAGAGCTGTCAGTGTCCCAAGAAGAGATTCTCAGTAAACCCCCAAATGAAGATTGATTGGAAGCCAGACCCTAAGGTAGCAACTTTTAAAGTATGCAAATGTACTTCTTTTGGGGGGGAGTCTGGGAGATGGGTGTTTCTGTCTGTATCTTCTTTACTAAGCTGTGGAATGGCAGCCAGCTAAGTACCGTTTCCTTGTTTGCTACTGTCTTATTGAATCTGTGAACATAAGCCCCACTGACCACCAGAGCCAGGTGATCAAGGGGTGTCCCTTGGGTGGCAGCCCCAAACCAGAGGCATACACAAACTCCTTTCTGGGAAATACCAATGACCTACAGCAAGACAGGGAGAGAATGCAAAGATGGCACCTGTCTGTTCTCCCCGTCTCCAGAGAGCCTTGCTCTTGGTTTCTTTCATTGAAAATGTTGGTTTCAGTCTTTTGCCTGTACTGTGTCCTTGGGGGTCAGCCATGATGATTCTGTGGAAACCCTTTAGGTTACTCTCTCTGAATTCACTACAGCCTTGTGAGTATTGTGAATGCAAGCCCTGTTAACTTTCAAAGCTAGATGTTTTGGGGGACCCATCTCTCAGGCGGAAGTCTTAAAAGTTGGAACACAAGATGGGGACCCTAAACCCCTTGCTCCTCAAGGGGAAGCTGGGAGTTGTCAGTTCCTTCCCAGTTGTGTGTCCCTGAACCAGGCGTGGGGTTGATGGTGGCCTTTCCTACCCATTTCCCAGTGTATGGGAATCGCTTAGTTTCAAGATTTTGTTCACAGGCAGTTGTTTCGTATGTAGCTAAAGATTTGGTGTGTCCACATAGGAGGTGAGTTCAAGCTCTTCTATGTGACTATCTTGAACAAGAACCAAGTGGTCTTTTGTTTTGTCTTAAACTTTAAGAAAAATGTAATTCCTGTTCTGTTAACACTGAGAGCTTGAAAGAGATGGAAATAGTCCCAATTCATTCAACAACCTGATCCCCAACCTGACAAGAATAGCATGAAAAGACTGTAAATCTGTTTCAATTGTGAATAAAGATATACAGATACTAAATAAAATACTAACAAATTAAACCTATTACATGATTAAGGTAATAATATTCCTTCCGAGACCAAATTGACGTAAAGGGAGGATCCAAATTGGGAAAGAGATTGATGTAATTTTTTGCATAAATAGATTAAAAGCAAGAGCACATAATGACCTCATAATTAGAAAGCCATTTGATACAACATTGTAAATCAGCTATACTTCAATTTTTTTTTAAGTTGCGTTAGAAAGATATTTGAAGGGGAATTCCCTGGTGGTCCATTGGTTACAGCTCTGTACTCTCACTGCCTAGGTCCTGGATTCGATCCCTGGTCAGGGAACTAAGATCCTACAAGCTATGTGGCATAGCCAAGAAGAAATAAAAAGAGAGAGAGACATTTGAATATCATTATTTCTAATAAAAACAGCAAGTTAGGAATAAATAGAAGGAAATATTCTTAAGTTGTTGAGGAACATCCATCAAAAACCAAAAGCAAACATTCTATTTCATGGTGAAACACTGCTAGCATCCTTATTAAATTCAAGAACAAGAGAAGTATGGGACTTTACTGGTGGTCCAGTGGTTAAGGCTCCACACTTCCACTGTAGGGGGCACAGGTTTGATCCCTGGTCAGGGAGCTTTGAGATCCCACATGCTACATGGCGTGGCCAAAAATAAACAAACAAAAAGAACAGGAGAAGGGTAGCTGATATCACAGCTGTTATTCAGCATTGTCCTGGAGTCTTTGGCAGCTTGGTAAGAAAGGAAAAACTGAATGAATATTAGAAAGGAGGCAAAAGTATAATTAGTAAATGACATAATGATTTATTTGGAAAAACCTAAGAGAATAAGCTGAATAACTTTAGAAACAAGAAGAGTTGAATAAAGTA
Organism: Bison bison bison; assembly: GCF_000754665.1. Classification (NCBI taxonomy): domain Eukaryota; kingdom Metazoa; phylum Chordata; class Mammalia; order Artiodactyla; family Bovidae; genus Bison; species Bison bison. The sequence goes on along the minus strand of NW_011494832.1, from coordinate 308,122 downwards.
ATGTGAATGCAAGATAAATATACCCTATAGCTTTTTGTATATAAGCAGTAACTAATTCAAAATATAATTGAAAAGATTTTATGATAACTATAAAATCTTTAAAAACTAGGAACGCATCTAGCAAGAAGCCTATACGAAGATAATTTTTATGAAAGACATAGAGTCTATAAAGGGAAAAAACATATTATGTTCCTGATTGGAATGATTCTGAATGGTGACAATTATCTTGAAATTTGTCTTACTATAATGTTATTATTTGGTAGTCACTTTTCTTTGAGAATTGTAATGTCTCCTCAGTTTACTTGAAGAGATGGTGAACTACTGAACCTAAAATTCTTTCACTGTCTTATTAGTATAAAGCTAAGTGGAGAACTGGGACATACATACCTGACTGCCTCACCAATATAATAGCAATTCAAAAAATAATCAATTGAAATGCTGGATATTTGATCATCACCATCCTATAAACTTTTTAGACTTTTAAGGCTTATATTTCTTTACTGAAAAAGTAAAATGTGATTTTTATTATAAATTCAAGCAGACACCCACCAGTGGGCTGACACCAACTTTGGGAACCCCAAGACCCTGCATCCACTCATAAGTGAGCCAGCGGTAGCTTGGGGCCTGAACTCCACCCACCAGCTGCCAGATACTTTGGACTTCTTAGGCAGCCACTCCGGAAATAACTCCACCCACCAGAAGACCAGCATTAGATCTGGGAACCCCAGCCCTGTGGTCACATCCCAGAACCAAGCTCTTCCCACCAGTGAGTCAGCACTAGGCCTGGGACTCCCAGAGTTTTGCAGCCAGCTATCTAACGCCCTGGCAACCAACTGGACGAAGGGTCCGCCGCACCTGCCAGACCACCAGAGTAGTCAGCCTCCACAATGGAAGAACCCATGCCCCGCCATGGAGGGAGCACCCCTGGGGATTATAACTCTGGTGACCAGAAGGAGTATGCTGTTGGAACCCATAGGGTGTCTCCTACATAAGACCCTATTTCTCCAAGGTCAAAAACGTAACCAGCGTACCAGATAAATAGAAATAAAGACAATGAATCAGGCAAAAATGTGACAAAGGAACATATTCCAAAGAAGAAACAAGATAAAATCCCAGAAGGACTAAATGAAGTGGAAATAGGCAGTCTGCCCAATAAAGTGTCTGAAATAATGATAAAGATGATTAAAGAAGAGAGAGAACAATGGATGAGTACAGTGAGAAGTTTAGCAAATTAGAAGATGTAAAGAAGACCCAAACAGAGCTGAAAAAGACAATAACTGATTTTAAAAATATACTACAAAAAAACAGTAGAATAGTGAGCTGGAAGACAATATAGTGGCAATTATTGAAGCTGAACAGGGGGAAAAAAAAGTAGTTTGAGAGACCTCTGGGACAACATTAAGCATACTAATATTCACATTATGGCAGCAGTCCCCAAACTTTTTGGCACCAGGGACCAGTTTCATAGAAGACAGTTTTTCATGAATATGGGCAGTTGGTGGTTTTGGGATAATCCAGGCACATTACACTTATTGTGCACTTTATTTCTGTTATTGCATCAGCTTCACCTGAGATCATCAGGCATTAGATCCCCAAGGTTGGGCACCCCTCAATCATGGTGTCCTGGAAGGAGAAAAAGAGAAAGGGGCAAAGAACATATTTGAAGACATAATAGTTGAAATTCCTCCTAACCTGGGAAAGGAAACAGACGTCCAAGTCTGGGAAGCAGAGAGACTTCTTAACAGGATCACCCAAAGGAGATCAGTCCTGGGTGTCCATTGGAAGGACTGATGTTGAAGCTGAAACTCCAGTACTTTAGCCACCTGATGCGAAGAACTGACTTATTTGTAAAGACCCTGATGCTGGAAAAGATTGGGGGGCAGGAGGAGAAGGGGACAACAGAGGATGAGATGCTTGGATGGCATCACCGACTCAATGGACATGAGTTTGGGTAAACTCTGGGAGTTGGTGATGGACAGGGAGGCCTGGTGTGCTGCAGTCCATGGGGCTGCAGAGTTGGACACAACTGAGTGATGAACTGAACTGAAAGAGGATCACACCAAGACACATTGTAATTAAAATAGCAAAAAGTAAGATAAAGAGAGAATATTAAAAGCTCCAAGGGAAAAGCATCAAGTTCCATGCAAGCAAATTCGAGTATGTTTATCAGCTACTTTTCAGCACAAACTGCATACCAGAGGGAAGTGGGACAATATATATAAAGTCGTGAAAAGGAAAAACCTACTTGGCAAGGCTGTTGCTCAGATTTGATGGAAAGAATGAAAATTTTAGAAACAAGCAAAAGCTGAGTTCAGCACCACCAAATCAGCTTTATAAGATGTTTTTTAATTTATTTTTTTTATGTTGGAGTATAGTTGATTCACAGTATGTGTTAGTTTCAGGTGTACAGCAAAGTGATTCCGTTATACATATATCCCTTCTTTTTCTAGGTTATTACAAAATATTGAGTTCCCTATGCTACACAGTAGATCGTTGTTGAGCATCTATTTTATATATAGTAGTGTGTTAATTCCAGTCTCCTAATTTATCCCTTCTCCCTGCCTTTCCCCTTTGGTAGCCATAAGTTTGATTTTTTTTTTTTTTTTAATTTTCCTGGCTCTGCTAAGAACACAGTCTAGGGTGTGTGTTCTTGTGGTCAGCAGTCTCCATCTGCTTTCTGTAAAAACAGTGGGAATGTGTGTCAGGCCTTTATCTGTATCTTTCAAGGAACTGGGAGTTTGGTGATTCTGTTATGTGGCAGGATTATAGTCTTAATTGTTAGCAGTTCCTTAGCCCAACAGCTGTTCTTTGTTTCTTCTTCCCATTTCCCAATCATTAACTGTTGAGTAAGCATTTTACTTCAAAAGACGAGGACACGGGCTTGTACACGGTTTCAGAATGATCATCTCTAGGTCATCCGAAGAAATGTTAGTGCAAATGGCATTATTTCACTCTCTTTGATAGCTAAGTAATATTCCATTGTATGTATGTACCACATCTTTTTCTATTCCTTTGTGGATGGGCATTTTGGTTACTTCCATGTCTTGGCTATTGTAAATAGTGCTGCAGTGAACAGTGGGGTACACATACCTTTTTGAATTACTTTCTGCAGATATATACCCAGGAGTGGGCTTGCTAGATCATATGGTAGCAGTATTTTTAGTTTTTTAAGGAACCTCCATTCTGTTCTCCACAGTGGTTGTACCGATTTGCATTCCCACCAACAGTGTATAGGACGAGGCCCTTTTCTCCAAACCCTCTGCAGCATTTTTGTTTGTAGATTTTTTGATGATGGCCATTCTGACAAGAGTGAGGTGACACTTCCATGTAGTTTTGATTTGTATTTCTCTAATAATTAGTGATGTTGAGTATCTTTTTATGTGCTTTTCAGCCATCTGTATATCTTTGGAGAAATGTCTATTTAGATCCTCCACCCATTTTTTTGGTTAGGTTTTTTCTTTTTTTAAATACTGAGCTGCATGAGCTGTTTGTATATTTTGGAGACTAACCCCTTGTCAGTTGCTTAGTTTTCAAGTATTTTCTCCTATTCTATGGGTTGTCTTTTTGTTTTCTTGATGGTTTTATTTTTGTTTTTACTTTCATTACTCTAGGAGGTGATTCAAAAATAATATTGCTGCAATAGGTATCAGAGAGAATTCTACCTAGATTTTCCTCTTAGGTTTTATAGTATCTGGACTTACATTTAGATTTTGAGTTTATTTTTGTGCATGGTGTTAGGGAGTGTTCTGATTTCATCCTTTAACATGTTGCTGTCCAGTGTGCCCAGCACCCCATGTCAAAGAGACACTGTTTTCTCTCTATTGTACATTGTTGCCCCCCTTTTGTAGTTGACCATTGGTGCATGGGGCTTCCCTGGTGGCTCAGACGGTAAAGAATCTGCCTGCAATGTGGGAGACCTGGGTTCGATCCCTGGGTTGGAACGATCCCCTGGAGGAGGGCATGGCATCCCACTCCAGTATTCTTGCCTGGAGAATCCCCATGGACTGAGGAGTCTGCTGGGCTACAGTCCATGGAGTTGCAAAGAGTCAGACATGACTGAGCAACTAAGCAAAACACAGCACATCAGTGCATGGGTTTATCACTGGAGTTTTGTCCTGTTCCATTGATCTGTATTTCTGCTTTTGTGCCAATAACATTGTTTTGATGACTCTAGCATTGTAGTATAGTCTGAAGTCAAGAAACTTGATGCTTCCAGCTCCATTTTTTTCTTTCTCAAGATTAGTTTGACTGTTTAGGGTCTTCTGTGTTTCCATACAAATTGTAAAAAAAATTTTGTTCTAATTCTGTGAAAAATGCCATTGGTAGTTTGATAGGTGTTGGATTTAATTGGTAGATTGCTTGGCTTAGTATAGTCATTTTAATGATACTGATTCGTCCAACCCAGGAACCTGGTTTATCTTTCCATCTGTTTGTGTCATCTTCAGTATCTTTTATCAGTCTTATACTTTTCAAAGTACAGGTCTTTTATCTCCTCAGGTAGGTTTGTTTCTTGGTATTTTATTCTTTGTGATATGAAGGCAAATGGCATTTTTCCCTTAATTTGTTGTTCTGATCTTTCTTTGCTAGTGTATAGAAGTGTGACACATTTCCGTTTTTTAATTTTGTATCCTGAAACTTAACCAAATTCATTGATGAGCTTTAGTAGTTTTCTGGTAACGTCTTTAGGAATTCCAAAGTATAGTATCATGTCATCGGCAAACAGTGAATTTTACTTCTTCTCTTCCTCTTTGGATTCCTTTTCTTTCTTTTTCTTCTCTGATTGCCCATGGATATGCCTTTATAAGTCATTTGAATAATAGTGATGAGAGTGGATATCTTTGTGTGGTTCCTGACCTTAAAGGAAGTGCCTTTGGTTTTCACCATTGAGAATGATGTTTACTGTGAATTTGTCACATGTGGCCTTTATTATGCTGGGCTTCCCAGGTGGTACAGTGGTAAGGAACCCACCTGCCAATGCCGGAGACAGAAGAGACGCAGGTTCGATCCCTAGGTCGGGAAGATCCCCTGGAGTAGGAAATGGCAACCCACTCCAGTATTCTTGCCTGGAAAATTCCATGGACAGAGGAGCTGGGTGGGCTGTAGTCCATGGGGTTGCAGAGTCAGACATAAGTGAGCCCATCCTAAATATATATGTGTGGGGGAGTTTCTCTCTCTGCCCCCTTTCTAGAGAGTTTTTTTTTTTTTTTTAATCACAAACAGGTATTGAATTTTGTCAAAAGCTTCTTCTGCATCTATTGAGATGGTCATAATGTTCTTTATTAGTTTGTTGAAGTGGTGTATCACATTGATTGATTTGTGTATGTTGGGAATGTTGCATCCCTAGGATAAATCCCACTTGGTAGAATTTGCTTATGAAGCCATCTGGTCCTGGACTTTTGTTTCTTGGGAGCTTTTTAATCACAGTTGCAATTTCAGTACTTGTGATTGGTCTGTTCATATTTTCTGAGTCTCGGGACATGGTACCTTTCCAAGAGGTTGTCCGTTTTATTGGCATGTAGTAACTTGTAGTAGTCTCTTATGATCCTTTGTATTTCTGTGATATCAGTTTTAACTTCTTTTTCATTTATAATTTTCTTCATTTGAGCCCATCTCCCACTTAATTGGGCAGGAGGCATATGAAAAGATACTCTACATTGCTAATTATTAGATGCCAATTAAAACCACAATGATATATCATCTCACACCTGTCAGAATGGCTGTCATCAAAAAGGCCATAAATAACATGCTGGTGAAGATGTGAGAAAAGGGAATCATACGCCGTTAGTGAGAGTGTAGATTGGTGCAGCCACTGTCAAAAACAGCATGGAACTTCCTCATAAAACTAAAAATGAGACTACCGTATGATCCAGCAGTTCCACTCTTGGATATGTATCAAGAGACATAAAAATGCTCTGAATAACTGTTGCTATTCAGTCACTAAGTCACGTCTGACTCTTTGCAACTGCATGGCCTGCAGGACTCTGTGGTTCACCATCTCACAGAGTTTGCTCAGATTCATGTCCATTTTGTCGGTGTTGCTGTTTAACCATCTCATCCTCTGCCACCCTCCTCTTTTGCTTTCAATCTTTCCCAGCATCAGGGTCTTTTCTAATGAGTCGACTCTTTGCATCAGATGGCCAAAGTATTGGAGCTTCAGCATCAATCCTTCCAATGAATATTCAGGGTTGATTTCCTTTAGGATTAACTGGTTTGATCTTCTTGCAGTCCAGGAGACTCTCAGGAGTCTCCTGCAGCACCACAATTTAAAAGCACCATTTCTTTGGCACTCAGCCTTCTTTATGGTCCAACACTCATATCTGTACATGACTACTGGAAAAACCATAGCTTTGACTAGACAGACCTTTGTAGACAAAGTGATTTCTTTGTTTTTTAATATGCTGTCTAAGTTTATTATAGCTTTCCTTCCAAGAAGCAAGCATCTTTTTAATTTCATGGCTGCAGTCACCATCTGCAGTGATTTTGGAGCCCAAAAAATAAAATCTGTCACTGCTTCTACTTTTTCTTTTCTATTTGCCATGAAGTGATGGGACTGGATGCCATGATCTTAGTTTTTTGAATGTTGAGTTTTAAGCCAGCTTTTTCACTCTCCTCTTTCACCCTCATCAAGAGACTCTCTAGTTCCTCGTTGCTTTCTGCTGTTAGTGTGGTATCATCTGTGTATTTGAGGTTGTTGATATTTCTCCAGACAATTATAATTCCAGTTTGTGATTCATCCAGCCTGGCATTTCACATGATGTACTCTGCATAGAAGTTAAATAAACAGGGTGACAGTATACAGCCTTTTTGTACCCCTTTCTCAATTTGGAACCAGCCCATTGTTCCATATAAGGTTCTAACTGTTGCTTCTTGACCTGAATACAGGTTTCTCAGGAGACAGTTAGGTGGTCTGGTATTCCCATCTCTTTAAGAATTTTTCACAGTTGTGATCCTACACAGCCAAAGGCTTTATCGTAGTCAATGAAGCAAAAGTTAGATTTTTTTTTTTTGAATTCTCATGTTTTCTTTATGATCCAGTGAATGTTTGCAATTTGATCTCTCGTTCTTCTGCCTTTTCTAAACCCAGCTTTAGAAATGAGTACATCTGGAAGTTCTCAGTTCATGTACTGCTGAAGCCTGGCTTGAAGGATTTTGAACATAAGCTTACTAGCATGCAAAATAAGTATAGTTGTCTGGTAGTCTGAACATTCTTTGATACTGCCCTTCTTTGGAATTGGAATGAAAACTAACCTTTTCCAGTCCTGTGGCCACTGCTGAGTTTTCCAAATTTGCTGACATATTGAGTGCAGCATTTTAACAGCATCATCTTATAGGATTTGAAATAGCTCAGCTGGAATTTCATCACCTCCACTAGCTTGATTTGTAATAATGCTTCCTAAGTTCCACTTCCCTTCACACTCCAGGATGTCTGGCTCTAGGTGAGTGACCACACCATCGTGGTTATCCAGGTCATTAAGAGCTTTTTTGTACAGTTCTTCTGTGTATTCTTGCCACCTCTTCTTAATCTCTTCTGCTTCTGTTAGGTCCTTACTGTTTCCCTTCTTTATCGTGCCCATCCTTGTATGAAATGTTCCCTTGATAACTCCCAATTTTTTTGGAAGAGATCGCCAGTCTTTCCCATTCTGTTGTCTTCCTCCTCTTTGCACTCTTAACTCCCTTGGAATAGATGAAGAAACTGAGGCTTGGAGAGGTTATGTCTCTCGGCTGGTAAATAGCTTAGCTGGAATTTGAACTAGACTTAACCTTGGCTTACTTTTAACTACCACATTACACCTCCTTCTTTCAAGAGAAAATTACCCTTTTCTCTATAAAATTTTATTTGGCTATTCATTAATAATTTATATACCTATAAAACTTTTTAATGGTTTGTGGGAAAATGTATGAGGAAGTTGTAGACTTTGAAATAGTTTGGAGGTATGAATGAGTTAAATGTATCCTTTCTATGCCTTGTGTATATGTATAAAATCACACAACTTCAGGGCTGCATGGGGACTTTTGGAATCATTGTAGTGTTTGACCAGCCTTATTTTACATATGAGGAAACTGAGACCCAAAAGAGGTTAGGGTTGCCTGCAGCTTTGTGTTTTCGTCTCTCTGGTCTCTGCTACTAACTCCTGTGTGATGTTAGGCAAATCCTTAAATGATCCTGATCTCAGTTTTCTTGTGTATAAAAACACTTTTGGATGAACCCCCAAAAGTCTTTCCATATGACAGTCTGTGTTTTTATCATTCTTTCACTTACATTTTCAAATCTTGTTTGGGTGAAATAATTGTATAAGGTGTAGATGAGGTGGGTGGTGGGTGCAGGAGTAAAAGCATGGTCCAGAGGTTCTGATTATAAGACATGGGAGTGAGAATCTGCTCCCTCTTTGGCTTTTAGATTTTCCTAATAGTTGATTTCTTATTTGGCTTCTTCAGGACGTCAGATCACCTTTTGGTTCTCATAATCTAAGCTTGTACATTTACTTCATATTTGTCTGTGATTCCTCTTTAAGCAATATATTCTATTTTAATATAATAATATGTGTTTGTTGTAAAAAAAAAAAATTAAAAAGAAAAAACAAGAAAGAATTCATGAGCACGGGGTAGAAAATAAGTCATTTGTAATCCCAGTATCCAAAGATGATAAATTTAATAATTTGAGACACATTTTATTTTTTAGGATTTGATGAATTATCATGGGTGGTGAGAGAGAAGTATAAAGCAAAGATGCCCTTGGTTTGGGAAACCGGGTAGATAGTGGTCTCATTCAGTGAGGTAGAGATTTTGAAGCCTAGTAGATTTGTGTGGGAGGGCAATGTATTCAGGATAGAGTACAGTTAGTTTGAGGTGTCTTTAAGGTACCTAAATTGAAGTGCCAGTTAGTAAGTTGATTTATATAATTTAAGCTCTGGAAATAGAGTTCTAACTTGGGGGTTAGGATTGAGGAGTCATCAGCATATAGATGAGCACAGCTATGGTATCATACAGCAGCACCTATTGTAAATTGCTACACCCCACCCCAACTCCACGGAGGGCAGTATATTGTGGACACTTGTGCTGTCTGGCCTGTATTCGTAGCTTAATTTGGAAAGAAGCATGTTCTATGTTTATAACACAGTGACTGCATTATACAAATGGTTTCTGTTTTCCTGTGGAGATTTCTGTAAAGAGAATTTTTTAAAAGGTCCAAGCTTTAAACTTCAAAACTTCCTGAGCAGATCCAGCATTTAACTGCCCGCCCTTTTCCTTAGAACAACAGCTTCTGTCATCACCCCCAGTTGGACTGTTCTTCTAGCATCACAGTCGTCACCCTTGCTCACAGAAACTGAACAAAATCACCTCACGGGCAGCATGATCGGGTCCCTCGCATAGCTTTTCCTCTGGCCTCTGATCGGAGCAGGTCTCCCAAATGCAAATTCTGTTTCTTAATGAAGCTATGCCTGTGGAAAGTGCTCCACTGGATGGGTGTACCTGATTTTTAGAAAGAAGAAACAGAAAATGCTATTGGCATGCAGTGCCTTACTAAAAGAAAAGAGAAGTACCAAGACCATGGGCTAATTTCTTAATACCTATAAGGCTTAGTATTCCATCTGTAAATTGAGAATCATAATAGTATCTTCTTCTGAGAGATCACTTGACGATTAAATGAGTTAAGGTATATAAAGTGCTCAAAACGGTGCTTGGCATCAGAATATGATTCAGGATTTGTCTTTTAAGTCTTATATTGATTTTAAATGAACTTTAAATAACTTTATTCTTATGTAGAAGACTTAACCAGTGGATCATATGATGACACCCTAAATGCTGAACAAGTTCAGAAACTCCTTTACCTGCTTGAATCGACTGAAGATCCTGTCATTATCGAACGAGCTTTGGTCACTCTGGGTAACAATGCAGCCTTTTCGGCCAACCAAGTGAGTACCCTAGTCTCTAAACACGCTCCTCCCATCCTCACACACCGGCAGTAATTGTGACTCTGATAAGTTATGTAACCTCCCAGAGCCTCAAGTTTTTCATCTATAAATAGTGTGGTTATGGATATCTACAGAATAATGTTTGTTTACTTCTGAAAAGCATAGCCTAGTATATCTGTGAGGTTGGTCACCAGCATCATGTTTGTAATAAGTGTATCTAATCAGCACTTAGTATTATTGCATGGCCTTTTTAATTGTTCACAACTCAGCAGGGTTGCAGTAGAGCAACAGAAGCATCTGGCATTTAAGTACGTGCTTTACATTGTACAAGGGCTGACAAGGATGGTTCTGAAGCAGGTGCTCCCTGGACCACACTCTGACAGCCACGGACCAGTGTAAATGTAAATGGCTTCTACTTCCCCCCAACCTCCTGTGGAGAAAGAGTAAAACAGTTTTTGTCATTATTTTCAGCTAATGCCCTGTGTTAACCTTGGCATGAATGCAAAATTTGGAATTTATACTTCATTTCAGTCCATCTTTATCCATCATGTCAAGGTTAGCTCTAGAGATTTATAGGGAGATATAAGGAATATGTGTGTATTATGTACATCTCCGTTATAAGTGACAGACCTCAACTTAGGTTATTTTAAAATGAAAAGGGAAAATACTGAGCTCGGTTAACTTGGATGTCCAAGGATAGCTTTGGTTTGAGACACAAGTGTGACTAGAGATCAAGGTTACAGAAAGCATTATCAGACCTCTCTCTCTCTCTCACTGTCTTTTGACTGCTTGCCCCGACTTCTTTTTGTGTAATGATTTTTGTCTCTCTGGCCACAAAGAGGTTTTCTTCACAGGGATGGAATGAAAGCCACTGGCCTCTCAAGCTTTCTTGTTTGAGCCTCATGATCTAAAAGGTGGAGTTACTCTGCCAGTATCAAGTGCCAACCCTTGGGCTCGATTGTTGGGCTGGCCTGGGCCATGATTAGCGGGTCCTGGCTCACATGCAGGCAGAAACAGCAGGGAGGGTGTGAACACAGGTGACCAGCAGTCCCGCAGGAACTGTATGGGACAGAGGAGCTGCTGTGTCTCTCCCCGTAGAAAGAGGGCTGCCAGGCAGACAAAAATAACAGACGGTGACTAGCTTATTAGCATGCCTATATCGAGGGTATTTCTGATGCCATAGTTTTATATTCCTTTGAAACAAACTGTAGTCAGAGTGGGTGAGAAGCCACTGGTGAACACGTACTTTGTTGGGTAATAGGAGTTGCTGTCCCTTGTCATCAGATATGGTGCTTTCATCTGCTTTTATGGTACAGTTTTGTGTTTTTTTTTAAGACTGTCTCCTAGTAACCACAGGTCCTTAGGAAGAACCTGAAATCGCAGAGGGAAAGCTTCTGTATCTCTTTTCTTGATAGAACAGCATGTTTTGACCTAACAGGAGTCATTTTCAGCTTATTTTTCTTGTAGGAAATGAAGCATTATGCCTCTTTCAATGTTGAGATGAAGGCACATAATATTTAGTGTTGCAGTTGGCTGTGAGAAATCCCCAGCTTATTTTTCCTTTGAAAATTTGGGCATTGTTTCCAAACTTTGTGGAACTTCAGTTCTTCAGGATGTTAATAAGTTCCTCAACTCCCACAATTGAAAAACGATCTTCTTTTTGGATAAACTTTATAGAAGTACAACATACAATACTCCGCTCTTGGAGATTCCAGTCACATGACCATAGGATTGCATCACAGTGAAGAGACATGTTTACTCTTGTTATAACCAGAGTTTCTCAAACTTACTTATCTATGAAACCTACTTTTTTAAATGAGACTTTTGGTTGCACTTGGTCTTTGTTGCTGCACGCGGGTTTTCTCTATTTGCTGTGAACACGGACTTTTCATTGCAGTGGCTCCTCTTGTTGAGGAGCACAGGCTCTAGGCGCGCGGACGTCAGGAGTTGCAGCATGTGGGCCCAGGAGTTGTGGCATGCGGCTGTAGTTACTCCATGGCATGTGAATCTTCCTGACCAGGGACTGAACCTGTGTCCCCCACATTGGCAGGTGGTCTCTTAACCACTGTACCACCAGCGAAGTCCCAAATCTCCTTTGTAAAAACGGAACATCTGTTTACATCTTGAGGGATTAGTATTCCAAAGTATTCATTTCAGCAAAACACTGGTTTTGTTCTAAATCTTAATGCATTTCCAAACTGCTCTGTAAGAGAGAGATAACTTATTTCAAAGTAAAATTATCTTGTTTGTAAATTACTTTGAGATCACTGTAGTAGCTCTACAAATCTTCATTGTATATCTCCATGCTATAGTTTAAATATTACATATATTAATAATTTATTTTCAGTTACTTTCTTAAGCTGTAGAGTTATGGGTAGTAAACTTTTTAAAAAAATAGGAATTAGAGGTTGTATATGGGAACATTATTTCTGAAGAGTCATTAATTTTTATTTGTATTTGTAGATGCAAAGAATGTAATAAAGGGGAGGTTGCATATTGAAGTCATGGTTCTGTTTTTTCCTCCTAGATCGTTATTCGTGAATTGGGTGGTATTCCAATCGTTGGAAGCAAAATTAACAATCCCAATCAGAGTATTAAAGAAAAAGCTTTAAATGCACTGAATAACCTGAGTGTGAATGTTGAAAATCAAATCAAGATAAAGGTAAGTTACCTTAAACTACAAAAGGTAAGGTTTTCTAATAAATGAGAGAGGAAAAAAAGGTAAGTAATGAAATTTTAGTAGACCATACTTTATAGCTTTTAGCCAAGAATTTATTATTGTATTTATTATTATAAAGCCAGATTTATTATTTCTGGCTTTATTGAGATATAATCAACATAAATATTGTATAAGTTTAAGGTATAAAACATGATTTGATACATGTATATATTGCAAAATGATTACCACTACTGCATAGCGTTGGGCTTGCAGGTGGTGCTGGCGGTGAACAGCCTGCCTGCCAGTGCAGCTAGACATAACAAATGCGGGTTCAGTCCCTAGGTTGGAAAGATCCCCTGGAGGATGGCACGGCAACCCGCTTCAGTATTCTTTCCTGGAGAAGCCCATTGACAGAGGAACCTGGTGGTCTGTGGTCCATAGAGTCACAAGAGCTGGACATGACCGAAGCAACTTAGCATGCATGCACTATAGCAGTAGCTCATAATTACCTGTGTGTGCGCGTGTGGTGAGAACATTGGAGATCTACTCTTAGCATGCAAGTATCCAATATAGTATTGTGAAGTATAGTTATCTTGCTATATGTTGGACCCCAGAACGTATTCATTTTATAACTTTTAAGTTTATATACTTAGATCAGAATCTCCCCATTTCCTTCACCTGAACATGCTACTCTCTGTTTCTAGGAGTTTGACTTTTTCATATTCCACATATAAGATTTTTGGCTTCTCTGACTTATTTCACTTAGCATAATGCCCTCAGTCCATCCATTTTTCACAAATAGCAGAATTTCCTTCTTTTTTTATAGTGAACAGTATTCCATTGTATATATAGATTACATTTCCTTATCCATTTGTCCGTAAGTTGACATTTAGGTTATTTCTGTGTCTTGGCTATTGTGACTCGTGCTGCAATGAACATGGTGGCACAGATACTGCTTTGAGAGAGTGATTTTGTTTCCTCTGGATCCATGCCCAAAAGTGGGATGCTGGACCATATGACAGTTCTATTCTTAATTTTTTGAAGATTATCCATACTGGTTTCCATAGTGGCCGCACTAACCACCAGCAGTACGCAAGGATTCCTTTTTCTCTTCTTGCCAATACTTGTTACTTCTTGACTTTTTGATAATAACCATTCTAATAAGTGTGAGGTGGTATTTCACTGTGGTTTTGATTTGCATTTCCCTAATGATTAATGATGTTGACCATCTTTTCGTAAACCTATGACCATTTGTATATCTTTGGGAAAATGTCTCTTCAGGTCTTCTGCTCATTTTTTATGCAGAATAAGAGGAGGAAGGCACCGGAACCAGCCAGTAAGAAGTGCAGTGGACTTTTGAATTTGACGTTCAGTTTAATCCAAGTGTGAAAAAGGAACCGGGCCAAAGTCAGATAATATCAGCAGAAAGACACAATAAGTTAGGAAATAACGTTAATTCAACTTTTATTGAGCTCGTGCTCTGTGTTGCAGAGTTTAGAAATGAACATGATTAACTCTTGTAAGAAAGCTAGAAAGAGAGATACAGCATGTCCAAAAAGATTTGTAATTCAAGGCAGAACATGATGAAATACTTTAAGGAAAAATACAAGTAAAATATTGTTGAATACACAGAAAGGAGAGTTTTCATTCAGAAGTTTCTGTAAAAGGTAGGGCCCGAGCTGGCTCATAAAACCGTCCAAGATTTCTACAGCCAGAGTTGAGGAAGAGAAAGGAGCAAGGTGAGGTAAGCAAACTCCAGGAATAACTGAGGTGGCCTGTTTGGTAATCTTGTTGCCAGAACTGAAGTGAAGAAAAGATTCAGAGCCAATAAGGATGTAAACCCTCAGCACATTTTAGGAATTGCTTGGAAAGACAGGAGCATCCTATGAAAATATATGATTTATAATAAGCTAAGGAAGTGCCATATTTTTAAAAGGATGGATGCATAATGAAATTGTAACCCAGGACAGATTGATTTGTAAATATCATTTGGATTTTGAAACCAGATTAAAAATCTAATCTGTTTTACTTACGCAATTTGCTTCACTGCCATCATTTTCGTTTCTGTGGTAACATGAATACATTTGGAAATTTTTAAAGTTAGTACTGGACAGTTGGTAATTCCTTACCATTTTATATTAGGGAATTTTTCTTACCAATTAGAACTTTGATGAAGTTCAGACTTAGGTGTTTACCTATTACTTGTGAGACATAATTTTTTCAAGCTGGAAGGCTCATGGCCAGACATAGAAAATAGAGTTTCAGGAAATTCTCTGTCCCCCTAGGTTTAGCCTAGATCTATCATGTGTGACATGGGCATACGACCGGCATTGCATTACTTTCAGCCATTGGTGGTTTACAATATTATAAAGGAGTAATTCATCTACATATACATCATAAATAACAACCTTGGACCAAATAGAGTTTGCCTCTGCTTACTCATAAAAGAAAGAGCTCTGAAGGAAAGCTCTATTTAGTGTCCCTCTCTAGTTCTTTACTTCTAACATGATGTGCCCCTAGATCCTACAGTTCAGATACGGACTGTGGTACAAAATGTCCCCACAGATCTTCCCCCTTATCCTGCCATGCCCAGACACAGAAAGGTAGACAGAATTGGGAGGCCCCCCACTGGTGTTGAGAGCGTGGTCTCTGCATCTGGACATTGCTCCACCATCTGGGCAGAGAATCCAAGCTTCTTCAAGGGTTTACAGTCCCCATCTATAAAATGACCATAATACCACTGTCTCATTAGTTGTCTTAGGGCTGAAGTGAGTATATCTGTAAAATGCTCAGTGCCTGCTATTAATTAAGGAACTTAAAAAAAAGTTACCCAAGTTTGAGATCTTGATAGAAATGCCATCTTTCTTAAAGAGTCATTCTCATCCTAAACAATCACCTGATTCCACTGTGCAAGAGTTACGGTTTAATAGGAAAGTTTTGGAGATTCTAAGAAGACCCCCTTTTTCCCACCGCCAGGTATACGTCAGTCAAGTCTGTGAGGATGTCATCGCTGGCCCCCTGAACTCCGCTGTGCAACTGGCTGGACTGAGGTTGTTAACAAACATGACAGTGACCAATGACCACCAGGACATGCTTAGCAGTTATATTACAGACCTGTTCCACGTGTTGGTCACAGGAAACGGAAGCACCAAGGTATGAAGGAAATGGTGATTGTTTGCAGTTCAAACAGCTATTGCATCCATGTTATTAAGATCAAAATTCATTTTACAAGTCACATTTTTGATGTTCCTTAAAAAAAGAGAAAATTTAAAATTTATTATTCAAAACCTTTCATGGGCCCAAGAAAGTATATTATTTTTATATCCTAACACTGAATTTCAAAATTAACTTATGAAAATGGTCTATTTTTTCTCTTATCAAAAGAATGATATTCATTTGGTTTTATGAAAATCAGTTTCCTCTTTACAGAAGGAGCTAGTGTTGACTGCACCAGATTCAAGACTGTTGTGATCAAAGGAGACTTTGAGCGACAGTGCTGGCAATCCCAACCTCCTGATTATCCCTCCCACTTACCATTCCCCTTTGGGCACCAGAAGTTTGTTTTCTAAGTCTGTGGGTCTGTTTCTATTTGGAACATGTAGTGTATTTGTATAAATGCTAGTTGCCATCTCTCAGTGATGGACACTGTGTTTCTCTATCTGATGTACTTCTCTTAGTATGATCATCTCCAGGTCCGTCCCTGTTGCTGCAATTGACATTCATTCTTTTTTTATGGCTGAGTAATAGTTCGTTGTATATATTTACCACATCTTTTTTATCCACCCGTCAGTGGACATTTTGGTTGCTTGCACATCCTGACTATTGTAAATACAGCTGCAGTGAAGGTTAGGGTACATGTCTGTCTTCAAGTTATGGTTTTCTCTGGATATATGCCCATGAGTGGGGTTGTGTGATCATTTGGTAGCTTTTTTTTTTAGTTACTTAAGGAACCTGCATACTGTTCTCCATAGTGGCTGTTACCAATTTAAATTCCAGTAACAGCCTGAGAGGGTTCCCTTTGCTTAATGTGCTACCCAGCATGTATTCACTGTAGACTTGTTGATGATGGTCATTCTGGCTGGTGCAAGGTAATGCCTAGTAGTTTAGATTTGCATTTCAATACTAATAAGTGATGTTGAGCATCTTTTCATGTGCTTTTCTCTTTAAAACAGTGTGTAAAATTTACCTCTTTGCATTGGCTTCTTGAAAGTCTGCCCTTTTATGATTTCTCCTTCAATTACCACACCAACATTTGTTCAGGGCAGATATCATTTATAGCCCTAAAGGCCTTGGGAATATAATGTGCCTGTAAGCATCAGTTTTCAAGCTATAGGTATGGGAAATGACCACAACATGTCAGAAATTCTTCATGCTCAACTCCATATACTGGGGCAGCAAAGCTTTCCTGAAAAACATCTTCCACAGTTATAAACAAGAGAGGCATGTGCCAGGAAAACGACCAAGCCCTTGTGTCTCTTTAATTTTCTCTGTTACCCTTCATCACCCAGATAAAGCCCAGCCTCCACAAGAGCTCTGTGGAGGGCACTGTCTTCCGCTAAATGGGCGGATCCTAAGGAGGAATGCTGGAGGTGGAAACCCGACCACCAGGAGTCTTGGAGAACAGATCATCAAAAGCCCTACCAGCCCAGAGGGTTCACTGTGCTTTGGGTGCAGTATGTTTGGTTTAGCTGTGGGAGGTCTGACCCAGCTCTGGACACTGTGGTTCCACCCAGAGGGGACCAGGCACTACAGGTCCAAGGGGAGCTCATTTGCTGGCACCTCGTTTCCAGCTCCATCAGTCCCTTAACAGTCCACATTTGGGGACCAAGGCTGCTGAGGCTTCAGGAATGTCAACCAGCCTAGGAACCTGAAGCCAGAGAGGAATGTAGTAGGCATTCTTTTTTTTTCCTTTAATTTTTAGATTCCGTTGGATTGTCTTTGATCGGCACTGCTGTGTCTAAGTGTTCAGTAGCTTGACCCAGTTATGTGTAGACATACCTGTGCGTTTTGGGGTTACTTTCCCACGTAGGCTATTAGTGTCAAGTCGAAGTGCCTGTGCTATCGGGTAGGTCCTTGTTGATTGCCTGTTTCACTTCTGCTAGTGGGTATGTGTTAATTCTAGCGTCATAATGGATCCCTGCCTTCTGCCTTTCTCCTTTGGTTAGAATAGTTTGTTTTCTAAATCTGTAATTGTGTTTCTGTTTGGAAAATGTACTTCATTGCTTTCAGTTTTTAGATTCCACCAATTAGTCACATCATAGTCTATTTGTCTTTCTGTCTATGACTTACTTCATATGATCATTTCCAAGTCCATTTACGTTCCTCCAGATGCCGTTTCTTCCTTCTGTTTTCTGGCTGAGTAATATTCCCTTCCATAAAATATACCACATCTTGATCCATCTGTCTGTGGATATTTTAATTACTTACATATCCAAGCTACTGGTCAGAGTGTGTGTTTCTATTCCAAGTATGGATTTCTCTGGATGTAGGGGAAGGAGTGGGATTTCTAGTTGATATAATAGCTTTATTTGACTTTCTGAAGGAACTGCCATCATCTCCATAGTGGCGGTTACCACTTTAAAGTCCAGGCAACAGCTTAGCAGGATTCCATTTTCTCTAATTTTTTTTCCACTAGTTTATGTTTTTAGATTTTTAATGATGGCCATTCTTTGTGCAGCCAAGTGAAACCTCATTGTGCTGTGATAAATTTCACTACTTTAACGAACATTTAGCATCTTTCCTTGTGCTGCTTTTCTTAAATCACTGTGAATGAAGTTTACTTCTACAAGGTGGCTTTCTGAAATGCTGACTTTTAGTGAATTCTCTTTCAGTTACATACCCTAGGACGTTTGTCCAGGGCAAGTGTCTTTCAAGATGTGAGAGGCATTTTGAAAGTGAAGTGCCCTTAGGCAGTGGTTTTCCCATTGTAGTTTCAATAAGCAACCACAAGGAGGCAGGATTTCCTGAGGCTCCACAGGGCTTGCTAGGATAAACAGAGCCTTGGTGAAAGTGCTGCTTCTGACTTATAAATGAGAGCCCCATGTGCCAGAACAGCCAAGGCCTGGTGCCCCATTACATCCTCCACCTTATTACTCACCCCATTGGAGACATCCCAAGCATGCAAAAGCTTGCTGGTATGCTGTGGTCCAAAGTTGGGGTAACCCTAAGGAAGGAGGGTGGAGGTGGGAACCCCAGCAGCAGGAGACCTGCAGACCAGGTGCCTCCTTCACAGGTTTGGGTCTCAAGGGTCCACCATCCCACCATCCTTGAGTGCACTTGCCTAGGTTTAGCTGTGAGTGGTCCTGCCTTGCTCCTGACCTTGTCATCCTGTTCACCGGGGACCGGGCACTACAAGCCTAAGGGTCCTGTAAATGTCATTTGCTGGCACATGCTTCAGCAGCTCCCTCAGCCCTGTGATAGTCCAAACTTGGGAACCAAGGCAGCTCAGGCTCCAGAAATGTGAAACAGCCTGGGCTCTTGAAGCTTGAGGGAAATGGAGTAG
>NW_011494832.1:285994-288947 GCF_000754665.1 Bison bison bison | reverse complement strand
CTTTTTAAATTACTTTTTAGGTCATATTGGAGTATAGTTGATATACATGTGGTGTTTGTGTGAAGTGTAGAACTGGATGATTGAGTTTAATGTAGATAAGCATGTACTCATTTTCAGATACTTTTTTCATGTAAGTTATTACTGTGTTGACTCTAGCTCCCTGTGCTTTACAGTAGGTCCTTGTTGATTATCTGTTTTATTTGTATGAGTGGGTATGTGTTTATTTGAGACTCCAATACATCCTTGCTTCAGTCTGTCTTTTTCATTTAGGATTAGTTTGTTTTCTAAATCTGTGTGTTTCTGTTTATACTGGAATGTAGTTGATTTCGGAGAAGGCAATGGCACCCCACTCCAGTACTTTTGCCTGGAGAATCCCATGGATAGAGGAACCTGGTAGGCTGCAGTCCATGGGGTCGCTAAGAGTCAGACACGACTGAGCGACTTCACTCTCACTGTTCACTTTCATGCATTGGAGAAGGAAATGGCACCCCACTCCAGTGTAGTTGATTTACGCTGTGATGTTTGTTTGAAGTGTACAGCTGGATGGTTGAAGTTATTCTTTTAACATATATATTTTATTGAAGTGTAGTTGACTTACAGCTATATAGTTTCAGGGGTACCACAAGGTGATTCAGTTATACATGTGCATATATTATTTTTCAGATTATTTTCCAATCTAGTTTATTATAAGATACTGACTATAGTTCTAAGTGTTATATCTTTGTAAACCTTTGTTGCATATCTTTTTAACTAGAAATCTAGCATTTTATTCTTCCTAAATGAAATAAATGGAATCAAAATGTCATACATTTTTTAGTTTGGCAAAATTCCACAAGTTTTCTAAAATATATATGTTATACATACTATTTATATATATATAAAATACAAAAGCTTTTCTGCCACACTTGATAAAGGCTTGAGAAAGAACATCCCAAAAAAAGGGATGGAAAAATTGGAAAATATAGACTAAATGAAATAGCACTGAATATGAAATAGTAAAAGTAAGATAAACTAGATAAAAGTAAAAGATCATCATATAGTCGAGTTGATTTTAGGCGTGGCTGCTCGTTAGAAACATATTTGGAGCTTTGGAGGAAAAAAATAATACCTGGACGTTTATATTTTTCAAAAAATTTCAAGGTAATTCTGATACACATCTCGATTAAAAAAGTGATGAGAGGTTTTTCATTAATTGGCAATTTTGATGATACAGGGATGGGGGCACTGGCAGCAGCAGTCCTGCAAGGTCTCCCTTGGTGTAAGCCTTCTCGGATGTCATCATTAACCCTACCATAGACCTGTAGACCCAGGGCTGGGTCATTTCAGGCTAAACAACCCCACCTATCATCAGATAACTGGATTAAAGCTTTAATGAGCAAGGCCCTGCCCACCAGACCAAGACCTATTTTTTTCCAACCATCAGTGCCTCCCCATTTGATGCAAGGAGATCAAACCAGTCAATCCTAAAGGGAATCAGTCCTGAATATTCAGTGGAGGGACTGACGCTGAAGCACCAATCCTGTGGCCACCTAATGCGAAGAACTGACTCATTAGAAAAGACCCTGTTGCTGGGGAAGAGTGAAGGCAGGAGGACAAGGGAATGACAGAGGATGAGATGGTTGGATGGCAGCACTGACTCAATGAACATGAGTTTGAGCAAGTTCCAGGAGTTGGTGATGGACAGGGAAGCCTGGCGTGCTGCAGTCCATGGGGTCACAAAGAGTTGGACATGACTGAGTGACTTAACTGAACTGTCCCTCCCATCAAGAAGCTTACATAAACCTCTTAGCCTCCTCCTTAGAGGGCAGAAGAAGGAAGAACCATAATCCCATAGCTAGAACTAAAGCCACATTATAGAAAGCTAATCAGGATGAAAAACCAGAGTTATGTCCCAGATGAAGGGACAAGGTAAAACCCCAGAAAAACAAGTAAATTAAGTGGAGATAGGCAACCTTCCAGCAAAATAATTCAGAATAATGATACTGATGGTGATCCAGGATCTCAGGAGAACTGGAGAATTTGCAAGAAATATTTATCAATGACCCAGAAGAACTAAAGTACAAGCAAAAAGAGATGGATATAAACTAGAAGGCATCAACAGCAGAATAACTAAGGTAGAAGAACACATCAATAACCTGAAGTACAGAATGGTGGAAATCACTGCCACAGAACAGAATATAGAAAATAGAATAAAAAAAGAAATGAAGACATCCTAAGGGAACTATGGGACAACATTCACATTATACAGGTCCCAGAAGGAGAAGAGAGAGAGAAAGGACCTGAAAAAATATTTGAAGAAATGATAGTTGAACAGAGATCATTCTGTCATTTTTGAGATTGCATCCAAGTACTGCATTTCTGACTCTTTTGTTGACTATAATGGCTACTCCATTTCTTCTAAGGGATCCTTGCCCACAGTAGTAGATATAATGGTCATCTGAGGTAAATTCACCCATTCCCACAAAATTTGGAAAACTCAGCAGTGGCCACAGGACTGGAAAAGGTCAGTTTTCATTCCAATCCCAAAGAAAGGCAATGCCAAAGAATGCTCAAACCATCGCACAATTGCACTCATCTCACACGCTAGTAAAGTAATGCTCAAAATTCTCCAAGCCAGGCTTCAGCAATATGTGAACCGTGAACTTCCAGATGTTCAAGCTGGATTTAGAAAAGGCAGAGGAACCAGAGATCAAATTGCCAACATCCGTCGGATCATCGAAAAAGTGAGAGAGTTCCAAAAAAAATCTGCTGCTTCTTTATTCACTGTGCCAAAGCCTTTGACTGTGTGGATCACGATAAACTGTGGAAAATTCTTCAAGAGATGGGAATACCAGACCACCTGACCTGCCTCCTGAGAAATCTGTATGCAGGTCAAGAAGCAACAGTTAGAACTGGACATAGAAAAACAGACTGGTTCCAAATTGGGAAAGGAGTACGTCAAGGCTGTATATTG
>NW_011494832.1:285451-285894 GCF_000754665.1 Bison bison bison | reverse complement strand
TGCGAAGAGTTGACTCATTGGAAAAGACTGATGCTGGGAGGGATTGGGGGCAGGAGGAGAAGGGGATGGACGACAGAGGATGAGATGGCTGGATGGCATCACTGACTCGATGGACGTTGAGTCTGGGTGAACTCCGGGAGTTGGTGATCGACAGGGAGGCCTGGCGTGCTGCGATTCATGGGGTTGCAAAGAGTTGGACACAACTGAGCGACTGAACTGAACTGAACTAAACTGGAGAAGACTCTTGAGAGTCCCTTGGACTGCAAGGGGATCCAACCAGTCAATCCTAAAAGAAACCAGTCCTGAATATTCATTGGAAGAACTGATGCTGAAGCTGAAACTAATACTTTGGCCACCTGATGCGAAGAACTGACTCATTGGAAAAGACCCTGATGCTGGGAAAGATTGAAGGCAGGAGGAAAAGGGGATGACAGAGGATGAGA
>NW_011494832.1:284351-285351 GCF_000754665.1 Bison bison bison | reverse complement strand
ATGGGAATACCAGACCACCTGACCTGCCTCCTGAGAAATCTGTATGCAGGTCAAGAAGCAACAGTTAGAACTGGACATAGAAAAACAGACTGGTTCCAAATTGGGAAAGGAGTACGTCAAGGCTGTATATTGTCACCCTGTTATTTAACTTATATGCAGAGTACATCATGAGAAATGCTGGACTGGATGAAACACAAACTGAGTCAAGATTGCCAGGAGAAATCAATAACCTCAGATATGCAGATAACACCATACTTATGGCAGAAAGCAAAGAAGAACTAAAGAGCCTCTTGATGAAAATGAAAGAGGAGAGTGAAAAAGTTGGCTTGAAACTCAGCATCCAGAAAACTAAGATCATGGCACTGGTCCCATCACTTCATGGCAAATAGATGGGGAAACAATGGAAACAGTGACTGACTTTATTTTTTTGAGCTCCAAAATCAATGCAGATGGTGACTGCAGCCATGAAATTAAGACACTTGCTCCTTGGCAGAAAAGTTATGACCAACCTAGTTCGGTTCATTTCAGTCACTCAGTCATGTCTAACTCTTTGCAACCCCATGAACCGCAGCACTGCAGGCCTCCCTATCCATCACCAACTGCTGGAGTTTACCCAAACTCATGTCCATTGAGTGGGTGATGCCATCCAACCATCTCATCCTTTGTTGTCCCCTTCTCCTCCCGCCGTCAATCTTTCCCAGCATCAGGGTCTTTTCAAAAGACCAACCTAGACAGCATATTAGAAAGCAGAGACATTACTTTGCCGACTAAGGTCCATCTAGTCAAAGCTATGGTTTTTCCAGTAGTCATGTATGGATGTGAGAGTTGGACTATAAGGAAAGCTGAGCGCTGAATAATTGATGCTTTTGAACTGTGGTACTGGAGAAGGAGATCAGCCCTGGGATTTCTTTGGAAGGAATGATGCTAAAGCTGAAACTCCAGTACTTTGGCCACCTCATGCGAAGAGTTGACTCATTGGAAAAGACTGATGCTGGGAGGG
>NW_011494832.1:275643-284251 GCF_000754665.1 Bison bison bison | reverse complement strand
GAACTGATGCTGAAGCTGAAACTAATACTTTGGCCACCTGATGCGAAGAACTGACTCATTGGAAAAGACCCTGATGCTGGGAAAGATTGAAGGCAGGAGGAAAAGGGGATGACAGAGGATGAGATAGTTGGATGGCATCACCAAGTCAATGGGCATGAGTTTGAGTAAACTCCGGAAGTTGGTGATGCTCAGGGAAGCCTGGCGTGCTGCAGTGCATGGGGTCACAAAGAGTCGGACACGACTGAGCGACTAAACTGACTGCCCAAACCCAGAGAATGGACTTGGAGACCGGAGGTGCGCCAGAAAGCCAGGCTTTAATGACAGTCTTGCAAGATTGGGTGTCTGGTAGGCAGGCACACCCCTGGCAGTTACAGGAAGCATTTTTACATTCTAGCATGCAAGTCCCTTCCCCAGTTCCTCATTGGCTGAGTACTGCAGGGTGAACAATCTTCCCAAATGTCTCCTAGGTTCATCCACTTCCTTTTTATGGGCTGGCCCTCCTTTAACATCTTGTTTTCCCCTTTCCTGTGCACTTGTTCTTATATTTTGAATTCACCAATAGAATGAGCCTGCTTGAAAACCCTAAGCATTCTGCTCTCTCTTTGTTTACCTAGATTTTCCCACTTTGTAAGCCTTGGGACTGTTAAATCAGCAAGCTATCACTCAGAGCTAGCTATCCTTGAAAATGGACCACTTTAAGTTGTTATTTCTTATATTCACTCTGCTTACTGGAGTCAGCAGAGCCCTGGTGAAAGTCCTCCTGGCTTACAAATGAGAGCCCAGTGTGCCGGAACAAAGAACCAAGGCCACGCGTCCCATTACTTCTTACCCCTATCATTCACCCCACTGGAGAAATTCCAAACCCTGCGAAAGCTCTGCTACGGGTGCTGTGGTCCTTCTGACTTTGGGGCGACTCTAAGGAAGGAGGCCAGAGGTTGGAACCCTGACACCAGGAGACCTGAGTACCAGGTGATTCCCTCTCAGGTCTTCGGGACTCCAGGGTCCCCCATCCCACCATCCTTGAAGTGCACTTGCCTTGGTTTAGCTGTCCTACCTGGTTCCAGACATTACACCCAGTCCGCAGTGGAGCAGGCACCGCACGTCCCAGAGGGACCATTTACTGGCACATTGTTCACAGCTCCCGCAGCCCTGTGATAGTCTAGACTTGGGAACCAGGGCTGCTCAGGCTCCAGGAATGTGATCCAGCCCAGGACCCCAAAGCTTGAGAGGGGAGTGTCCTAGGCATTCCACTTTTGTAAAATGAATTTTTAGGCAGTATCGTGCATGCATACTGTTGTGTTTAACTGTACATTGAATTGTATGTAGACATACCTGTATTCATTGTCAAGTACTTTTTTCATGTAGGTTATTACTGTGTTGTGTCTAGGTTCCTGTGCTATACAATAGATCCTTGTCGATTATCTGTTTCATTTCTGTTTGTGTGTATGTTTCAGCTCCATCCTCCAATGCATCCCTGGCTTCCACCTTTCCTTTTTGGTTAGAATAAGTTTGTTTCCTATATCTGTGTGTTTCATTTGTGAAACATACTTCATTTCTTTCCATTTTTAGTTTCTACCTATCGATCACATCATAGAGCGTTTGTCCTTCTATGAGTTACATCACTTCATATGATTATCTCCATTTCTGTTGCTACGAATGACATTACTGCATCCTGTTTTCTGGCTCAGTAGAATTCTCTTCCATATATGTACCACATCTCTATCCATCTGTCCACGGACATTTTAATTACTTGCATCTCCAGACGACTGTAAATATTACTGCAATGAACGTCAGGGTGTATGTGTCATCCCAGGGATGATGTTCTCTGGACATCGATCCAGGAGTGAGATTTCCAGATTGTGCGATAACTGTGTTTTTAGCTTCTTTTGGAACTTCCATCCTGTTCTCCATGGTGGTTCTTAGCAATTGACAATCCCAGGAACAACAAGGGATTTGGTAGTTCAAATCCCATTTTCACATTTGGTCAACAGTTTCTTTTTCTAGACTTTTTCATGATGGCCATTCTGTTTCCTAGTAATAGCTCGTTGTCACTGTGAATTGAATTTCTCTACTTACAATCAACAATCTGGGTGTCGGGGTTCATAGGACAGGGGCCTGGGATCAAAGGGGATATGTTCACAGTAAGCTCTCATGTACACAGGGGAGCCAGCTGGAGAAGCCAGATTCTGGAAGGGTCAGGTATTGAGAAAAAGATAAATGTTTTTTTTGTTTTTTTTCTTTTCCCTCATACAGGTTATTACAATTTGTTCAGTAGAGTTCCCTATTCTATGCAGTAGGTACTTTTTCCTTATCCACTTGATATATATTACTGTGTATATTAACATTTTCCTCATAAACTCTTAATTTATCCCTCCCTTCTAACTTTGTTTTGGTAAGCATAGTTTGGTTTTCTCTGTTTATGAGTCTGCTGCTGTTGTGTAAATTAGTTCACTGGTGTGAATGTATCAATGCATTTGTACATGACATCCCACGATATTTGTCGTTTTCTCTCTGACTTACTCACTTCGTATGATGATTTCTCGGTCCATCCATGCTGCCGCCAGTATCGTTATTTCACTCTGTGTCATGGCTGAGTAGTATTCTGATGTGTAGATGTACCACTTGGTCTTCATTTTTCTGTCAGTGGACGTTTTTGTGGGTTCTATTATAAATAGTGCTTCCCTGAAAATTGGGGCACATATGTCATTTTGAAAGATGATTTTCTTTATGTTTAGTGTTTCAAGGAATCTCTATACTGTTTTCCATAGTGGCTTCACCATTTACATCCCCACCAAGATTGAAGGAGGATTCTCTCTTCCGTACATTCTTTGCAGTATTTATTCTTTGTAGCCTTTTTTGATGATGGCCATTGTGACCAGTGTGAGGTGATACCTCATTGTAGGTTTGATTGGCATTGATTCAGTAATTATTGATGTGGAGTATCTTTCCATGTGCTTTTATTTTTGTACACCTTGTGAGTAGAATTTACCTCTTAAAACTGGATTCTGGAAAGTTGACCTTCTTTTTGAATTATTTTTCGATGATTTGTTGTTATTTATTGTTCAGTCGCTAAGTCGTGTCCGACTCTTTGTGACCCCATGAACTGCAGCACGCCAGGCTTCCCTGTCCTTCACTGTCTCCTGGAGTTTGGTCAAACTCATGTCCCTAGAGTCAGTGATGCCATCCAACCATCTCATCCTCTGTCTCCCCCTCTCCTTTTGCCCTCTGTCTTTCCCAGCATCAGGGTCTTTTCCAGTGAGTCAGTTCTTCACATCAGGTAACCACAGTATTGGAACTTCAGCTTCAGCACCAGTCCTTCCAATGAATATTCAAGGTTGATTTCCTTTAGGATTGACTGGTTTGATC
Source organism: Bison bison bison (assembly GCF_000754665.1). Lineage (NCBI taxonomy): Eukaryota > Metazoa > Chordata > Mammalia > Artiodactyla > Bovidae > Bison > Bison bison. The sequence goes on along the minus strand of NW_011494832.1, from coordinate 280,885 downwards.
TCCTTGCAGTCCAAGGGACTCTCAACCGTCTTCTCCAGCACCACAGTTCAAAAGCATCATTTCTTCAGTGCTCAGCTTTCTTTATGGTCCAACTCTCACATCGATACATGACTACGGGAAAAACCATAGCCTTTACTATACGGACCTTTGTTGGCAAAGTTATATCTCTTCTTTTTTACACTAAGTTTGTTATAGCTATTCTTCCAAAGAGCAGGTGGTGTCTTTTAATTTTGTGGCTGCAGTCACCGTCCGCAAGAAAATAAAGTCTATCACAGTTTCTACATTTTCCTCATCTGTTTGCCATGAAGTGATGAAACGAGATGCCATGATCTTTGTTTTTTGAATGTTGAATTTTAAGCCAGCTTTTTTATGCTCCTCTTTCACCTTCATCAAGGGGCTCTTGAGTTCCTCTTCACTTTCTGCCACTAAAGTGGTATCATCTGCGTATCTGAGGTTGTTGATATTTCTCCCTGCAATCTTGATTCTGGCTTGTGTTTTCAGTGATTATCTCAGGACATTTCTTGAGGGCAGGTGTCATTTACAGCCCTGTCAGATTTGTGACTGTTAAGAGCCCTTGAGTACCTGTTTTAAGGTGTATATATTGATCTGAACCAGCTAATTACTGCCTGACCCCCCACACCTTTCCTTTTTGGTAACCCTAAGTCTCTTTTTAAATCTGTGAGGCTGTTTCTCTTTTGTAAAGAAGTTTATTTGTATCCATGTTTAGATTCCACCAGAAGTGATATCCTGTGATACTTGTCTTTCCCTGTCTCACTTCTTCACTTAGTGTGATCATCTCTAGTTTCTTTCCTGTGACTGGAAATGGCATTGTTTCATTCTTTATGTCTGAGTAACTGCCTTGTGCATATGCACCCCATCTTCTGTATCCATTCATTTGTTCTTCTACACTTTCCTTGCTTCCCTGTCTTGGCTGTTGTGCCTAGTGCTGCCACGTTATTTGGGGTGCAGGTGTCTTAAAGCTTTGGATTTCTCTGGGTCTGCGTGTGTGGGATTGCTGGGCCACTTGGTACTTATTCTTTATATTTTCTTACTCATGTGGCTGTGCAGAGTGTCGGTTGTGGCATGTGGGACTGTTAGTTGCAGCATGGGGGAAGAAGGCCCAGGGAAGAAACCCAGGCCTTCTGCACCGGGAGCGCAGAGTCTTACCCACTGGACCACCAGGGCAGTCCCGCTCGGTACTTCTGTTTAGTCTTCTAAGAACCTCCGTACTGTTCTCTCCAGTGGCTGCACCAGTTTATATTCCCACCCACACTGTAGAAGCAGTCGCTTCTCCACACCCTCTGCAGACTTTATTGTTGTAGGTTTTTTGAGATGGCCATTCTGATTGATGTGAGGTGGTAACTTCATTGTACATTTGATTTGCCTTTCTCTAGGAACTAGTGATGCTGAGCATCTTTTCATGTGCTTTATGGAGCCATCTCTATAACTTTGGAGAAATGTGCATTTAGATCTTTGGCCGATTTTTTATTGGATAGTTTGTTTTTTTGATATTTTGCTGTGAGTGGCTAGTATGTGTTGGAGATTAATTCCCTCTGGGTATCTTCATTTGCAAGAATTTTTTTTTTTTCCCATTCTGAGGGTTGGCTTATTCTTTCACTGATGGTTTCCTTTGCTGTGCAAATGCTTTTATTTATTTTTTTAATTTAATTTTTATTTATTTTTATTATTATTATTTTTTTTCACTTTACAATATTGTATTGGCAAATGCTTTTAATGTTTATTAGGTCCCATTTGTTTATTTGTGTTTTATTTTTCATGATTCTAAAAGGTGGATCAAAAAAGAACTTGCTGCATTTTATGTCAAAGCATGTTCTGCTTTTTCCCTCAAAAGTTTCATAGTCTCTCTCCTTTGGTCTTTTTGGAGTTTATTTTTGTGTACGGGGTTTGGGAGTATTCTAATTTCATTTTCATTTTCCTTGCTAAGGAGCCTGTACGCTGTCCTCCACAGTGGCCGTTCCCAGCTTCCATTCCCAGTATCAGCGTAGGAGGGTTCCCTTTTCTCCCACCTTCTCCAGTACTTACTGTTTGTAGAGTTTCTGCTTGTGGCTGTTCTGTCCAGTATGAGGTGAATACCTCAAACCTCGTTGAAGTTTTGGTTTGCATTTCTCTCATATTTAGTGATGCTGACATCTTTTCTTGTGATACCTTTAAACAGTGAGTTAAACTTGCTTATTCACATTGGCTTTTTGAACATCTGCCCTGTTATGAATATTTTCCCAGTTACCTCCCTTCCGACATTTCTTGAAGGAAGACTTTTTTACTTACAGCCCAGCAGGCATTGTGAATATTAAGTGCCCATCAACAGTGTTGTTGTTATGGGAAATGGCCACAAGGTGGCAGCATGTCTTTATGCCCAACTCTGGTTACTGGGGAAACCAGAGCCTTAGGGGAAGGTCCTGTTCCTGGGTTGTAAGTTAAGAGGGGAATGTGCCAGAAGACACATTTAAGGCTTGGGTCTCAAACCTTCTTCCCTCCTTACTCCTTAATGTTAGTTGCTTAGTCATGTCCAACTCTTTGTGACCCCATGGACTGTAGCCTGCTAGGTTCCTCTGTCCATAGAATTCTCCAGGCAAGAATACTGGAGTAGGTAGCCATTCCCTTCTGAAAGGGATCTTCCTGACTCAGGCATTGAACCCAAATCTCCTGCATTGCAGGCAAATTCTCTACCATCTGAGCCACCAGGGAAGCCCTCCTTACCCTTTATCCCTTGGACAAATCCCAATTCCGGCAACGCCACTCTGCAGAGGGGTGCTTTCATCCATAGGTGGGGCAACCCTAAGGAAGGAGGCTGGAGGTGGGAACCCCAGCACCAGGAGACATGGAGCCCAGGCGACTTTTCAAAGCTCTTCCAACCCAGAGGCTCCACCATCCTTTGGGTGCAGCAGCCATAGTTTGGCTGCAGGAGGACCCACCTGGATCTGGAGGTTGTGGGCCTGTGCAGAGGGAAACAAGCACAGTAGGTCCATGGGGCAGGGCTCATTGGCTGGCACATCCTCCCCAGACCATCAGCCCCACGTCAGTCCATCCTTGGGAACCAAGCCTGCCCAGGCTTTGGGGATGTGACAGCAGCCCCAGTCACCAAGGCCCAAGGGGAATAGAGTCGGCATTTTCTTTGTGTAATTTGTATTTTGTATTGGTGTATAGATGACTTACAATGTTGCAGGGTTTGTTTGTTTGTTTTCAGTGTACAGCACCATGGTTCACATATACATAGACATGTACATCTCCTTTTTCGGGTTTTCTTCCCATACAGTTTATTATATAGTGTTGACCAGTAGGAGTCCTCATCCTACAGTGGGTGCTTTTTTATTATAAAGAGTATGTCCATCTCCACCTGCTCATTTCTTACTTCCCAGCACCTTTACCTTTTGGTAACTATAGGGTGCTTTGCTATGTCTGTGAGGCCTTTTCTGTTTGGTAAAGAAGTTCATTTGTATCCATTTTTAGAATCAATCTGCAAGCGGTATCATATGATACTTATCTTTCCTTGACTCACTTATTTCACTTAGTATTAAGTGTAGTTGTCCTTCCTTCTTGCTGGTGTGTATGTATCCCATCTTATTTACCCATTCATCTGTCCTCATCCACTTAGGTTGCTTCCATGTCTTGACTATTGTACATAGTGCTGCCGTGAACATTAGGGTGCATCTGTCCTTTATTTTATTTTTTAAATTTATTTATTTTAATTGGAGGCTAATTACTTTACAATATTGTAGTGGTTTTTTCCATACATTGACATGAATCAGCCATGGGTGTACATGTGTTCCCCATCCTGAACCCCCCTCCCACCTCCCTCCCCATCCCATCTCTCAGGGTCATCCCAGTGCACCAGCCCTGAGCACCCTGTCTCATGCATCGGATCTGGACTGGCGATCTGTTTCACATATAATATACATGTTTCAATGCTATTCGCTCAAATCATCCCACCCTCGCCTTCTCCCACAGAGTCCAAAAGTCTGTTCGTTACACCTGTGTCTCTTTTGCTGTCTCGCATACAGGATCATCTTTCTAAATTCCATATATATGCATTAATATACTATATTTGTATTTTTCTTTCTGACTTACTTCACTCTGTATCACAGGCTCCAGTTTCATCCACCTCATTAGAACTGATTCATATGTATTCTTTTTAATGGCTGAGTAATACTCCATTGTGTATATGTACCACAGCTTTCTTATCCATTCGTCTGCTGACGGACATCTAGGTTGCTTCCATGACCTGGCTATTATAAACAGTGCTGCGATGAACACTGGGGTACATGTGTCTCTTTCAACTCTGGTTTCCTCAGTGTGTATGCCCAGCAGTGGGATTGCTGGGTTGTATGGCAGTTCTATTTCCAGTATTTCCACATTTTTAAGGCATCTCCACACTGTTCTCCATAGTGGCTGTACTAGTTTGCATTCCCACCAACAGTGTAAGAGGGTTCCCTTTTCTCCACACCCTCTCCAGCATTTATTGTTTGTAGACTTTTTGATCGCAGCCATTCTGACCGGCATGAGATGGTACCTCATTGTGGTTTTGATTTGCATTTCTCTGATAATGAGTGATGTTGAACATCTTTTCATGTGTTTGTTAGCCATCTGTATGTCTTCTCTGGAGAAATGTCTATTTAGTTCTTTGGCCCATTGTTTGATTGGGTCGTTTATTTTTCTGGTATTGAGCTGCAGGAGCTGCTTGTATATTTCTGAGATTAATTCTTTGTCAGTTGCTTCATTTGCTATTATTTTATTTTTAATTTATTTATTTTAGTTGGAGGCTAATTACTTTACAATATTGTAGTGGTTTTTTCCATACATTGACATGAATCAGCCATGGGTATACATGTGTTCCCCATCCTGAACCCTCCTCCCACCTCCCTCCCTATCCCGTCCCTCTGGGTCATCCCAGTGCACCAGCCCTGAGCACCCTGTGTCATGCATCGGATCTGTACTGGTGATCTGTTTCACATATGATAATATACATGTTTCAGTGCTATTCTCTCAGATCTTCCCACCCTCGCATTCTCCCACAGCGTCCAAAAGACTGTTCTCTTGTTCATCTGTGTCTCTTTTGCTGTCTCGTATACAGGGTCATCGTTATCATATTTCTAAATTCCATATATATGTGTTAGTATACTCTATTGGTGTTTTTCTTTCTGGCTTACTTCACTCTGTATAATAGGCTCCAGTTTCATCCACCTCATTAGAACTGATTCAAATATATTCTTTTTAATGGCTGAGT
>NW_011494832.1:271740-275543 GCF_000754665.1 Bison bison bison | reverse complement strand
ATCCACCTCATTAGAACTGATTCAAATATATTCTTTTTAATGGCTGAGTAATATTCCATTGTGTATATGTACCACAGCTTTCTTATCCATTCATCTGCTGATGGACATCTAGGTTGCTTCCATGTCCTGCCTATTATAAACAGTGCTGCGATGAACACTGGGGTACGTGTGTCTCTTTCAACTCTGGTTTCCTCAGTATGTATGCCCAGCAGTGGGATTGCTGGGTCATATGGCAGTTCTATTTCCATTATTTTCACTTTTTTAAGGAATCTCCACACTGTTCTCCATAGTGGCTGTACTAGTTTGTATTCCCATCAACAGTGTAAGAAGGTTCCCTTTTCTCCGCACCCTCGCCAGCATTTATTGCTTGTAGACTTTTTGATTGCAGCCATTCTGACTGGTGTGAGATGGTACCTCATTGTGGTTTTGATTTGCATTTCTCTGATAATGAGTGATGTTGAGCATCTTTTCATGTGTTTGTTAGCCATCTGTAAGTCTTCTTTGGAGAAATGTCTGTTTAGTTCTTTGGCCCATTTTTTGATTGGGTCATTTATTTTTCTGGAATTGAGCTGCAGGAGCTGCTGTATATTTTTGAGATTAATTCTTTGTCAGTTGTTTCATTTGCTATTATTTTCTCCCATTCTGAAGGCTGTCTTTTCACCTTGCTTATAGTTTCCTTTGTTGTGCAGAAGCTTTTAAGTTTAATTAGGTCCCATTTGTTTATTTTTGCTTTTATTTCCATTACTCTGGGAGGTGGGTCATAGAGGATCCTGCTGTGATTTATGTCGGAGAGTGTTTTGCCTGTTTTCCTCTAGGAGTTTTATAGTTTCTGGTCTTGTATTTAGATCTTTAATCCATTTTGAGTTTATTTTTGTGTATGGTATTAGAAAGTGTTCTAGTTTCATTCTTTGGCAAGTGGTTGACCAGTTTTCCCAGCACCACTTGTTAAAGAGATTGTCTTTTCTCCATTGTATATTCTTGCCCCCTTTTTCAAAGATAAGGTGTCCATAGTGTGTGGATTTATCTCTGGGCTTTCTGTTTTGTTCCATTGATCTATATTTCTGTCTTTGTGCCAGTACCATACTGTCTTGATGACTGTAGCTTTGTAGTATAGTCTGAAGTCAGGCAGGTTGATTCCTCCAGGTCCATTCTTCTTTCTCAAGATACTTTGGCTATTCGAGGTTTTTTGTATTTCCATACAAATTGTGAAATTATTTGTTCTAGTTCTCTGAAAAATACCATTGGTAGCTTGATAGGAATTGCATTAAATCTATAGATTGCTTTGGGTAGTATACTCACTTTCACTATATTGATTCTTCCAATCCATGAACACAGTTTATTTCTCCGTCTATTTGTGTAATCTTTGATTTCTTTCATCAGTTTTATAGTTTTCTATATATAGGTCTTTTGTTTCTTTAGGTAGATTTATTCCTAAGTATTTTATTCTTTTCATTGTGATGGTGAATGGAATTGTTTCCTTAATTTCTCTGTTTTCTCATTGTTAGTGTATGGGAATGCAAGGGATTTCTGTGTGTTAATTTTTATTCTACCACTTTGCTCTATTCATTGATGAGCTATAGTAATTTTCTGGTGGTGTCTTTAGGGTTTTCTATGTAGAGGATCATGTCATCTGCAACAGTGAGAGTTTTTATTCTTCTTTTCCAATCTGGATTCCTTTTATTTCTTTTTCTTCTCTAATTGCCGTGGCTAAAACTTCCAAAACTATGTTAAATAGTCGTGGTGAGAGTGGGCATCCATGTCTTGTTCCTGACTTTAGGGGAAATGCTTTCAATTTTTCACCATTGAGGATGTTTGCTGTGGGTTTATCATATATGGCTTTTATTATGTTGAGGTATGTTTCTTCTACGTCTGCTTTCTGGAGGTTTTTATCATAAAAGGATGTTGAATTTTGTCAAAGGCTTTCTCTGCATCTACTGAGATAATCGTATGGTTTTTATCTTTCAGTTTGTTAATGTGGTGTATCACATTATCACATTAACATGATTGATTTGTGAATATTGAAGAATCCTTGCATCCCTGGGATAAAGCCCACTTGGTCATGATGTATGATGCATCTGTCTTTTAAAATTATAGTTTTCTCTGGATCTATGTCCAGGAATGGGATTGCTAGGTCCTATGATACTTCTCCGTTGAGTTTTTAATGAACCTTTGTCCTGTTCTCTGTGGGTTTCCTGACTTTCAGTCACACCAGCAGTGTAATAGGGTTCCCTTTTCTCCACACCCTCTCCGGCATTTATTGTTGTAGATTTTTTTGATGATGACCATTCTGAACTGTGTGATTATCACATTGTACTTTTGATTTGCGGTTCTGACTTCCCTGGTGGCTCAGAGGTTAAAGCGTCTGCCTACAATGTGGGAGACCTGGGTTCAATCCCTGGGTCGGGAAGATCCTCTGGAGAAGGAAATGGCAACCCACTCCAGTACCCTTGCCTGGAAAATCCGATGGACGGAGGAGTGTGGTAGACTATACAGTCCATGGGGTCGCAAAGAGTTGGACACGACTGAGTGACTTCACTTCAATAACTTAGAAATGCTGAGCATCTTTTCATGTGCTTAATGGCCATCTCCATGTCTTTGAAGAAATGTTCATCTAAATCTTGTGCCCCTCTTTGATTGCGTTGTTTCTCTGATACTGAGGTGCATAAACTGTACATTTTGGAGATAAATCCCTCATGGGTGTCTTTGTTGCAAATATCAGTTACATTCTAAGGGTTGTCTGTCTGTTGTATTTATGTTTTCCTCTGCTGTGCCAATGCTTTTGAGTGGAATTATGTTCCATTATTTTTATTTTTCATGATTCTAAGAGGTGAATCAAAAAAGAACTTTCTGAAATTTATGTCAAAGCACGTTCTGCCTGTATTTTCCTCAAGAGCTCTATAGCATTCATCCTTTTGTTGAGGTCTTTAATATGTGTAGAGTTTATTTTTCTGTATGTTAGTGAATATTCTAATTTCATCCCCCTTTTCATTTATTAAACAACCCACACGCTGTTCCCCACCATGGCTGTTACTAATTTACCTTCTCACCACGGGTACAGGGAGCTTTCCATTTTCCCACACCGTTTCCAGCATTGTCTTTTGGACAATGGCCACTGTGAATGGTGTGAGGAAATCTGTTTGTACTTTTGATTTGCACTTCTCTAATATTTAGCAATATTGACATCTTTTCTTTTTGTAAACAAGGTGAGTGAAACAGCTCTTGAAATTGGGTTCTTGAGCATCTGCCCTGTTTTGAAATCTTTTCTGATGTCATACCCCAGGATATACCTTGAGGGCAGGTGGTTTTCTTGACAGCCCCTTGTGAATATTAATTGCCCATCAGCACAGGTTTTTACAGTTTCCCTTAGGGCGAAGAGCCACAGGGTGACAGCATTTCTTCATGGCACCCTCCCCCCACCCCCCCCCCATTTAATTTTTCTTTTTCACTGGTGTAGAGTTGATTTTCAGTGTTGTGTTTGTTTTAGGTGTACAGGACCTTGATTCAGTTGTACATAGAGCTGAATCTTCTTTTTTGGGTTCTTCCCCATATAGATTATTAGTGTGTTCAGTATTGTTCACTGTGCTATTCAGTAGCTCCTTTTTATCTAGTCAATATACATTAGTGTGTGTATGTTAATAATGAGTGATGTTCTGTATCTCTCGATGTGCTTATGTTTTATGAAGTGTAAATAAAATTTACCTCTTGAAATCGGCTCCTTTAACATCTGCCTTTTTCAATGCTCTATTGTTGATTTACCCCAGGGCATTTCTTGAGAACAGGTGTAGAGCCCTGCAGGCCTTGGG
>NW_011494832.1:262028-271640 GCF_000754665.1 Bison bison bison | reverse complement strand
TTTTAACGTTGTTGATCTAAACAGCGGCCACAAAACGCCACAAAACGGCAGGCCCTCCTCAGCCCAACTGTGGTTATTTAAAGCAACCAGAGCCTCAGTGAAAGTCCTGATTCAGTGTTGAATTATAAAGTGGAAAGACAACACAGACTGAAAGCTTGTCTCCACCCTTGTTGTTTTTAAATTCACTTGTATTTCTTACTGAACTAACATTGATACACAAGGTAATGAGTGCTGTAGGTATACAAAATGTATTTGCAGTTTTGCATATATACATATCGACTCACAATCGAATTTTTTCCCCATATAGCTTATTACAGTGTTGAACTCCCTTATTATACCTCGGTCTTTGTTGATAATCTATTTCATATGGAGTGATTATATCTGTCATATCTAAACTGTATAACTTATCCCTTACCCCTTCTCATTTAGTATGTGTTTTAACTCATGTCTGCTTATGTTTTCTCAAGTAAACTGTGTGTATTTTTAGACTCCACTTTTAAGTGATATTTGATATTTGTATTTTTCTGATTCTGACTTTCTTCACTTCTTTTATTATCCCCTAGTTTTATCTGTGTTCCTGAAAATCACAGTAATCGTTCTTTTTCTTGGCTGAGTCACATTGTGTTGTGTACACGTGTCACTTCTTTACCCATTCCTCTCTCGATAAACCTTTTGTTTGCTTCCATTTGTTGGATGTGAAACATTCTTGTCCAGTGCATACTTGGCTGCATGAGACTTTTCAAAATCTGGTTTTCTCCTCAAATACCCTTTGGGGTGGTTGTGCATGAATTCTGTCTTTAGTTTCTTTCAGACACATATCCAGGAGTGAGGTTCCAGATCAGATGTAGCTCTGCTTGATTTTTTGAGGAACCTCCGTAGTGTCTTCCCTTGTGGCTGTCACCAGGTTACTGTCTAAGCAACAGGCTGGGAGGTTCCTTCTCACCCCGCCCTCCCTGACGGTTGTTGTTGAGAGTTTTTAACTATGGTGCAAGGTGATCCTTCACTGTAGTGACAATTTGCATTTCTCTACTAATAAGTGATGGTGAGCAGCCTCTTATGTGGTTCATTTCTTAAAAGAATGTTGTGAGTAAAACTTAACTCCTGAAGTGGCCTGAAATTTGAGCCTATTTGGAATTTTCTTTTGATTGCTTACCACAGCACATTTCTCCAGGGCAGGTTTCATTAATAGCTCTGCAGGCCTTGCAATTATAGAGCTCCCCTCAGCCCTGGGTTTTCCCATTGTAATTATGGGAAGTGTCCACACGGCAGCAGCATATCCTCTCTTCCCAGGAGTGGTTCCATAGGGCAAGGAGATTAGGGAAAGTTCTGCCCCTTAAAGAAACTAGGAGTGCATATGTTCACCTATGACTGATTCATGTTGATATTTGACAGGAAACAATAAAATTCTGAAAAGCAATTATCCTAAAATTAAAAAAAGAAAACTAGGAATAAAACCACCATATAATCCAACAATCCCACATTGGGCATATACCCTGTGGAAACCATAACTGAAATGCAGCATTATTTACAATAGCTCCAACATTGAAGCAACCTAGATGCCTATCAGCAGAAGGCTAAAGCAGCTGTGGAACATATGTACAATGGAATATTAGCCATAAACAAACACATTTGAGTCACTTCTAATGAGGTGGGTGAACCCTATTATAGAGTGAAAGCAGAAAGAGAAAAGTATCATATATTAACACATGCGTATGGAATCTAGAAGGATGGTACTGATGAACCTATCTGCAGGGGAGCAATAAAGATGCAGACATAGAGAACAGATGTGTGGACACAGGGTGGAAAAGACAGAGTGGGATGAATAGAGAGTAGCATTGAAAACATATACACTATCTTATGTAAACTAGATAGCCAGTGGGAATTGGCTGTATGATGCAGAGAGCTCAAACCTAGTGCCTGTGACGTGCTAGAGGGGGTGGGGCGGGGCGGGAGGTTCAAGACGGAGAAGCCATGTGTATACCTATGGCTGATTCATACTGATGTACGGCAGAAACCAACGCTAACACTGTAAAGCAATTATCCTCCAGTTAAAAATGAAACGCCAAAAAAAGAATGCAAGCAGTTTAGCTAGTCCAGTGTAAGTTGCTAATGTGTTTTTGCTGATTATATCATTGTCTGTTTAAAAGATTATAACATTTTTCATATAACAGTATGCACCAGGAATCACAGAAAGCTAGTAAAAAGCACCTACTGTAAGTCTTCATAACCAAACTTTCACTACATTTTCATACTTTAAGTAGAAATAAACTGAAGTTTGAGAGATGGCTTTTTTATTCCAAAGATCACATTTTACATAACAGTAATCATAATAAAGATTATTTATGTAACATGTTAAAGTTACCCTGGTTAGGTATTTGTGTGGGCCAGTGGTGGAAAGTGAAGACATTCACTGTTTTCTATCAGTATAATTGAAAAACCAAGCTTTTTAAGTCAAATGAATTGAGAAGACTTTGTGCAATGGAGAGAATTTGAATCAGACCTTGAAGAACAGGCAGGACTTTAAAATATGGACATGGTTGGGAGATAGCATGTCAGGTAGAGAAAATCCACGCTTGGTTGTCTGAAATAATTTGATATTTTTCTTGTTTCAGGTTCAAGTTTTGAAGCTTCTTTTGAATTTGTCTGAAAATCCAGCCATGACAGATCGACTTCTTGATGCTCAAGTAAGTACCTGCATATTTGTGCTGTCTGTATATCAGTTTGGACAGACAGATCCAGAAGGAAAGGATTTATCCCAAAGTATTAACAGGAATTCTCCCTGAGGAGCACTATTAGAGGCGGTTTTTCCTTCTGTTTTGGTTCTCTTTGCCTATATGAATTGCCTCAATTTTCTGTAATGACCATATTTTACTTCTGAAAACTGTTTTGGAAAGGTCTCCCTAGTAGTAATGAATGGTAATTTTTATGTCTCTGTTCACTTTGGGGTACTTATCGCACATTTTATACTTGATCTATTAATATTAATGCTCAGTGTATCTCAGTATCCAGAGACACTAGTGTTCACAGAGGCACCACCATGCGCCTGATGCCAGCTGAGTGCTAGGATATACCAATGAGAACAGCATGACGTGGTGCTTGTCTGCTTACAGTCTAGGTAGAGGAGACAGAAAATGTAAGAAATGAGCAAGATAATTAAAAGCTGTGGTATTCTGAAGAAAGCACAGTTTGTACTATGATAGAATATCCTATAAAAAAAAGGACCGTTTTATTATTTATCTGCTCGGCCTTATACCTGGCACCTAATAAGTTTCCATGATGACCATATATGATGGATCTTAAAGAGGAAAAATGACTACATTGTAGGATTTCAAGAAAATAGTATTTTTCAGCTAAGACACAAAACCTCCTGTTTCCTTTGGTATACGATACAGGGGTGCTGAAGATTTTACACAATTATGTGATGCTGTCTCAGGGATAGTTTTCTACAACAGGATTTTTTAAATGTGTTCAGTACATGTGAAAAGACCCATGGAAAATGTTTTTGTATATTTTTAATTCTCATTGTTTCCTATTTCAGGTGGACTCATCATTCCTTTCACTTCTTGATGGCCATGTACCGAAGGAGATTCTTCTTCGAGCTCTCACACTGCTTCAGAACATAACTAACTGCCTCAACGAAGAGCACCGTTTAGCTGCGCAGCCAACTTTCCCTGAAGGTTCACTGTTCTCCCTGTTGTATGGAAAAGAATGCGCCCAGAAAATGAAAGCTTTAGTTCATCACCATGATGCAGACGTGAAGGAGAAGGTAACAATGATACCAAAATTCTAATTGGTTGGTCATATTTTTCCAAAGAGTAATGCAGTCCAGAAGTAATGCACAGAAATTTCTCTCTCACCTTCCTCACAAACAGATTCTTTCAGCTGCTGAATTTAAACAGTAAACATCATGTACTGTAAATACACTTCATCTTCAACACAGATACAGCTTGCCGTGGTCTTTGGTTTGTGTTGGACCATTTTATTGATACCAAATGAATACGAGAGCTTGTTCTGAAACTATTTTGCTTTTTGCTAAGCTACTTCAGCTATTCCCTCCACACAGAGCGACAGTGACCCTTTGTATGTCAGCTCCCCTTCCCTTGTCCAAAGGGATTTGCAGTTGCTCCACCGGGACAGCAACACTGCCCCAGGAAGGACCCTGTTCCTCTAGTAGCGATGAGATCCTGTGCTCCCAAGGCCACCAGCCACTCAGGTCTGTTCTAATCATAGAATCTATTTTTAGACCATGAAAACTTTTAACCGTTAGGAAAAATGTTTCCTAATACCTACTCCTGTTTACTGTGTATAACATACTGGCATCATTCGAAACAGAATGCTTCTGTCGTTCCTGTATAGGCCTTTGGGTACATCTAGAATGAAACCCCGTCTCCTGAGAGTAGGACTGGAGAGGGAGGAAACGACTTTGTACAGGTGCTTAGTCTATCTAGTGTTTAAAATTTATGCTCAGTAAAAATTCATAGGTTCTTTTGTTTTTTTTTAGTAGAAAAAAGTGGCAAGATTATTTTCTCCCTTTAAGTGAAAAGTTTTATTCATTAATTGTCATCTATATTTTACATAACTAAAATTATAAGATAAAAATTCTCAGCAGTTATTTTAAATAGTATCTTTGTCCCATAAGCTACTGTAACAGTTTGCTATATTTGACTTCCTCTTCTCCACCCCACATCCCCATGTTTTATAATATTCAAGTTCATGACCACCACCATGCTTAGTTATTAAGTAAATCAGTTTGCAAGCAGACGGTTTCCTATTCATATATTTAAGGCAAGAGTACTTTGAATTTCATTTCTAAATACATAGATTTCCATAGGAAGTTACAAATCCTCAAACAGAAAAATGTGCTTTCTCAGGGTTATACTGATACAGAAATGAAACTTGGGGGAAATATTTTTTACAGTAGAAAACATTCAGTATATGAAGAAAATTCTCAACTAGCTGTACATTACGAGAGCTAAGAATCATTTTCAGTGATGCAAATGTATTACTTCCCTGAAAGGCACATTTCTTTATAACAATTTTGTGTAGTCTTCCTCATTTAATGAAAATATATTTTCTAAATGTACACACATTAAAAATCAAGATTAGATTTTAATGTGCTGTAGCAGCACTGGATTCTAAAACTCCACCTATTCTCTTCCTCAAACACACAACATTTCCTGGAGATCAGAGCATTGAGTTTGAAATGTCAAACTGCTAGAGAAAATCGGCAGGGGGAAGTCATTTTAACTATCTAGAGAGAATTACACAGTGAAAATGCACAGTTAGGTTTTTACCTTTGTAGGGCAGGGCACATCTTACTTTTTTAGTTGGTCCTATTTGACAGCCCCACCCTCTTGGGCAATGAGTATCAAAGTGTTCCTCTGACCACAGGAGAAATGAATTTCAATAAAATCTTACATGCTTAGTTATTTCTCAGGGTTATACTGATACAGAAATGAAACTTGGGAGAAATATTTTATACAGTAGAAAACATTCAGTATATGATGAAAATTATCAACTAGCTGTACATTATGAGAGCTAAGTATGGATGCTGGCTAATCAAAGAGAAAAATGAAATTGACTTAGAGGATGAGACAAATGAAAGGCATCAAACTGAAGGGAACAGAGGGGATTTGTCTAATTTTTCAAAATCTGTCTTTGTTTGCACATAAAACCCTTCAAAATGTAAGATAGGAAAGATGAAGCTCAATGTACTGAAGGAACAAAATGCCAAAGTGGAAAGAGTGCTAATGTTGATAAAACTTAAAGCATGGAGGAAGCCTAGAAAAATGAGGCAGGTCCAATTAAAGTGCTTGGAGACCCTCAGTTAAACACTACATGTGAAAACAAAATTAAGGCCATTCAAGGAGAAAAAATAACTCAGCAAGATGTGCACGGCTTGCCTCACAGAGATGAGGCAAGAGATGAATTTTCAGTCTGGAAGGTGACACAGAGCACAGGCTAGTATTAGGGCAACACGAGCCAGAGCTAATCCACCAATAAGCCTGACATCTTGACTCCTGTCTGCTTGCGAAATATTCCTTTGGAGTGAAAGTGTTGGGTTTGTTTTTTTTTCTGAAGGTTTATTTTAGGGGGAAATTTTATGTGCTTTAGTGCCCTCAAATCATATACATTCACCTGTATTACATATACATTTCCCCTTAACAGATTTGCTGCATCTTTGTAGCTAGAAATACTGACATTTTTATAAAGATCATTTACATTTATTTTGGCTGTAACTGCAAATTTACACAATGCAGGAGATAAAGTTGTCAGTCCTCAATGTTTTACTGCCCCTATATATACTTGAATATATCAAAATATATCAAAAGCAGTAGCCTGTTTTCTGCTTTCAAATCTATTTTACCTATGACTACTATTTGTTCAGTTTTGGAGGTAGGTGGGAGTCGTCCTCTTGTCGCATGTGAGGACACTGAGGCGCACAGAGAGCCCACGGTGGAGGCAGGACTGAAGTTCAGACTGAGTGGCCAACGTGCATATATTACAGGGCACTGCCTGGGTAGCATTTGGTGTAGAAAAACCTGTACTTTGAATAAAATTCATTTTATTGAGACTTGATCAGAAAGACAGAACAGGCTTCTGCTCGGCTCTCCCCCTTAGGAAGGGTCACAGTCACCAAGCGCCTGCAGAGCCCATCTACGACGAAATCACTGTCTCTTTAACCACTGACATCCCACACTGGCTTAATTATTAACGGGAGAACCGTGCTTAAGGGTCATTTGATACAAAAATATAAGACATCACACTCATGTAAAACATAGAATACTTATAAATCTTGCTGACACTGGAGTTATTTTAAGCAGGCTATGTTGGTTATTTTAGTTGAAATCTTATAATCTTTTTCCATTTTTGTTTCTCTCTGCCCTTTGCCAGCATTATTAAGAAACCAGAAAAAAAAATGAGTACATATACATAGAGAGGAGATGGAATAGGGAAAAAATTAAAATCCAAAGTATATGGTCTATCAACATATAAGATGTGCATTTGTCTTTTTAAATTATTTCCTTGCAGCTATATTTGTGCTGAGCAGGTCTGACTTTTAAGTTAAAAATCAAAAATTTCATAAGTCATGTCTCATAACCACACTTCCCAGCTCAGAGGGCTTCTGCCATAAGGATTGTAGATGTGCCATAGAACATACTGTTCCTCTCTTTAAAAAATTGTCTTTACAAATGGTAACTTAGCCAAAACTCCTATGTTTAAAAAAATAAATCACTTACCATTTGGCATAATCTTAATAGAGCACAAATTGCTATAAGCATATGGGAATCAATGTCATCATTTACTCTGTGACTATAAAAAATGTTTCTCTGTGCAGGCCTCTAAGAAAATCAAGGTAGGTATATAACCTTGACTTACCTTGCAGAAGGCCCCTAAGAATAAAAAGAGGAGTGAGTTTTTAAAATCAGTTTTTTATAACCTCAAAACTCTACCATGAAAGTAGAATGCTTTAGTTAAAAAAAAACAAAACCCATTGCAGTGTTTATGTCACTGAGATAGGACCTTAAATAATGAGTTGGCTAATGTGGATTTTAATGACCCACCTCTGAACTATTGTTTATATGGACCAGCAATCATATTAGTATCAGGTGATAACAGAACATAAACCTACAGAAGTTGCTTCCAAATGTAAAAAATCATAATATTCATGCATTTCTTCGTCTTCTCACATATATATCAAATGATGCCTTTTTCATGAAAAACTCTTGTGTTCATATTATTCAACATCTTCATCAGTATTAAGGTATCTTGATTCGCCGTGCTTCAGGACAAGAAAATCCTCAGTCTTAAGTCTGTATTTTTCTAGAGCTTCACACAGTTTCGCTGGAGGCTCTAAATAATGCTGGCAAAGGGCAGAGAAACAAAAATGGAAAAAGATTAAGCACACCTATATTTGAGGGGATAGTTCAAACAAGATTTCAACTAAAATAAACCAACACAGCCCGCTTAAAATAATATCTTTCTGTTTCATTGAAAGAGTAGCAGATGAGTCAATCACTAATATATAATCATTGTTGCTATAAGTGTCACACGTTTATCAATTTATCTAATACCATGTATATCAACTTTGGTGCCAGCTTAGATTGAACATTAGACTGCATGACCTCTGATCACTATTTTCCCTGCATGAAATTCTAGCCTAAATGGAACCAGTGCTAAAGAATTAAGTGTTACCAATATTGGGGGAGAATATAGAAACTTAGATTATAAGGAAGAGTATCTGTGTGTAAGCGAACTCGAGAGACGATATTTTTGGCTGCAGAAGGGCTGTCATCCCCAAGCCCCCGCCAGACACCACTTCTGTAGCCTGAGACGTGGAGAGGGAGCTGGAGAAGATTTGACAGTGGAGTTTCACTGTGCTTCCTCACCTTTTCACAGCTAAAAAGGAAGATAGCACACTACTGAAGGATGTTTCAACCTACTCAAATGTTTTCCAAATAAAACCACTTGAATGTTATAATTATTAAAGTAAAAGGTATAAGTCATTTCACCAGTTATTTCTCTCTTGAGTTAAAACTGTACATTGGATAGTGGCTATTTTATATCAAATAAAGGGGGAAAAAACAGCTGTTACAGAAAAGGTTTTTATTTTCTTTTTTTCAATTTCAATCAGAAAAGCTGTAAAAATGTGAAAGTTAAAAGCAGGAGTAAAAATCACCCGGTCTCTCCTCTGATCGCCGGCGGCGAGTCCGCTGCTGCCCTTCATGCAGTAGTGTCTTGTGAGCACCTGGAGTAGCCAGGTCAGGGCGCCAAATACGAGCGCTGGCCTTCCTGGAGCTTACATCCCAGTACATAGACAGGTAAGACGTGAACAAGGAGGAAAACAGTACTGGGGTGGGTGATGTGTTCTGGGGACAAAATAGTATCAGGTGGAGGTTTAATTTTAAATACAACCACCTAAGAAGATGGCAACACTTGAACAAACACTGATGGAGTGCCGGGGTCCAGCCCCGGCTGATCCAGGGTATTCGAAGGAGAGACGGCATAGGCGACCTATTTATTTAAATATTTATCAAAGATATGAAGAGTAAATAGAATGAGGATAGCTCAGTGAGGAAATTCAGTGGAGAAAAGAGGCTGAGTAGCTTGGTTTACGCAGGAGACCAATAAAACTTCAAGACAAGAAGTTTGCACCACTTACGTAGGCTGCAGGCGTCCTTCCGTTCTCCCGAAGGAGAGGAGACACTGAGGCCTCCCCGGTCGGATCTTAGAAGCCCAGGCATAATTAGTAAGCATGGTGGGTTCCACGCTCCAGATGGAGACTCAGCCAGAGTGAGAGAGAGAGCGTGACATGGGGAGACCAAGTTTTTGAGAAACTGATCCCAATTCTTTATTTTCCAGAGTCGTTTTTATACACTGAGATGTTATCAAAAGTCACGTGGGGACAGCAGTCCTGACTTTTATTAAAGTCAGGTGCTTCACACAAATGTATACAGAGGTCTTAGGGGTGTTACATCATCTTCTGGCCAGGGGGGCCTACTGACAATTTACGACCCTCTCCTTGTGACAGCGGTCAGTCAATCAGGACACTTATTTCTCCAGGGCTGATTATTCTCAAAACAGACGCCACCCAAATAAAGTTACATTCCT
>NW_011494832.1:233738-261928 GCF_000754665.1 Bison bison bison | reverse complement strand
GGCTCAATCAAGAAAAGAATTAACTCAAGGGTCCAAGGTTACAAACATTAAAGCTACTACTTACACCAATTATATTAATCAATATACTTCCAGGGACACAGCAGGTAAGGGATATGGAGACTTAGCAGCAAACACTGGCCCAATAAGTGAAAAACCCTTCACCAATACAATTTCTAATCAATCTTTTAACTACTCAAAGGAATCTGTGTTTAGACAGTTTAGAATATCCCCCGCCTCTCACAGTTGGGAGGCTCTGAACAATCACATGTGGCCGGAAAAACCTATTCAGGCAGGCTAGAGGATTTCCAAAGGAGTTTGTAGGTTGAAACACTGTCACACCCAGGAATTATTAAGTGGAGCTGTAAGCTAACTCTTTTTTCAGAGAGAGGTAGTTGGGGACAGCCCCCTGTAAAGTCAGAGGTGTAGGTGAAAGCACAAAGCAGAAAGTAGGCAGACTCTGGTTTTGGGGGTAGATGCTCGAGAATTTCCAGGGGGACCCCTGAGGCTCAATCCCGCCTTTGCGTATGCCAAGCCTCCTTCCTCATGACCTTTGTCATGGGCGGAGTTCCTCACGCTGGCTCCCGGCTGTGACAGAATTCCAGTTGAGCTATTCCAGATCCTGAAAGATGATGCTGTGGAAAGTGCTGCACTCAATATGCAATATGCCGGCTCCCGGCAATGGAGCAGACTGCAGGGGGCTTTACAGGCGACCCTTAGAATCACTGTGGCTTTGACCTGGGGCGGCTGGTCTCCTGGAAGAGAAGTGTCCTGATCTGGTTTAGGGGTAAAGGTCGCTGCCCTCTGCAGTGTGGAGAACAGACAGCAAGGGGCAGTGTGGCACTGGTGAACGGGATAAGCAGCAGTCAGAGTCCAAATAGAGTCTGAAAGGTGAGCTGACTGCATTTGGAGAAAGTGGGACAGAGGATATACACGGTAAAGATTTTAGCCTGAGGAGCTGGAAGGAGGATTTTGCCATTTGCTGAGATACAAGAGAAACAAGTTTGAGGAAAGAACAGGAAGTTTGGAATGAAGCTTTTTAACTTTTAGTATGAAGTTTTTGTAACCTGGTGGACATCCAAGTGGAGAAAAGTAGGTAAATGTGGATTGTAGGGAAAATCCTAGGTTAGAGAGCTTACAGTGCATAGACCGTGTTTAAAGGCATGAGACTCGTGAGATTCCCCCAGGGAGTAACCAGCTAAAGAGAAGGGGCCCCTGGACTATGGTGTCCTAACATTCTCACTGCTGGGAGGGAGAGGAGGAATCAGCCACAGACTATGAAGGGCCAGCCAGTGATGCAGTAGGAAAACCAGGCAAGTTTTCTGTGGTTTCAGATGTACAGATCTGCTAACAGCTACTGGCCACACTCAAGTTTTTTCCTCCCTGCTTGCTCACTTCTAGGTTTATGGCTGTGTTCAGAGATGCGTTGCCACTGTCTGCTGAGTAACTGAGGTTAACTAAGCATTCCTTACCCTGTAGTCCTAGAAATAGCCACTTATTAAGGTTAGTTGATAACAGAAATCTACTCTTCATCTTTTCTTTGCACATAGGAGATTGCTGATATATCACCAGTAAAATATAACTTTAATAGCCCAAGAAGCTTTCCTTTGCAAAATTGTTTTTAAGAGATTTCAAAATGACGAAACTCTTCCCCACTTCCCCTGTGTTCTACAACTCTCAGCCAGTAACAAAACACTTACACAGTTATCTCACACTAATAATTTCTTTCCTAAACTGTAACTTTAGTTATAAGCTATAACTTCGTATGGATTTTGATGTTGCACTATCTCTGTGAGTTTCTTCACAGGTCAGTTCTTGGTTGCTTCAACCATCTAGAAGATAACTTGAGAAGCAGGCAAGAAAACTATTTTAGTGCAGGCACCTTAGTCCTGCAGGGAAAACAGAAATGCCCCATAGACCTGGGACCAAACAATATGTATTGATCAAGATAGTAGATCAGACATAAATATGAGTAAGTGGTGAGAGTTCCCAGCAGTCTGGACCCACTGAAGGCCAGGCACCAGCCCCAGAAAACTCAAACTGTTCCCTTTCTAAGATATAAGACACTCAAAATAGAGAGCCTGGTCATTTAAGAAGTTAACACATATTATGTAGTGCCTGCAGTTTGTCTCCACCAACACTAGTGACTTAAATGCTTAAATACATGTAAGAAACTCACTCAACACTCCTCAGGTTAAATATATCTACAGCGACCTCTGATTTAAGTCTTGCCAAGTCAAGGACATCCTTAAGTTGCTTATACTGTAGTAAGCAGTTACTACAACTATTTACATGCAGATCATTTTAAACTGTCTACAAAGCATAGACTAAATATCCTCCCCACAAATTCTTTATATTTAGCAAACTTGCAGTTGTCAGATTTACAGAACTAATGTCAAAAAGACTAAATGAGTTTGTGTTTTATGTTTCATTAAGAAGTAAAGGTGAAGGTTAGATTTTTAACAGGAGTAAGACTGAATAATACAATAACTCTTAAAGACTGAGGTTTTTCTCTCCTCTCAAGTTCCCATCTCAGTCAAGAGCATAACCATCTTCCCAGTTACTCAAGTTAAAAATCTAGGACTCATTTTTGACTCTTCTGTTTGCAGGGTTTAATAAAATACTACTACTTCATCTAAGTTGCCGAAATATATATGGAACATAAATAAGCGTACTTACATCTAAATTTATATACATATGGAACACACGCACACATGGAATAAGACACTGCCACTAAATACAGCGGTAGACCTGTGTACTTGTGTTTCTCCAAGCACACAGAAACATACTCTCCTTCACCCTTCCTATGCCCTGTTGTTCAGCTATTGATTCTCTTGTGTCCCCCCAACAGTGTAGTTCAGGATAGTAGCACTGCAGAGGGGGAGTTTTGATGGGAGGGAGTAGACGGGGGGCAGGCAGTGTATAATTATGGAATAAGATGCAACCAGGGAGAAGGCAGGCCAGAAAAAGGACAGGGACAGGGAATGCTTAAAAAGCAGAGGACTCCTTGCAGAGGGGCCCTGGAATGTGGAAGGTGCCGCAGAGAGCAAGGAGCAGCAGCTCAGTTCACTTGTCCGTTTCTAAGTTTTGCTTAGGACAGGCCCTGGCTCCAGGAGAGGAGAGAAAGCTTTTTGCTAAGCTTCTGTTTGATCCCACAACTCTGCCTACTAGCAGAGGTCTAGGGTCCGGGTACCTTATAGGAAAATGAAGTCTTCTCTACTAGTCTAGGAATAAAACCACCATTTATTTACCCCAGTGCTTGGCACACAGCAGACACAGAATCAGTGTTTACTGGACAAATAACACTTCTGAAAAGTTCCAAGCTGTCCAGCCTTACTTCCCTGCTGCTCTTGATAGCATTCGTACTCCGGCTGAACTCACTGCTCACCATCTCCACGCCCACACTTCCCTCCTTGAGATGCCTTCTTCCTTACCTTCTCACAGCCAAGTTGAAATGTCATCTCTTCCATGAAGCTCTCCCTGACCCCTTCAATTAGTAACAGTCCCTGACTCTGAGACCCCTTCATCTGTCCCACTTTTTATAAGTTACTTTTAGAGTAATTCTGTACATATCTTGTATCTTCCATTAAACAAAAGTCTGCCTTAAGAGGAATGACATGATAATTCATTTTTCTATTTCCTAAGACCACACATATTTTTGGTTATATAAATAATTCAAAAGACCCCATGCAATGAAGAGGCTTTTTTCACTGTATATAAATATTGCTTTACTAATTAATAATTTACCACCGTAATTCACGTTGATGACTATGATGACCATACAGGTCCAGATTCTAGTCTGGTTTCTGAACACACTGCCAGGTGCACTGATGCTTGAATCCTATCCTATGTCAGACACACAATGAGTTACTGTGACCACAGTCGTACTTACCTCATTTGCTAAGGCAAAAGTTCCCCAGTGAATTGCCACAGACTTCTTTGCCTGAACATCAATGTGAATCTTTACAGCCTCTTCTGGGTCTACATGCTGGTACTTCATAAACCACCTTAGAAAACAGTAATTTATTAAATATGGCCTTTGAAGTATACACTACATTCTAATTACTGCTTCATCAACCTTTACGATTCTACACAGGAGTAAGTCACAGTAGTCAAAACCATCGCCCTCAGACCACTAAAATATTTTTTGTACAGACTGCTATACAGTAGGTAAGTCTGAAGCAAAACTCCCCTTTGACTACTAAGATTTTGTTCCACATGTATTTTCATTTTACTGAGGATTTATTCTGAAGAAATGTCTTATCTTAAAAAGATATCTTGCAGTCTTGGTGTTAATCAAAGAAGTGGAATAATGGGTAACAAGTTAAAAATCAAAACTTCAGTTGCAAAATAACCTGAATAACTTACAGAAACCGTTTTTAATATGCTAAAGTGAACAGCAAACAAAAATTACTGTACAATTTGTAATATCAGGAGCAAAAAAAAAAAAAATCCAATTTACTAATCAAGGATTTAATTAAACATCATACAACCAAAGATGAAGTGTGTGGTTTGGTAAGAAAAAAGGGGACTTTGGGGGACTGGACAGAGTGTAGAAATGCTGAGGCTGCCTCACGCCTGGGAAGAGCAGAGCTCTGGAGACAGGGGGCCTGGGCGTGAACCCTGGCTCTACGGATTCCTGGGAATGCCTTGGCAGCCACTTCAAATTCTCCAGCTTGCATCTTCCTTGTCTGTGAAATAGTAGCTATTCCCACTTCACAGGAGTGTTGTGAGCATTAAACAAGACAGAGTTTATTCAAAGCATCAAATACAACACCAACTTAGTTGATAAAACCAGCACTTTCAGGACAAAGAATTATTTCTGATAAGTAAAATGTACTATCTACAAGTAAATCCTCTGCTTTCCCAGCCACCACTTTAGAAAAACAAGTGTCTTCACATTATTTATATCCTGGGTCTGCTACTGTCAGCTGATTTGCAGTTAAAACTCAGCGATCTGGCTCCAGCAGGGAGCTGCTCTGGTTTTTAGAGACATTCTGGAAAAGCCAGTCTAGCAACAGCACAAGGGGTGTTACCGATGGTGAGGAGCTGCAGGGCTCAGGACAGAGCCCCTGTGTTCTGCTCAACAGCAGATGAGAGAAACACTTGCTCTGCTCTATCTCCTGACACTCAAGTCAGGGCAGGATGAAAACAGTTTCTACTGGTTCTGCTGTAGAATCAGGTGTTTCTACTGATTTTTTGAAACTTGTACTTCAAATCAAAGAAATACACATACTCCTTTCTACCTTCATGTTTGTCTGAAATAAATTAAAAATGTTCACTCCGGTATAAAAATTAAAAACTTAAAATCCTACCTGACTTGGATAGGAAACTTGATGACAGGGATCCCAGATGTAAGGATGAAAGCATTCTAAGATCATTGAAAATCATTTTGGGTGTAATCGTCTTACATTTATAGACTACTTTGAAATGTTGCTGATAACATTACTTCTAAAACTGTAGTACTGACCAGATAACTGGATTGCAGAGTAGAGGCTACCATGATTTAATTATTTAGAGCAAATACTGTCCCCTCCCCGATCCTTCTCCCATCTTAGGAACTACAATGCAAGCAAGAAGGGGAATTATATGAGTGCATTTGTGTACTTAAGCTGTACACATTGTATCATCACCTATATATATGACACATGTATCTTGCTACATACAAAACCTTATTTTCACAATTACATATAAGAAGTAGTCTAATATACTAAGAAGATATATTGAATAAGGATCAATACCATAGAAAACTGATGTGTAAACAGGTTGATATTCTGAGATTTCATAGAGTTCAGAATTAGAAGTATGTGGAAAAGGGAAATTCTGGCAATGTTACTGGTTCATAATAGTTTTTAATAAAGTAAAACTAGTTCCTTAAATGAAGAAACTAGGGGAAAGAAGGGAGAAATAATGGTTTCGATGAACTTAAAAAAAGTTTTAAGTATAACAAAATCAGAACAAATGGTCAGACTTGCTCAGTTCGTCTGTGCCCGTGTTCTTCTTTGTAGGACTGCCTACATACAATGCCATCCTACATACCACTGTCTGCATACATGATCTACATACACATGCACCTTAGAAAATAAAACATTTTTAAAATTAGCCCTTCCTTATCTCATTATTTTCAGTGTTTATTTTCTCTTCACATGTACATATCAACCACAGTCCATGGAAATCTAACCAAGTTCTTTGAAATCACTTCTTTTTTTCTTTAAATAGTGTTAAGGAAAAGATAGGCAGTGGAGGGGTCTCAAATGCTAGTGTGACCTTTATCTGCTCTGAAGTCAGGTGATGAGCGCAGAGGTTGGAAGGCCAGTGAAACCATGAGTCGTGAAACTGTGTCTTGATCCGACTGACTGCATCGCTCACTGAAGTGAGACCATCGCCAGGACTGATGCTGAAGGCCAAGTCCTTGCTTTTTCGGCCCTCAACACAGGGCAGGAATGGGGGCAGTCCAGTCATGGAGCAAAAGGTGGTTCTTTCTAAAAGGAGAGTACCTTCCACGTGAGGCAAAGCTGGGGTCAGATTTGATTATCAGCTGATGGGTTTAACTTTAGTCGAAATAGTACATGAACTTTGTGCTAGGTATAGTAATTCTTCAAACTGTGGTGTTTTTTCTTGGCAATATAATTTCTGATTTTGAATAATTTAACTGATAATGACTAATTAAAATGGTTTAAAATTTAAAAAAAAATTTTAACTGAGTCTGACGCACAAGCCCCTACCCAATGTATAACAAAGACCACCCATAAAATCACAGATTACATGTATCATGACTACTTTGAGCCCAGTTGATTTACCATTTAGCAGGAATGCTTTCTCTGGACACCTACATACCTTGGTTCATACGCGCCAATGGGAATAGCTGCAAGGTCAAAAGGGCCAAATCTTTTTCCTATCTCTTCAAAAGCAGAGCAATAACCAGTATCTCCTGCGAAAAAAAATCGGTTCCAAGGCCCCAAGACAGACCAACTGCCCCAGAGAACCTTGTTGTCATCCATCAGGGTCCTCTTACACCAGTGCTGGGAAGGCGTGAACACAAAGGTGACCTTGTCATGTCCGGGGACACAGTTCTCCTCCCACCAGTCCAGCTCGATCACATTCTCACAGCCGCATTTCTGCATCCAGTCCAGGAGCCCCAAGGGCACAAACCATCTCAACTCGTTACCGAATCGCTCATTGAGAGCGATGACAGAATTGCAGTCCAGGTGGTCGTAGTGGTTGTGGCTGACAAGGACCGCGTCTATCCGGGGCAGCTCCTCGACAGTGCATGGGGCACGACGAAACCGCTTGGGACCCATGCGCTGCGATGGGGAGGCCCGAGCACTGAAGATGGGATCCGTGAGCAAGATGAGCTCGTCCATTTCCACCATCACTGTTGCGTGTCCCAGCCATGTGACTCTTAAGCCAGCTCCCCTCACTCCAGCTTCTTCAGGGTCATCAATAAAATACGGCTTAAGCACTGGGAGTTCTTTATCAAGCTATGTGTACAAAGAAAGAAAGGCAGCAGTTATATTTAAAAACAAACAGAAGGTATATATCATCATGAGCACATTTTGACCTAAATTATAGAGAGAAGGGTTATTTGAGAAGAACTGAAGTCATTTGATAAATCTTTTTTCTTTTGCTTTTCTACTGAAAATGCATACTTCTTTGTGAATCAGACACAGTAATCACTAGATAGTAATGTAAGATCTTACTCGCAAATACAGCTGACAAAGGGAAAATTAAATTTAAAACTTGGAGTACTGCTGACTTTCCTAAATATTTGTAAAGGCTCTCTTCTGTAAGTGCCAGAAGCTCAGCTAATGCAAAACTGCCTCTGGAGGTCAGCCTCTAGAAATAGTAAAGAAAACCTTTGACAACATAACTGCAGATCCTGGATCTCTTATGAACCTAACTTTCTGAGTACACAGAATTCAAAGCAGAGGACTGTGATCACACTGCTGGACAATCACACGCAAAGATGATTCTCCTCATTCCTTTCCTTTGAAGTTTTCTACCACTAGTCAAACCAAAGTGAAATGTGGTCCTGACGTGATAAGATGATCACTTTTGGGGGTAAGCAGGTGTGAACCAATAACTACAACAAATGTGTTAAGTACTATACCTTAGGTTATTCTACATTTAATCCTTGGGTTAAGCAACAAGAAGCTGTGTTTTAGGGTCATACATGTGTGCACGCTGTCACTTCAGTCGTGTCTGACTTTGCAACCCTATGGACAGTAGCCCGCCAGGCTCCTCTGTCCAGGGGATTCTCCAGGGATGAATACTGGAGTGGGTTGCCATTTCCTTGGCCAGGGGATCTCCCCAACCCAGGGATTGAACCCACATGTCCAGCAGCTCCTGCACTGCATGTGAGCTCTTTACCGCTGAGCCGCCAGGGGAGCTCGTTTTAGGGTCATATTCCTGGGTTCTATAAAACTTCCACAAACTGCGCTTTGCTGTTCTGCCACTGAGCTGCACTGAGGTCTCTCCCAGGAAGCCACTTGTGAAACTTGCCAAGTATGTCCCATGAGGCTGTCTTTAGAACTGGGTACCCACTCAACCTCCACCCCACCTTCCCACTCACCTCAGAAACATTACTTTCAATTCCCTGAACCAGGAAAAGCTCTTCTTTTCCAGAGCAATTTGCTTTACTCATTTGATTGTCACTGGGAGAAAATTCATGCTTCAATTTTTGCTTGGACTAGGAATTTCAAAGTAAAAGCTGAAGCTGTGCCATCCATGTGTAGGATGGAACAGGGAAGTACACTTCAGCAGGAAGTGATGGAAAAGGTTTCTGTCCTAACTTAATCTTGAAACTTTATTGTTCTACCCTAATTGTCCACTTCCTCTTCTATGTTTATCTATCTGTCCAACCACTATGAGAACGGTATAGAGAGTCCTTAAAAAAATTAAAATTAAAACTGCCATATGACCCACCAATCGCCCTACAGGGCATATACCCCAAGGAAACCAGAATTGAAAAAGACAGATGTACGCCAGTGTTCATTGCAGCACTATTTGCAATAGCTAGGATGTGGAAGCAACCTAGCTGTCCTTTGAGAGATGAATGGATAAGGAATTTATGGTACATACGCAAAGTGGAACATTACTCAGCTATTAAAAAAACAAAAGACCACGCATTTCAGTCAGTTCTAATAAGGTGGGTGAACTTAAAGCCTATTATACAGAGTTAAGTAAGTCAGACAGAGAAAGACAGACCGTACAGTAAAGCATACATGGAATCCTGAGAGACAGAACCAACGATCCCACATACAGGGCAGCAAAGGAAACACAGATGGAAAGCAGACATAAGACTTCTGGACTCTGCAGGAGGCAAGGCTGGGATCATGCATTAGAGCAGCACTGAAACATACATTAGAATCTGTAAAATACATGCCCGCTGCTGGGTAATGTGTGGAGCACGGCATGCAAAGCCGGTGCTCCGTGAAAATCTGCAGGGACGGGCTGGAGAGGGAGGCGCGAGTGGGGTTCAGGATGGAGGGGACACATGTGCCTACAGCCAATTCACAATGATGTCTGGCAAAAAAGAAAAAATCAGAATATTTTAAACTAATTATCCTCCAAGTAAAATGAATAAACTAGAACACACAAACATAAGAGGAACACACCAGCACTCATCAGGATAGAAATGCCACTGGTAACTGCAATGGGGGATCACCTTGGAACAGTCGAGAGTGTCCACTATTAAAAACTCTATGATCAATCCTAGAAAGGAGCTGGTTAAAAGGAAACACACTAGCCATATTCTCCGAAGGGAAACCAGGAAAGCTACCAAAGGAGGATACTATGAAGGTTCTATGAATGGTAAGCAGACCTACATTTGATCTGTATTCACACCCGGGGCTTATATCCGAAAGAAACACTAATTAAATATATATATATATATATGCACATCACATTCACTGCAACATGCTGTCCACACCTGGAAGCCAGCAACAAACTGGCCATCAGCACAGGATGGTTCAGGAAGATGGGGTACACAGAAGGGAAAATTACTCAGCCATGAAACTCCATGAAATCAGACATTTACAACAAAAATTCTCACATGACCAAAAACAAATGAGAAACTGTACTAGAATACCATATGACCTGCAAGTGCTATCTGACCAAAGATACAAACACATCGATTTCTAAAGGGAAACAGACTCACAAACGTAGAAAAGAAAATTAGGGGATCAAAAGGGAAATGCTGGGAGGAAAAAATAAACAATCTATTTGGAATTAACACCTACATACTCACAGATCTAAATCAGTAAGAAACCTGGCCCAACTGGCTGGCACAGAGAAACTTCTTAACACTGGAATAACCTACATGGGACAAGACTCCAAAAAAGACTAGGTGTTCACATCACGGTATGTGAATCGAGATGCTTGTCCCCTAAAGCATCAGCGTTAATCAACAGTAGTCCCACATGAATGAAAAACGACAATCTACGACGGAAAGAAGCTGACTCAGTTCCCATGCCTGGCTCCTCAGGCCTCGTACTTCCTCCCTGGAGCCTGAGCTGGCTGCATCCTAATGTTGCAGTCATGGGGCTCAGGGAGCTGGGACCCATGTGGTAAGAGAGTATCCCCCTTGGACCTGTCCTGTCTGGAACCTCAGGATGGGACCAGACTGTCCTGATGCAGGAGGGTCACTGGACAAGAAAGGTAAGCAAGGACTGGAAAAACACGACTGACTCTGGGCTGCATAGCTTTGCAACATCACCTGGCTTCCAGACATCCTGGTGCTCCAGGGTCCCCACAGAAGCCTCCTTCCTTGGAGACCCTAGCCCAGAAGATAGAAACCTCAGCACCAATCCTTGGCATAAGCTGACATATGTTCAGAGTGAAGGGTAAGGGGTGGAAGTACTGAGACATTCCAGGGCATTTCTTCTGGCACCGGGCGTTTCCAGGAACAAGCCAGGAGCAGGTTTCCTAACGCCTCCTGGCCCTATTAAACCACTGCTAGGACTGCGAAAATGCTGCCGCCTTGTGGACACTAATATAAGTACCACTGGAAAACCAGTGCTCTTTTGAATTGCACCAGAAAGCCTGCAAAGCTTTTTTAAATTTTTTTTTTTTTTTTAATTTTACAATATTGGTTTTGCGAGAAAGTCTGCAAAGCTTTTAATCACCTGGAGAAATATGCAGGTTCCTTGGAGGAGGAAAAGGCAACCCACTTTGGTATTCCTGTGTGGAAAACCCCATGGACTGAGGAACCTGGAGGGCTACGGTCCAGAGGGTTGCAAAAATTCGGAGGAGTAGCATGCAGGCAGGTAACTGAAAGAAAATTCAAAACAGGGCTAAACTTCAGGAAGCCCATTTAAAGAGGGAGATTTTTCTCGGGCTTTTACTAAAAGACAAATACTAAAGATGCTCAGTATCCATTAGTAGATAAGTTCAAATGTTAACTACAATGAAGGGTCACCTCAAACCAGAGGAGCCATCATTAAAAACTCTGCACACAGTAAATGCCGGGGAAGGTGTGGGGAAAAGGAATCCTCCTAGCCTTCTGCTCGAAAGGTAAACTGGTAATAGTCACCACAGAGGACACTATGCAGGTTTCTTAAAACACTAATTATTGCTCCATTTGATCTGTAATCACACACCTGTGCTTGTATCAGAATGAAACTGGAATGAGAAGACATGGTCACCTGAAGTTTCATTGCAACATGCTTTCAAGAGCTAAGAACTGGAAGCCAGGCCCCAGCTGTTCACCATCAAACAGATATAAGAGGAAGACATCAAACGGATATAAGAGGGGGCACTTGGCCGTGACACACATTGAAGTGAGTCCGGTCACAGTGGACGGGAAACATGAGGAGCAAGTCAGAAAGAGCACTAGCACGTGCTGTCACCCCAAGAACAACCTGAAAACTGAAACAAAAACACCAATTTGTAAAATAGAAACAGACTGACAGGCTCAAAAAGAGACATTTAGGGTTACCAAAGGGTAAAGCTGGGAGAGAGAAATAACCTTGCAGTTTGGGATGAACATCTGGACACTGACAGGTATAAAATAGGAAAAAGGACCCCCTGCCAGGCTCCTCCATCCATGGGATTCTCCAGGCAAGAATACTGGAGTGAGTTGCCGAAACTTTTCCAGGGGATCTTCCAAACCCAGGGATCAAACCCGGGTCTTTCCACACTGCAGGCAGACGCTATCATCTGAGCCACCAGGGAATCTCAAAAGGGAAAAAAGCTGACTTTATTCCCCACATGCCTGGCTGTTTGGGGCTGGTATTTCATCCCTGGTATCTGAGGCTGGATCCTAAGGCAGGACTCTCATGGGGCCCAGGGAGCTGGGAAGGATGCACCAAGAAAGCAACCCCCTTGGACCTGGGGTGCCGGGAACCTCAGGCTGGGACCAGACTGTCTTAGTGCAGAAGGGCCATCCAACAAGTAAGCTAACAGCTAAGTGCATGGAAAACAAGTCAGACCCCCTGGGATGCAAGAGCTTTGAAAAGTCAGCTAGATGCTACATTTCCTGGGGCTCGGGGACCACACCTCCAGTCCCCTTCCTTGGACACCCCACCACAGAGGACAGCAACCTCAGCACCCATCCTTGGCATAAGCCGAGATGTGTCCCAGGGTTAAGGGCAAGGGGTGGAAGAATTGAGACGGCATCTCTTGTGGCACCCGGGGTTCCCAGGAACAACCCAGGAGCAGGTCTCACCGTAGTCGTCTTGTTCCCTGTAGAACCAGTGCCTGGAATGGGCAAATGCTGCTGCCTGTAACAGTACCTGGAAAACTAGTGCTGAGGTGGGCTGCCGCATAAGGCCTGTGGCTTTTCAGGGAACCTCCCCTAGAGAAATGCACTGTAGGTAATGACGAGGAAATACAAAACAGGGTGAATTTCAGGATATGCAGTGAGGTAACTTTTAGTCATAACGTTCTATCAGGGGGGAAAAAAAAAGCCTAGGAGCACCTCCATAGCTCATTAGTCGAGAAATGCAAATTCTAGCTATAATGAGGGATCACCTCCCAACATTCAGAGTGGCCATCATTAAAACCTTTACAAATGACAAATGCTGGGGAGCCCTCCTAGCTCGTTCCTCAGAAGGTGAAGTGGTAAGAGCCACCAGTCAGACACTATGGAATTCCTTAAAAAATAATTAGAGCTAAATTATCTGTAATCTCACTCCTGGGCACATATCTGAAAGAAACTATAAAAATTTGTACACATGAAAATTCACTGCAATACGATTTCAATAGCCCAGACTCGGAAGTCAAGACCAAACCGTCCATCACCAAAGAGATGCATAAGGAAGACAGGGTCCATATATACAAGGGAATATTACTCAGCCATGAAACAGAATGAATCAGACCACTTACAATGATAGTGATGCCTCTGGAAAAGCTCATACTATGAGAAGCAAGTCAGATAAGGACCAGTAGCATATGAAAGCACCTCCACGACCCATCTAAGAACGGATACAAATCCATCAATTTGTAAAACAGACTCACATCTCAGTATTTCTGAATCAAGGTGCTTCACACCTAAAACAAACATAACCATATTAATTAACTCTACTTCAACATGAGAACCCCATGAACAGTATGAAAAGGCAAAAAGATATGACGCTGAAAGATGAGCCGCCCCCGGGTCGGCACGTGTCCTATATGCTACTGGGGAAGGGTGGAGAAATAGCTCCAGAAAGAATGAAGAGCTGAGCCAAAGTAGAAATGATGCCCAGTTGTGGATGTGTCTGGTGGTGAAAGTAAAGTCGAATGCTGTTAAGAACAATACTGTACAGGAACCTGGAATGTTAGGTCCATGAATCAAGGTAAATTGAAAGTGGTCGAACAGCAGATGACAAGAGTGAACATCAACATTTTAGGAATCAGTGAACTAAAATGGACTGGAATGGGCGAATGTAATTCAGATGACCGTTACACCTACTATCGGGGGAAAAATCCCTTAGGAGAAATGAAGTAGCCCTCATAGTCAACAAGAGTCCTGAAAGCAGTACTTGGATGCAGTCTCAAAAATGACAGAATGATCTTGGTTCATTTCCAAGGCAAACCACTCAACATCACAGTAATCCAAGTCTATACCCCAACCACGGATGCCGAAGAAGCTGAAGTTGAACAGTTCTATGAAGACCTACAAGACCTTCTAGAACTAACACCAAAAAAACATGTCCTTTTCATCAGAGGAGATTGGAATGCAAAAGCAGGAAGTCAAGATACCTGGACTAACAGGCAAGTTTAGCCTTGGAGTACAAAATGAAGCAGGGCAAAGGCTAACAGTTTTGCCAAGTGAACACACTGGTCATAGCAAATACCCTCTTCCAACAACACAAGAGATGACTCGACACATGGATATCACCATATGATCAATACCAAAATCTGATTATATTCTTTGCAGCTAAAGATGAAGAAACTTCACACAGTCAGCAAAAACAAGCCCTGAAATAATTGTGGCTCAGATCATGAGTTCCTTATTGCAAAATTCAGACTTAAACTGAAGAAAGGAGGGAAAACCACTAGGGCTTCAGGTATGACCTAAATCAAATCCCTTATGATTATACAGTGGAAGTGAGAAATAGATTTAAGGGATTAGATCTGGTAGACAGAGTGCCTGAAGAACTATGGGCAGAGGTTCGTAACACTGTACAGGAGGCAGTGACACAAACCATCCCCAAGAAAAAGAATTGCAATAAAGCAAAATGGTTGCCTGAGGAGGGCTTACAAATAGCTGGGCAAAGAAGAGAAGTGACAGGCAAAGGGGAAAGGGAAAGATAATACCCAACTAAATGCAGAGTTCCAAGAACAGCAAGGAGAGATAAGAAAGTGTTCTTAAGAGAACAATGCAAAGAAATAGAGGAAAACAATAGAATGGGAAAGACTAGCGATCTCTCCTGAAGAAGGCAATGGCACCCCACTCCAGTACTCTTGCCTGGAAAATACCATGGACAGAGGAGCCTGGTAGGCTGCAGTCCATGGGGTCGCTAAGGGACACGACTGAGAGACTTCACTTTCACTTTTCACTTTCATGCATTGGAGAAGGAAATGGCAACCCACTCCAGTGTTCTTGCCTGGAGAATCCCAGGGACAGGGGAGCCTGGTGGGCTGCCGTCTATGGGGTCACACAGAGTCGGACACGACTGAAGCAACTTAGCAGCAGCAGCAGCAGCAGCAGCAGTGATCTCTTCAAGAAAATTAGAGATACCAAGGAACATTTCATGCAAAGATGGGCACAATAAAAGACAGAAATGGTATAGACCTAACAGAAGCAGAAGAGATTAAGAGGAGTTGGGAAGAATACACAGAAGAACCGTACAAAAAAGATCTTAATGACCTGGATAACCACGATAGTGCAGTCACTCATTTAGAGCCAGACATTGTGGAGTGTGAAATCAAATGGGCCTTAGGTAGCATTACTACGAACAAAGCTAATGGAGGTAGTGCGATTCCAGCTGAGCTTTTTCCTAAAAGATGATGCTGTTAAAGTGCTACACTCAATATGCCAGCAAAATTGGAAAACTTAGCAGTAGCCTCAGGACTGGAAAAGGCAAGTTTTCATTCCAATCCCAAAGAAGGGCAATCCCAAAGAATGTTCAAACTACAACACAACTGCGCTCATTTCACACATTAGCAAGGTAATGCTTGAAATCCTTCAAGCTAGGCTTCAGCAGTACATGAAACAAGAACCTGCAGATGTATGAGCTGGATTTAGAAAAGTCAGAGGAATCAGAGATCAAATTGCCAACATCTGCTGGATCATAGAAAAAGCAAGGGAATTCCAGAAAAACGTCTACTTCTGTTTCATTGACCACGCTAAAGCCTTTGACTGTGTAGATCACAACAAACTGTGGAAAATTCTTAAAGAGATGGGAATATCAGACCACATTCCCTGCCTCCTGAGAAACCTGTATGCAGATCAAGAAGCAACAGAACCAGACATGGAACAGACTGGTTCAAAATTAGGAGATGGATACATTAATGCTGTACATTGTCACCCTGCTTATTTCATTTCTATGCAGAGTATATCATGCAAAATGCCAGGCTGTATGAATCACAAGCTGGAATCAAGATTGCTAGGGGAAATATCAACAATCTCAGATATGCAGATGACACCACCCTTTTGGCAGAAAATGAAGAGGAACTAAAGACCCTCTTGATGAAGGTGAAAGAACAGAGTGAAAAAGCTGGTGTAAAACTCAACATTCAAAAAACTAATATCATGGCATCCAGTTCCATCACTTTATGGCAAATGAGGGGGGGGGGGGATGGAAACAGTGATAGACTTTATTTTCTTGGGTTCCAAAATCACTGCAGATGGTGACCACAGCCATGAAATTAAAAGACGCTTGCCTCTTGGAAGGAAAGCTATAACAAACCTAGACAGTGCATTAAAAAACAGAGACATCACTTTGCTGACAAAGGTCTATCTAGTCAAAGCTATGGTTTTTCCAGTAGTCATGTATGGATGTGAGAGCTGGACCATAAAGAAGGCCAAAGAATTGATGCCTTCGAACTATAGTGCTGAAGACTCTTCAGAGTCCCCTGGACAGCAAGATCAAACCAGTCAATCATAAAGGAAATCAACCCTGAATATTCATCAGAACGAATGATGCTAAAGCTCCAATACTTTGGCCACCTGATGCAAAGAGCCAACTCATGGGAAAAGACCTTATGTTGCAAAAGACTGAGGAGGAGAAGGGGGAGACAGAGGATGGTTGGATGGCATCACCGACTCAATGGACATGAGTCTGAGCAAACTCAGAGATAGTGATGGACAGGGAAGCCCTGTGTGCTGCATTCATGGTGTCACAAACAGTCAGACACGACTGAACAACAACAACTCCAACATAAACTAAAAATTAAATGATGACCTAAAAAGGAAAGAAGCAGACTCTATTCCCGCCTCATGACTGACTTTTCAGGGCTAGTATTTCTTCCCTGGAGCCTGAGGGATTGTAAAGCTGGACTGTCATGGGGCTCAGGGAGCTGGGAAGGACATGCCAAGAGAGTAACCCCCTTGGACCTGTGGTGCCTTGTACCCTGTAATGAGACCAGAATGTCCTGATCCAGGAGGGCCATCGGAAAACTAAGCTAAGCTAAGTGCAGGGAAAACACGATAGACCTCTGGGTTGCAATAGCTTTGAGAAGTCACCTGGCCTCCATGTCTCCTGGTGCTCCAGGCATTCCCACCTACAGCCTCCTTCCCTGGAGTCCCCACCTACAGACGACAGCAAGCTCAACACAGCGCTTTGGCAGGGGCTGAGATCTGCCCCAGGCTGAAGGGTAAGGGGTGACAGCATCGAGACATAGCCCAGGTGGGTGTTTCTTCCGGCACCGTGGGCTCCCACTAACAACCCAGGAGCAAGACTTGCCCTCATCTTCTAGTTGCCCTTTGTGACCAGTGCTGGGAAAGAAGAGATGCTGCTCCTTTGTGGACGCTTCCCAAAATAACAACTGGAAAACCAGGAGTGAGGAATTGCATTGCAAGGCCCGCAGAGCTACTGTATTCATGGCTTTCCCTCATGCAGTGTGCTGTCCAAGGCAATCAAGAAGCTCTCAAGAAGCTCATTTCAACTGGCAAATATTACTCACAAGGCTCTTTTAAGGAAAAAAGCCAGGAATAGATGCTCAACGTCACTCACCATTAGAGAAATGCAAATCAAAAGTATAATGAGGTATCATCTTGCACCAATCAGAATCACCAACATCAAAAAGTCTACAGAGAATAAACATGGGAGGGGCTTCCCTGGTGGCTCAGTGGGAAAGAATCTGCCTGTGAATGCAGGACACATGGGTTCAATCCCTGCTCCAGGAAGATCCCACATGCCTCAGAGCCACTAAACCTGTGTCCCAGGACTACTGAGTCTGAGCTCTAGGGCCCGGGAGCTGCAAATACTGACCCCACGCATCGCAACTACTGAAGCCCGCTCACCTAGAGCCCAGACTCCTCAAAACAACTGCAATGAGAAGCCCACACACTACGACGAGAGAGCAGCCCCTCTGCTCTCTGCAACTGAGGAAAGCCTGTGCAGCAATGAAGACCCAGTACAGCCAAAATTGAATGAACAAATACATAAAATTTAAAAATAACAAAGCATAAATAGTGGAAAGGCCATGAAGAAAAGGGAACCCTCCTATGTTAACTGGTAACAGCCTTTATGGAGAACAGTATGAAGGCTCTTTAAAAACTAACAGTAGACATGCTATATACCCGGCAGTACCATCCAGGGTGTCTATCAGAGAAATCCGTAATTTGAAATGACAAACGCGTCCCAACAGTCACTGCAGCACTATTCACAGCAGCAGCACACGGATTCAGCCAAAATGTCCATCAACAGATGAAGAAGACAGATGAAGAAGATAGGTAAGGAATATGTGGTGCAGATCCATATAAGGGAATATATACTCAGCCATTAAAAAAATTGAAATTATGCCATCTGCAGCAATGTACATGGCCCTTCCAATGATCATACTGAGAGAAGGAAGTCAGAGAAAGACAAATAAAATCTGGTATCACTTTTAGGTACAGTTAAGGAAAAATGATACAAATGGAGTTATTTGCAAACAGATAGACTCGCAGACTTGGAAAGCTCAGTGGTGGCTGCTGTAGGCACAAGAAAACCTGGCAGTGAAGGATAAATTAGGAGTTTGGGGTTAACATGTAGACACCATTAAATATAAAACAGATAATCAGCATGGATCTCTGTAAGGAATAGGGTACTCTTGTCACTATTTCGGTAATACCTACATGGCAAGAAGCTTGTAAATTAACTCTGCTGCTGCTGCTAAGTCGCTTCAGTCGTGTCCGACTCTATGCGACCCCAGAGACAGCAGCCCACCAGGCTCTGCCATCCGTGGGATTCTCCAGGCAAGAACACTGGAGTGGGTTGCCATTTCCTTCTCCAACGCATGAAAGTGAAAGGTGAAAGTGAAGTCACTCAGTCATGTCCGACTCTTCGAGACCCCATGGACTGCAGCCCACCAGGCTCCTCTGTCCACGGGAGTTTCCAAGCAAGAGCGCTGGAGTGGGGTGCCACTGCCTGCTATATTTTTAGAGGCTGTGGCCCAAATACCAGGAAGGAATTTTACCCAACAGGTAGCCCACCCATCTTGGCCTCCTGCCCTAAGCCCCTCTTCTCACAGCTTGACTCCACGTTTCTCTTCATACCAGGTTTTCTAGAAGAAATAAAAATGTTCTTGTTCCTCCCATCCACAAAGTTTAAACATACAATAAGGTTTTATTTATTAATCTCCTGACTCTTAAAAGTGCTGAGAAAATATTATTCATGCTAATTCTGTTAATTAGGATTAATAGTACGCACATTCCATGGCATTGAAGTGACAATATGGGTTGTGTTTTGTTTTTTAATCCCATATCCTTTAAAGAAAAATGGACACACTTACCTAAAAGATCCAATGTCGCCACCACCCACTTACTCCCACCTCCTGCCTCACTGTGGATCAAGCCTTCAGGGATGTCCCCACTCTTTTCCCACCCACTTCCCATTTCCAATCCTATCCACTTCCTATGTCTACTTCCTTATCTCTCAATTCCCCACAATGTCTGACAGGACAGGCATTGCTGGAAGAGACAGGACAAGGTGGGTTAGGAGGAATAGAGTGGCAAGAAACTAAGAGAAGAAAGTCCTACTGCAATTAGGAGCCGCCCACTCCCAGCCAAAGTGAAATCTCATTCATCTAATAAACTGTGGGCCAAAGTTTGTTTCATCGTAAGTATAACTGGAATATTGAAAGGCCAGGAACCTACTCTCAATTTTTAAAGGAATGGAAGGTTTTTTGATGATTTCTTTTAAAATTTTAGCAGCTTTATCCAAGAATGAAGAACCAAGCACTCTAGGCTTAACCCTCATAATCCATATTCCAAAGCACGGGTTAGTACAATCTGGAACACGTCATGTACTCTCACCTTTTGTGACCTTCTTCATGCCACCATCCACTGGGAAAACCATTGCCAAATACTTTTTATCTTTCTAGGCCTACCTCAAAGATCATCTCTTCTATAAAACCATTTCCAATCCCACCAGTCAGAATCAACAACTTCCTTCCCTGAACTTTTAAGACATTCTGTTCCTACTTCCAGCTGCTACCGGATCAGAGCTAGTTACACACACGTGCACTCTGCGGCTCCACTATGAATGTGAAGGTACCTTATTCATGTCATCTCTCCACAACCTTATCCTATAAAAGGGCTCGATTACCTAACTGGAGGGTCATAATACAATTTACAGCAAAGTTAAGGAATACATATATTAAGAGCAAATACACAGGACTTCCCTGGTGCCTCAGTGGTAAAGAATCTGCCTGCCAACACAGGAGACACGGGTTTGATCCCTGGCCTGGGAAGATCCCACATGCCGCAGAGCAACGAAGTCTGTGCAACACAACTATTGAGCCTGTGTTCTAGAGCCTGGGAGCTGCAACTCCTCAGCCCACATGCTGCAATCACTGAAGCCCAAATGCTCTAGAGCCTATGCTCTGCAACAAGAGAAGCTGCTGCCAACGAGAACCTGGGCACCGCGACTAGCAAGCAGACCCAGCTTGCCACAGCCGGAGAAACACCCACACAGCAAAGAAGACCCAGCCCAGCCAAATAAATCAATAATTTTTTTTTTAAAAAAATAGCAAATACACAGCACTTGGAAGACAAACGCTACCTCTTTGGAGCATGGAACGCTGCTGTGATCTCTTTCCGTTATCACCCATCTGAGAAGACTTGGAATAGAGGGATTTTTCCACGTTGGCCAAGGGTTAACAAATCTCCCATCCTTTCCTTTCTTTGATTTAGTTACATCTTCTTCTAGTCTGTAATCCAGTTTGAAACTCTTCCTGGAAAACGTAGAAGAATCACTTCCTCCAGAATTTCGTGAATTTTGGCGCTTTCTTACTGCTTCTTTAGGATACTGGTTACTTGTCATCAGGAGCTGGTTGGTTTCATTTTCATCCATGTTCTTTGGTGAAGACCTAAAAACAAAGAAAGCAGAGGGAAGAAGAATATACTGAGTTTTAACATAAAGAAGTTAAAACATACACATGCTGTTATGCCTCTATTAGGCTGAAACTTTCTTCCTACAAAATATCATTTTAGAATCCACTGTTGCTGCTGCTGCTGCTGCTAAGTCACTTCAGTTGTGTCCAACTCTGTGCGACCCCATAGACAGCAGCCCACCAGGCTCCTCCGTCCATGGGATTTTCCAGGCAAGAGTACTGGAGTGGGGTGCCATTGCCTTCTCCGAGAATCCACTGTTATTGCTTCCTAAATAGAAAAGGTGTTTGTTTTCCTTATTACTGCCAAACATTTTAAAAATTGCTTATGTGTTGTAATTCAAAACAAATCTACTTCACTAGCCAGCACTGAAATATAAGAAAAATTTCCATTTCAATAAGTCTATAGAATAAAGTAACTTCATGAATTTGTAATATTTCATATCTACATTTTTAAAATATCATGGTTAATAACACATAATAAGAAGGATTGTCTTAGTTCTTCCAGGATATTTCACTAATTCCAATGACTTAGTACAACCCCACAAGGCCTAGTTATTTTTACTTTGAAGACAAACTGCTGCTGCTAAGTCACTTCAGTCGTGTCTGACTCTGTGTGACCCGATAGATGGCAGCCCACCAGGCTCCCCCGTCCCAGGGATTCTCCAGGCAAGAACACTGAAGTGGGTTGCCATTTCCTTCTCCAATGCATGAAAGTGAAAAGTGAAAGTGAAGTCGCTCAGTCATGTCCGACCCTCAGCGCCTCGACCCCGTGGACTGCAGCCTTCCAGGCTCCTCCGTCCATGGGAGTTTCCAGGCAAGAGTACTGGAGTGGGGTGCCATTGCTTTCTCAGTTGACAAACTAACGCCCTCCAAAAAGTGCACTGAGTCCAAACACCAAAAAAGGAGATACACATTAGTTGAGACATTTCATCAATGTAACAGGTTAACAATACAAATTTCAATTAACTCAGATATAGAACCACAAGCATGAATCCTAGCTCTATGAATTTAATCAAGTGTCCTATCCTCTCTGTGCCTTGATTTCATCTAAAAAATGAAGATAATAATACCAGCCTCCAAAGTTATTAAGAGGATTGAAAGAGCAAATGCAAGTAAAGCACTTAGAAACATGCAGGCAAAATGTATACAGCAAATGTAACACACGTGTATGCACATCCTCACATGCGTTAGTCCCACGCATCAGGCTCACCAGCTCAACAAACCCGAGCCGTGGCTGCCACCCTCTTCGTTACTGCTCCTACGCCCACTTACACCACCTCCCTCAAGGCGCTGAAATCCTTGCTTTTGGGCTATACAGGATTCCAGACAAATTAAAGTGAGCAACGATGCAGTAAGACTATCCATTCACCTGCCAAGGATTTCATCCCCTTCCTATTCTGTTAAATGAACATTTGCTTTCTGAGAAAAATAAGCACAAATAACAGAGAGCTAAGCATTATGATTTGATTTCACTGGTGTTTAAACAGAAATATTACCAGGAAGAAAGGGAAATAACTCAAACCCCAGGATGAACACGTACACGCAACCAAACACTTTTCCCCCAAAACTGTCTGGAGTAAACACTTCATGGTCCAGAGAAAAAGTGTATTAAGAAGCCACAGCTGACGAAAGCTGAAGCACCCACTTCCACTCAGGCATGGCTGCTAGTGTGAGAGCCCAAAAGCTACCACAGTCTAACCAGCTTGATGTCTTGAGCAGATGCCTTAATCTTTCCAGTCCTCCATCATCTTATCTGTTAAATACCTACTCATCTCAAGTGAGGCTTCAAAGGATTAAATGACATAATATACATAAAGTGCCTGCTACTCACACAACTAATTCTTTATTCCCTAATCCAGTTAACATCTAAAGTTGTTAACTTCTATTAGAAAGCAAAGGATCTGGGAGATTTATCTCAGTTCCTCCTATAGAATAGCTTTACCTGGGTTATAATAAAGTTTGGGTCCAGGCAGAAACAAAAACCATCCATTTAAACCCTACTTCACTGAAGAGATGAAAATACACAGATATAGAGTTTAAGTCACTTCTGGACAAGATAATATGTCTAGCCAATGGCAGAGCT
Source organism: Bison bison bison (assembly GCF_000754665.1). NCBI lineage: Eukaryota > Metazoa > Chordata > Mammalia > Artiodactyla > Bovidae > Bison > Bison bison. The sequence goes on along the minus strand of NW_011494832.1, from coordinate 238,881 downwards.
TGACCTCATGCCCACCCCCTGGGATGACTAACAGTTTGTGAGACTGTGTGCACTTGTTACACACAGACATTCATATAGACACACATATGTAATAATTCTACCAAATATATAATAAAGTATTGGCTCACTGTTTTCAACAATCAAGAGATAGGGGAGAAAAAAGAAAAGGGAACTCTGACTCAAAACCAAACACAAAAAACTCAAAGCAGGGTTTTCAGACAACACCCAGTTGTCAAATGTACCTGGAACATAAGATGCAAGAAAGGCTTTGAAAGTCGGGATGGTAAAGGTGTGAGGATGCGATGAAAAGGACGGGCCTGGGGCTGTGACATTGAGGAGGTCTAGCTACACTCAGGCAATGCGGAAACACTAAAGGCACTTAAATAGGGCATGTTTGGGGACGACAACTCTGGTAGCAGGATAAAAACAAAAATGGAGTGGCTAAAACCTGGAGCCAGGGACAGAAATGAACGAGCAAGAGACAGAAGAAACCCAGAACGTCACTAACAGTGAGGCTCTATGCTGCATGTTTCACACACTGCATTTAAATTAACATCCCCAGCAAAATTTCAAGGCAGCTATCATAATCATTTATTTTTAACTGAAGAACTAAAAGGCAGAATAGCAGATCAGGCAAAAGATGATGAGACGGTGATAGTGAGAAAGGAAAGATTAATTCAGAGAGACAATAAAGAAGCTGCATCACTAAGATTTGAGAGTCTCTGGATGGTGGCCAACTTTGGCCACTTTGTAGGGCAGGTTGGGGCTAGGAGTTAAAAATGGGATGAGCCAGAACTGGAAGCCTACTAACCCAGTAAAGGATTAGGGGAAATTAAGTACATGTTTCAAGTGTGGAAGAGAAACTGGATCTGTGCCCCAGGGAGTCTGAGGCAGGGTTTGAGATCACAGGGAAGGAAGGATCCAAGGTGAGCACTGATACCCAGTGCAAACGGATCTCTGGGATCCAGGCTGCTCTGGGGGTGATGAAAGAGAGAGCAAAGAGGCTTCCAGGGGCCTGGAGACCGAAAACAAGGGTGAAAAATGGGTTTGGGGACTGTTTTCTTCCTGGACAAGAAACTTTTTTAAAGTTGTCTATTCACATGGAACCCATTTCGCCCCCCCCGACTCAGGCTTTCATCCAGATTAATCCTTAGACGCAGGTCTCCACCAAAACCTATCCTCTCTTAACATACCCCACCCCTAACACATACAAAATCCAGACTTCAGCAGAGAGCTTTTTAAAGGCATATCTTTTTTTTTTTTTTTAAAGAGGGGGATGTGGTAAAGGGGAACCTCTAGAGATGTCCTTTGTTCTCAGAATGAGGACAAAGTCAGTAAGACGGCCCGTGAGGGTGCGTGCTTCCAGCTCTGCCCACACTCTCCTCTGTCCCAAACACGGGCCCTTCGTCTGCTTCCTTCATCTGTCTGCTCAGATGCATCACACGCCCCTGCAGGGCCCCCTTGCCGCCACAGTGCTGTGCACGTGACTCTTCATGTATCCCTGGGGTGAGAGGAGGGAGCAGCACATGGACACCACTGAATCCACAGGATTGTGTACGCCCGTGACGGTGCTCAAACAACGCAAAGTGCTGGCGCTATGATGCACCGTTGCACGCTACACACTCTAGGCGTGAGATGATCAGAAGGAACCAGAAGAACAAGACCCCAACTGCGACCACCTGGGCTCGTTCCTTTGGAGGAAAAGTACTACAAGTGCATCTGGTGAATGTGCCCAATGACGAGCTTTGTCAACAGATGATCCGGCGACCACGGCAGCATCAGCCTGCGGAGACACACAGAGCTGCTGGATGGCTGGGCCATGCGAAGGCTCTGCATCGAATATCACCCTGGTGGTCACTCTGTAGTGGATACAGAACAATCTCACAAAGACCATCCACTGGATCCTGCTCTGCTGACTAGCTTTCAGCTCTGTAAACTTAGAAAATAAATCTCACTGAACATACCCAGGTTGGAGTTTCCTTTTTCAAATGTAGCAGACTTCCCAATTATTTTTTGTTATATATCTGTCTCCAATTTCAGAATTTTCACTTATGGCGAAATTTCACTTATGGTTAAATAAGTGAAAATTCTGCCTTGATTTCTGGCCAACACTGAGTACAAGGAGAGAGGCGTATTCATAAATGTACACCGTCAACAACCTGTTACAAAAGGGGTCTCAAAAGTTGATGAGGATTCTTTATATTATACTGATTTTCATCCAATTTAAGACACCATGGATTCGTAAAGCAATTGTTTTAGGTGCCACTTAGAAAGTTAAAATGTTATCAAAGAACTAAATTTAAGACCACATACTATACAACTCAGAAGAAAACACAGGGAGAACACTCTTTGACATAAATCGCAGCAGTATCTTTCTGGATCAATCACCTAAAGTTAAAGAAAATAAAAATAAAAATAAACCATTGGGACCTAATTAAACTTAAAGGCTTTTGCACAGCAAAGGAAACCATAAGTAAAATGAAAAGACAACCCCCAGAGTGGGAGACAATATTTTCAAATGAAGAGACCAACAAGGGATTAATCCCAAAAATGTAGAAATAGTTTATGCAGTTTAATATCAAAATAAATAAATAATCCATAAAAAAATGGGCAGAATATCTAAATAGACATTTATCCAAAGAAGGCACATGGATGGCCAAAAAGCAGGTCAAAGGATGCCCAGCATCACTTGAGAAACGCAAATCTAAATTACAAAAAATGAGGTATCACCTTACACCAATCAGAATGGCTATTACTAAAAAAAAAAAAAAGAAAAAAATCTACCAACAATATATGCTGGAGAAGGTGTGGAGAAAAGGGAAGCCTGGTATACTGTTGGTGGGAATGTAAATTGATACAGTTACTATGGAGAACAGTACAGAGGTTTCCTTATAAAACTAGAAATACCTGGAGTAGGAACTGGCAACCTGCTCCAGTATTCTTGCCTGGAAAATGCCATGGACAGAGAAGCCTGTGGACAGTCCACAGGGTCACGAAGAGTTGGACAGAGCTGAGCACACACACGTAAAGAATACAGATTTTTCCAAACAGTGTAAAAGTAGGCCCCAACAAGTTGAATCAACTTTTCACGGAAAGCAAAATAGATTGTATATTCAGTTTTGAGTGATGGTTTTCAATTTTAATAGGAAAAGGGCCCAAATGTAGAATTTGGCCATAGCCAGAAATTTCAAGATAATATGCAGTTCATGTCTTGTTTCAATAAATGATCCCTCAAAATTCTGGCCATTACCTCAAACTCCAGTGGATCCTCTCTCATGTGGCCAGAATCTAGTTTATGTTCATTGTGGCCAATCTTTGGCCAATGTTTAACTACAGTTTCAGAAATAAAGGCTTGTTCTCTATATTGATCAAAGTTTTATGATCCTTTTCTAAAGCTGTGGCTTCATTTTGCCAGAATATTTCTGCAATTCTTTAAAATATTTGCTTTGAGTTTGTCAAGAACCAACAGGAACTGTGTGGTCTTCAGCTGCAATGTAACACCACTTTAAACTACTGAGTACTTATTATGCACCTCTTAATTCACATATCCATTTTGACACTAAATCCAACACTGCATTGGAAGATTACTGTTTTTTATCTGCACTATAGTTTCAAAATCAGTGTGTTCAGATATAACTGTAAGAAAGTATATTATGATGTGCAATTGGGTTTGATTCATTGAAACTTTCAAGAACTCTTCCTTTAAATCTGATCTTTGAAAGTTGCTCAATATATCTATGGAAGTTTCCACAACCTACAAAAAAAAATAATAACTAAAAACAGAACTAACATATGATCCAGCAATCCCACCTCTGGGCATATATCCGAAGAAAACCATAATTCAAAAAGATGCAGGCACCCCAGTGTTCCCTGCGGCACAATTCACAACAACCAGGACACGAAAGCAACATAAATGTCCATCAGCAGAGGAGTGGATACAGAAGGTGTGGAATTCGATAAGATTCCATATAATAATGGAATATTACTCAACCATTGAAAGATGAAATAATGCCACTTACAGCAACATGGGTAGACCCAGAGATGATCATACTAACTGAAGTCAGACAGAGAAAAGATCATATATCACTTATATGGAATATAAGTAATACTTATATACAATATAAAAGAACAACAGAAATGAACTTATTTACAAAACAGAAAGAGACTCACAGATTTTGAAAACAAAGTTATGGTTACCAAAGGGGAAAAGTTGGTGGGAGGAGGGATAAATAAGGAGATTGGGATTAACATATATATATACTACTATATATAAAATAGATAATCAACAAGGACCTGGCTTATAGCATACGGAACTCTACTCACTACTCGGTAATAACCTATATGGGAAAAGAATCTGAAAAAGAAGAGATATATGTGCATGTATAACTGAGTCACTTAGCTGTACACCTAGAACTAACATAACATTATAAATCAACTACACTGTAATATAAAATAAAAATTAAATTAAAATAAAAGTGAATTCAGTATTTTTGATATCAGAACATACAGTTCTGAATATTTTCCAGGTAAATGTTAGCATCTTTGATATGTCATGGATAGTCACTCAATTATTATTTATTAAATATCAAATCTAGGAATGATGATTTCCAATGTTACAATTCATGAGTATGTTGAAATCTCAAACACACATTGTACTGTTATTTATTCCTTAATTTTTTAAATGATAAAGCAACACATTCAATTCCAGGCAGCTGGCAATCTTTAAATGCCAAAGAAAGAAAAGATAAAACACTTCCTTTTGAAATAAAGCATTCTTGTTTTTGGAAAGCGTTTTACCCATGTGTGCAGCTTCTGAAGTAAAATATTCGTACTTGGAGAGCCTGTCTTCATCAAATGTCGCAGTTCAGACCTCTCTTTGGTTAGACACACAGGAATAAAAGTTTTTCTATTAAGTTGGCATTTAATCTTCTAAGAAACGTAGAGGTGCTCGCTTCGGCAGCACATATACTAAAATTGGAACGATACAGAGAAGATTAGCATGGCCCCTGCGCAAGGATGGCACGCAAATTCGTGAAGCGTTCCATATTTTTTTGAGTGCATAATGAAGATGGCCTGAAGGAGGGGAGGGCTGGAGAACGGTGGCTTTCATTCCAAGATCCAGGGATTTGGGGAAAAGGGGAAA